>NW_017729022.1:145392883-145414243 GCF_001723915.1 Gavialis gangeticus
CATCAAGGACCTGAACCCAGAAGTAGCCTCACCTTGCCTCACCTCTAAAAGTGCCTCCCTTTCTTCATAAATAGTTATGCTCCCTCTTACTCTGGCTCTATAAATCTCAAATTCCTTTCTGCATAGTGACCCAGCTCATGAGTGACTGGTGCCTCCTAAATCTGGGGGAACACCTGCAGAAGCTGCTGATGGCAGCGGCCCTGTCATGGGGGGCACCAGCCCTACTGACAGCTTCAGTGTCAGCCACTGGGGCACTTGCCCCATTGGGGGGCGGGGCACATGCACTCCCATGCATCCCCTACCAGTCACCTATGACCCAGCTTCAGCAGGAGGCATGGAGAGCGCCCTCTGAACCTACTATAACTTAGAGTAGTCGTTCTCAACCCGTAGACCACAGGCTGCCAATCAGCACACTGCTGTGGCCCATGTGATATCCTGCTAAAACATTTTTAATGGATACACAGGAAATAAGTTGTGTGGGTGCAACGCCCATAACACACTGAGAGCTGCAACTGTGGCCCACTATTGTAAATAGGTTGAAAACCACTGCCTCAGAGCCTTGTGATTTAGGTTCCTTCTTGGGTTATTGGAGGAATTTGTTTGAATATCCTCAAGCTGACAAGGATCTTGAATGTGAATTTTCTGAATGATTGCTCTAACCACTAGGCTATTAAATAAAAGATGAGCATGAGAACTGTTCCAGTGAGTGACCATGACTGTCACATTTAGCCTTTCAGAAAACTTAGGCTCAAGGACAACCAGTTGGTGAATGCTATATTGTCTGAGATAGGTGATGAGATGCTAAGCTTAGCTAGGATGCTAATGTCTCTGGGCATGAAAAGTAGCAGAACTTCACAGTAAGTTTAGTGGTAAAAACTTGGCACCTGTGGGAAGAGCTTTTCAATGATGGCCTTAGATTTAGGCACCTAATTTGGTTGCTAGAGACCCAAGTGCTTTCAGATCTGACTGTAAGGGCTGAACATACCAGCATAAAACCAATGACAGAGAGAACAAGACCAGGCTCCTTCTTGTCACTTAAAAGTGTATATTGTTGAATCTTAGTCATGTTGAATACCAGTTCAACAACAAATAGATCTGTAAGCAGGTTGCCTAGCCCATTGCCTTCTCCAGGCATGTAATCTCGCTGAGGAGCTCCTCAGCCAGTCCTCCCAAATATAACACAATCTTACCAAATAAGCAAACAAATAAACAAACAAAATCAAACCCTTTTACCCTGTCCCTGGCATTAGGAGGAGCACCCTTTGGCTCTAGACTCAGTTTATAGCCTTCCTCCTTTCTACCCTGATTATTCTTCTGGGAGTTTTTAAAGCTCCTAATGGGACCCTGTCTATCCAAATGTCCTGTACGTGGGCTGTCTCAACAATGCCGACAGTTCCCATTTAAGCAACATATCATTTTAAACTGCAAATCCATTTTAAGCAGCATCCTCCTCTGCCAAGTTCTGGTCTCAGGGTAAGAGCTCATTGAGAATTTTTTAACAAAAAATTTTCTTTGCCAAATGACAGTTTTTCAAATCTGATTTTTTTCTTATGAAAGCAGCAGTGAGTTCAGTTAAACTTTCATCAGGAAATTCAGGGTGAAATTTCTGTTCAAAACCAGAATGAGTATACACCCATTCTAGTCAGAACCTCAGTAGCCATGGTACTTGTAAGCAGGGATCCCGATTTTCCATTTGCCATAGGGAAATGAGGATTTTCTCATTTTAAGGAGAAAAACATGGATCTTCTCCTTTAAAAAAGGAGGATTTTCACCAGCATGATTTTCTCCTTTAAAGGAGAAAAATGCAGGAAACAGCAAGATTCCCCTTGCAGGCTAGCAGAGTTCCAGCCTGCAAGGGGCTGCAGGGAGCAGGGAGAGGATGATCAGGCAGGGGGCACCATGTGCATGTGTGCATGCACACATGCACTTGGAAACCAGGCAGTGTGGAGAGCAGCTCCCTGCAGGTAAGTCTGTGGGGAGAGAGATTTAGTCCCCCACAGTGAGGGAGGGAGAGAGCTGGGTAGGGCTGAGGTGGGGGTTAGGGACACCGCCCAGCTAAGGCAATGTGTGGGGCCAGGCCAGAAATGCATGGCTGTAGGGCCAAGGCAGGGAGCAGGACAGAGCCACAAGCAGCTCATCCGGGGGGCAACAAGATAGGGCTAGTTCCCCACTGCTGCATGCATTCCTGGGGGGGTGGGGCAAACACCCCACAAGAAGTGTGCCTGGAAGGGGCAGATGCAGGCTGCATGCTGCAGGCTTGGGGCTTCCTGCCCTTCTGCTTTCCCCCCAGGGGCCTGTGCAGCCCAGCAGGCAGGACCTGGTACAGCAGAGTAGAACAGAGCAGGGAGGCTCAGTGCCACTGCTAGGAGCTACGCACCTCCATGGCAAGGAGCTCCCTGCTCTCCTGGCAGCAGCGGGGGTGGTGGCACAAAATCATAGAAGCACAGAAACTTAGGGCTGGAAGGGGCCTCAGGAAGTAATCTAGTCCAACCCCTGCTCAGAGCAGGATCGTCCCCAACTAGATCATCCTAGGCAAAGCTTTGTCTAGCCAGGTCTTGAAAACCTCCAAGGATGGAGATTCCACCACCTCTCTGGGTAACCTATTCCACAGCGGTGCAGGGCTGCCATTGGCAGCATTGAGCCTCCCCACCTTGCTCCACCCTGCTGTGTCAGGTCCCACTTTCTAGGCCACAGAGGCCTCCAGGGTGATGGCAGCATGGCGGGGAGCCCCAGGCCCAAAGCAGGCAGCCCACATCCACCATCCCCACCATGGGCTCTGCTTCAGCTGTGTTAGTCATGGGGGAGGGGAAGCCAGGTCCTGCATTCTGCTCTGGCTGCAGCAACTGTTGCCTCCCATGGGTGCCAGCCAGGGCTTGAGTGCTGCTGAGGTGCCCCCTCCAGCAAAACTGGTGGGGGGTAGGGGACTGTGGATCACCAGTGAGGGGTAGCAGCAGGGGTGCAGGGGGCTGGACAGTGAGGGGCACTGGCAGGGCTGGGGTGGCCCCTGAGTGGGGGGGCACTTGCATAGCCAATGGGGGCTGTGGGTCATGAGTTAGGGGTACCAGCAGAGCTGTAGGAGCTGCGGGTTAGGAATGAGGAGCACTGGCAAGGCCAGGAAGCTATGGGTTGGATGTGAGGAGAACAGCATGTGCAGGGCAGGGCACCACCATACTGGGGCAGGGGGTGGAACAGCCACAGCTGGACCCACACCCTCATGTGTAAAGGGGGCAGGGGAAATTCTGATTTTCTATGATAAAAAGAAAACAAAATCAAACACCAAAATATATAGATATTTAGGATTTATTTTATTATAATGATTGAGGCACTGGTAGGCTTCTAATATACTTGAAAATTGTAAATATATAAATAAAACACTATGTTCGACCGATACCAATATATACAGTCACATTTCATTTCAATCATGGAAAAAAACATGGATTTGGAGGGTTTTAATCAGAGAATTTATGATGTTTAAACATAGTAAAACAGGATCCCTGCTTATAAGGAATGTAGTAGACATAGAAGAACCAGATTTAAGTTTCTGGTCTACTTGAATTAGATATGGAGTTTAACTTGGAATGTAAAAGGACAGAGTGAGTGCCATAAACACTAGACAGCAGTCAGTCTCTTTTCGTATCAATTAATATTGAACTACATAAATATTTATATGTATATAATTTATATATATTGCATCAATATTGCAATGACATGAAGGAAATTGAACAGGTCCAACAAGGAGGATTAAAAGAGACCCATCTCAGAGTTGCCAGGTGGTTAGGACACTCATCTAAGAGGTGTTCAAGTCTCTGTTCTGGTTCAGTCAGTTTCTCTGTTTTTTCATGAGAAAAGAAAGATCTTAGCTTTTTCCCAATAGGGAATAGGGAAAATTGCAGTCTCCTCAGAGGACAGAAAAATCATTTCCCAATCATCTCTACACAGGACTTTTGCTACTATGAGATTTTTTTAAATGTATTTACATCACTTATTCTTCCTCCTTTCTACATTCCCCCAAATCACATTTGTACCTCATTCTTTCCTTCTTGTTCCTTCCCACCAACTTTTCAGTTTCAGATTAGGCTTATAATTCCTTTCTACCCTTTCCTCTCTCTGTTCTCTTTAATAACCTCATACCAGCTATGCAGACTCACCCAGTGATAACTTCTCATATTTCATTTCTTTCACCTCATCCCCTCACTTATCTTGCCTCTTCCTTCTGGATATTCCCCTTTATTTGGAAGACATGCACTTGATTATGTATGTCCTGGTCCCTGCCTGTCTTAGCACTGTTCAAGCCCTGACTCACTCTATCTGAATACCTGTATTGTTCTTTCCTCCTTGACTACATCTCCTGATGTCATTTCCCTGACTTACTATTTGCAGTCCTGTTATAAGCATGTTGTTCATCCTTTCCCTTGTCATTCCCAGCTCCTGTCCATTCTTTTTTCCACTCTTCCATCCTTTGAAAGTCACTCTATTTAACTGCCATTTTATTTTTCCTTTCATAAGGTCATTATCATTCTACTATATTTTGTCTTTTTTCTTTCATTCTTATAGTGTCTAGATCTACCTCCCAAATTAATTCCTCTTCTCTACATAAGCATCCTTCTGTAACAGGGGGCCTTCTTGGGGTCGATTTGCCTTTGGCCCACCCACCTGTTTCTGGGCCAGCCACCTACCTTCTTTCCTGCCATGCCTTGTTGTTATCTAATTAATTATTTTAATTAGGTGGGAGGCTGCCCATTTCTTGCCCTGATGCCAGGGGGTGCTATCTGAAGCTCTGTCCCTCCCCTACACTGCAGGCCAAGCCTCGCAGATGGCATTCACTGATGTTAACCTCACCAGCCCCACACTGGGCCCCAGAATCTTCGAGTCTGAACCCCATTTGGATCCCTCCACTCAGGTGGCCTACTCCACCTTCATTCTGGGCTATCTAGATCCCTGAGCTGCTTCCCCTTAGGGGTGTGGCCCCCCCAGGACCTTTGGCTACACTGGCCCTGGCCTCACTTCCAGGCCAGTTGGAACCCAGGGCCCTCAGCTCTAGATGTCCCTCACAGTGGGCCCCTGGCCTTTCAATCCTTCTGGTCCTGGCCCCAGCATTGACCAGTTGGGGGATTTCAAGATGGGTTTCTGAGTTTTTATCCCCATTCTCTCTCCAGGGTCCACCTTCCAGACCCCACAAGGGGGTAACCCACCCAGTTGTGGGAGATGGAGTTTTTAATGTACCCCAACCCTCCTTTCACTGAGGTGGTAACTAGCCTGGCATTTCCTGGGGGCTCCTGCACCACTGAAAACCCCAACAGGCCACCCACTCCCAGCAGGGTGCAGTTTCAAGTCATGCCCAGGACCAGGAGCCTCCTAGCCATCCCCTACAGCTCCTGCCCTTACCTCCAGGATCCAAGCAGTATTGCAGCCAGGCATTGTTATTGCCTGGCCTGCCAGCAGCAAAATGCTGTCATTATATAGGCAGTCAGAGATACAAACTGGCTGCCACCATCAAGCACCTGCTGGCTGCTTGGTTGGGCCCTTAAAGTGGCAGGCACAAACAGTGCCCGGCCACACTTCACATGCTTGACTTCACCTTTTGCTTCCTCTTATTACTGTTCAGCTAAGGAGTCTGGAGTAACTTTTATAGCTGCTATCATTTCCTCTTATCTCCAGCTCTCTCCTTCACCTCCAAATGGACTTCTGGTCTCTCTACTTGAAGGGACCTACCCTCTAAAAAGTCAAAAGAATTTTTCTATTTGTCTTGCATCATTTTTCTCACCACTGATAAGGAATTCACTCCACCATTCACTTCCCTCTGGGTTCTTTTCCTGCTCTATCGCTGCTCATTCAGCATAATTTTTAATTAATCTTCATCAATATAAGATATCATACTCTGGAGTTTCATCATCTATCTCTTCCTGTTTTCTTATTATGTCCTATCTTTCTGGACAATAGTGATGTGTTCCCATCCTTTTGTCTACCATCTCAGGCATGAACTGATCCAAATCTACCTTTCTTTCAATGTGCAACCTCATCTTCCCAGTCATTCAGATGCCTCCTCTAAAATGTTCCACCATCATCTCTGACTCAGTAGACTCAGTCTTCAGATGTCATTTGGCCTGAAGAGGGAAGCTGGAAGGAACCAAATTTTTTGGGACCATTGTACTGATCATCAATGACAACCTTTTTTCATGCTGTCCTCCATGGGTCCTGTTAGCCAAATGCAAGTTACAGCATCATTGAGCACATGCTAATTTATGCTGGGTTCTAGGGTTCATAGCTAGCCAGAGTGTAGGTAAAATTTGAAACTGACTTAGCATCTTGGCTCTCAATCAGCTTGGCTGGCCAGAGAATCAGGGCCATTTATGTCTAAATTAACTAAATTAGCTATGGGAATTCTCAGGAGTATATTCTCCACTTTTCCCTGTTGGTAGGGTACCTACAGTATTTTTGCACAAGCATAATTAAAATGATAAACATTAATCAACACATGCTGTCATACAAAATGACCAGAAAGAAACTGAGAAAGAGCAACATCAAAGAACAATTCTATGCAGGGAACTAATCAATGTGAGGGCCAGATCCAGACTAAAATCAGGAAAAGCTGAAATACAAATACATATAAAGAACAAAATCTGTGTTTCCTGTACTGCAAGCGCATAAGGAAAAGCAGGTTAGGTGTCACCAATTCTGCAATCTTCTGTTGTCTACAGGTGACTCCAAAAATTTTTAAAGAGAATTTCATTGAATATGGCTATATGTTTATATTTCAAAATGTTTAACAGTGCTTACTGCATTGAGGGAGCTAGCCTGGGATATTATTATCATGACACAATCAGAATGTTATTAAATAACTGGGTTTAACCTGCATTTGCCCTGATATTATAAAATTCATATAATAAGGCTCAACTCAGATGGAATGAAGAACAATGTATTTTAGTCATTTTCCATTCTCCTCTAACAAGCAGAGCACTTCTGGTAGTTTCATAAGATTAGCTGCTCAAGACATTAAATGCAGCTGACATTGGATCAACCACTAGTTTTCTCTACCTCAGGCCCCACAAGACATTCCAAAGGCAGCAGTATTCACATACTACCCACCAGGTCTTCTCCACCTTTACAACTGTGCTGGCATTCATTACATCATAACAAAGCTAAATGCAAAGGTTAGAATAGTACTGTTTACACACCTAAATGGCATTTACCCAGCTTTGTAAATGGCATTTTTGGCACTTCCTCACAGTTTTCAGTTCTTTTACCTGTTCACGGTAGATGCATAAGCATCCTAGCTAGGCACACATGTAAGTGAGAAGGAAAGTGTTCACAAGTCATAATACCAATCATGCTTAAGGTACTTACTCAGGAACCAAGAGGTCTAGGCTTCCATGTTCAGAGATGGTTTGAAGCTATGGATCTCTAAATTCCTTGCACTGTGTTTTAATCACCACAGCATAATTTAAGCTTTGACAGTCCCTTCTCCAGTGCTCCTTTTGAAGTCCACTGCACCTTGTATGTAAGTCATTGGATAAAATAGATGGAAAATAATGGGGAAGATTTTGCCCTATTGAGAGAAAAGGGCCAGGCTAAAACCCAGACCCTGATCTTTCTAGAGTAGCATCCATTTCATTGGGCCACACGTTCTTTAGTTTGTCCTCTTCTTCCTGGATCCATGTAGCTCCCTCTCCTGGCTGCACAGGAAGCCAACTTCAAAAGGATCACAAGAATTAATGTTCAACCTGTAGCATAGTAGTAGTTGTGCTAGGAAGTTGGAGAGAGATAGCTTCACACTCTTTCTGGATCGGGAGGAGGAGGGGCTTTGAACTCAGATGTCCTCCTTCCTAGGCAAGTACCCTAATCATTTAAATCACACAATTTTATGATGTACATATGCACCCTGGGCATGCATGTAACCTTCCTGGCCAGTGTGTAGCCTATAAAGTATGAGGAGCAGCTGTGTGAATGTTTATGAATTTACACTGCATAGGTGATAGAATCACAGATTGTGCTTAAGTACAAAAATAAGCCAGTTGTGTGACTGGAAAACTTCCATTTAGATACACTGAGGGAGAAAGAATTCCACCCAAAAAGTTGATTTAAATTCTCTGCCAATGCAACTGGTTCTACCTCTTCTAAAAAGTTGGAACCAATTATTATCAATACCTTCTAGAATTAGCTTTCACAAGAAACCCCCTAGGCTCTCCAGAAACTGTTAATTTTACCACTGTGTCTTACTAATTCTTTGCTGTCACTTGTCCCAGACCCTAGAAGCCTATCTAATCATGCCACCCACATTTACTTTCTGGCCCTTGATTTTTATCTCTTTTTAATTTACTCTTTACTCTTCTCTTGCCTGTCTTCCCACACTCCATCTCCTTTTCCTTTCTTCTTTCTTTCTTTCCTCTTCTCCAGCTGTAATATGTATAACCTTCTTTCCTGCCAACACTTCAGCCCCAGCAGTCATCCTTACCTCTACTTATTGTTTTTAAATTAGTCTTCCAATTCATCTGCTCTTTCTTAGCCATACTTTGTTCCCCCTATATTCTTTTCTGCACCAATACTAACATTCCAGGCCCTTCAGATAGACCAGGGTAATTAAACACTAATAAAAAAAGGTTTTAAAAATATAATATTTAACATTACAATTTTAACAAAGGGGGAACCTCACCTTCCTTACTGAGAAGTTTTAAGTTAGACATCTTGATAGCAAGGCTACCCTGGAAGTACTAGCTATCTGGTACACTGCAGTTTTCCCTTAGTGAATACTTTTTGAGCAGGTGCATCATTTACAGTTTAAACACTGCTGCTCTCAACTAGCTATCCTTAGCTTTATAACCACAAATATTCCTCTGCTGTGATACTTTAGTAATTCTCACCAACATTAACAATTATAGCAATTTTTGAATCAGAGTATATCTTCTGATTACTGGAAAATTATACCCTTATGAAAAGTAGCATATTTTTAGTATACTTGGCACACTTTTAGTGTAGTTAAGTATCTATAGAATGCTTGAATTAAGCCAACTATACTCAGTATATTTCAGAAGGGTAAAGTGACACATTATAAAACAAATAATTATAATCAGAGTTTTCTTTTAGCTCTCAGAAGGCTTGATTCTAAAAGGAAAAACATGTTCCTAGGACCCTCACTTTGCATTACGTTTCAGTGGAAGCCTAGGTGTTTGGCCCCTCGGAGGTAAAATTGAAATATAATATTCAGTCCTGCAGTTATGGTAATTTGCAATTTATATGATTGCTGCTGATAATTTTTATACTACATCCAGCTAGTCTAGGTACAGTATCCTACATCCCCCACACTTGCCCCTGCCTACTTGTTAGTCTCACTTACCTCTTACATATTCTCTTTCAAGTTGTAACTCTTTGAAACAGGACTGCCATATACTATGAGCCTGAGTTTACAACCCTGTTTCAATGCTTTAATCCTTAATAATTTCCATGGAAATACTTGTGGAGTGGTTATCATTCTATCTGAGTTAAGGTTACCAGAATCTGTCCCTGTATGTCTATTTAGCACTTAGTACAATAGGACTCTAACCCCACTGAGAATTACCATGATCCAAACAATCATTGGGATGATGATTAGGTAGATGATAATTCAATTTGACTGCTTACTTGAAGTATTATTTAATGGCATTCAAAAAGGTATTGGGTAATTATATGAGTAACAAGAATATCCAAAGTTATAATCATTAAGTTAAAAGAAGAGTTTTGGAGGTTATATTAAACCTAATACTTTAGGTCTTATCTCCAGCTATGTTGGATTAGGACAAAACCGTCATAGACAGCATATTTTCACACATCTGCTTACTGTAGGATTTTTTCAACTTCCCCAGGACCCCCTCTACATGTTACACGTTAACCAGTTAATCATGCCTTAAGACCCAGCCACACATTCACCCAAAATGATGTGGTAAAATGAGCAATAAGCTACAAAGTTATTTTACAAAAATGTGTAATAACTTTGTAGCCTGTTCTAATTACACCAGTAATTGAACATGTGGCCTGGTGCTCCCCTGTAGCTGGGACCCCATTAACAGAGGGGCTCCCAGGCACAAGGGTGCAGCACCCATTACCAGCCCCGCAGCTGACAAGACTCACAGTGGTGCCAGCATTCCTGGTGCTGCCTCTACTGTAAACCTTGTTAGCTGCAGGTCTTGCAGCAGGGAGAATGCTGCCCCCTGACCTGCAAGCCTCATCAAGTGTAGGACTCACAATGGGGGCAGTGCCAGCAATGCTGCCACCACTATGAGCCTCACTGGCTGTGGGGCTTGCAGCTGGAGCAGCCGGGAAAATGTTGCTGCCACTACAAGCCCCACAATTAATGAGGCACATAGCATTCTCCTGTGCTGCAAGCCTCACAGCCAGTGCTGCCCCGCTGCAAGCCCCACAAGATGGAGCTGGCAGTGGGGTGGCATTGTGGGGAACACTGCCCCTGCTGCAAGCCATGTCAGCTGCAGGGATCTCAGCTGTGGGAGTTGGGGCAGGGAGAGCTTGGGATTCTGATCCTGGGCTCCCCCTACATTAGTGATAAGCAGGGATCCTGGTTTTCTCTGATTTAAAAAAAAAAATCCCAATTTTCAGTTAAAAAAAAAGTAACCCCAAATCCACATTTTCCCATGAATAAATGAAACATCGCTAATATATAGTTCTATATATAGTGGTGTTTCATTTTAATCATGGAAAAATATGGATTTGGGGTCACTTTTTTTTAACCAAAAATTAGGAATTTTTTTAAATCAGAGAAAACCAGGATCCCTGGTGATAAGGCACAATGGGATCTAATGCATGATGCAACAATCGCTCTTCCTGCAACGTACATGTGGGATGGCAGGAGGTGTGATTGTGTGGATTGTGCATTAGATCCCATTATACCTTTACCTGCACATGTAGCAGGGCCCGTGGAAACAGAGGTGTTAAACACTGTTGGAGACAGGATACTGAATTAGATGACCCGTGGTTCTGATCCAGTGAGGAGATTCTTATGGTACTAAGCAGGCTGAAACACAGTATTATCCATTCAGTGCCAATCTTTGTTGAATATTGGTTATTCCTCCCATCCTTTTAAATTTCCTTCTTATTTAGTAGCATTAATGTGATGGTTTAGGAATATGCAAGACATAAGAATTCTTGTAGGTGATGTCTTTTATTGGACCAACTGCATGCTTGGGATAGACAGAGACAAGCACTCAGGTGTCACTATATCCCTCCTCAGATCTCACCTGAATACAGTTATTCCTGAAAGCTTGTTGATATCTATCCCAAACATGCAGTTGGTCCTATAAAATATATTGCCCACAAGAATTCTTGCCTTTTCTTTTTCCAGTAATTGAAAGACCCTCTTATTAATGTATAATGGCTACTCATTTAAATGACATAAAAAATGAAAAGGCAGTTAAATTGAAAAACAAGAATAATTAGAACCATTTCTTCCAGAATGTTAATATGGGAAAAGATTACTTCAAATTTTTCTAAAGCTTGATCATTTGTGGGTCTAAGTAAAAGAATCTGTACGATCTAGAAAAATGGCTATCGGACAAACACACTCATTTTATTCACTCAGGTCTAACACAATTCTTTTCCACAATTAATCATTTAACTGGTATATGTTTTGAAACAGGTTTAAATCTCATGACACATGAACATTCTCAGCTGTCAAGGTAGCACCTTGTTTAGATCTCTAATGGCAGCTTGCAGTCTATCATGACCTTGAAATTATCAAGAGTATGCAGCTATTTTCTTCAACTCACATATGCCCATATGTTTTCAAAACATTTTTTTCTTCGAGCGATATTAGCTTTGAAGAGTTTGAAAACTACCTATAGCAACAAATTATGGGATTCCAATCACTTCCATGAAAATGGAGTAGCACACACACAAAAAATAACGGTACTTGCAGAATAGGCAATAGATTTGGAAACATTGTAAATGTCAGTACTGGGGATATAGTCAATGGATTCCTTAGTTCTCAACAGAATGCTGCTGTATTTTACTTCCTATCAGCACAGACTGTGTTTCTAGAAATTCATAAACAGCTTGGCCTTTTGAGGGTGGCTTAGGCATAAGCTAGTTCTAGAATTCACCACCTTGAAGAACTCCAGCAGTGTGCTCAGCTCTCAACTCTTGGATCTGCATTTGTTGGTCTTATAGTCGGTCAGTTGTTTTTTGTTTGTTTTTCCTTTTATAATATATATTTTCTCTGATTTATTTTAGCATCTCCAGCAGCTTTAAAATTAGTCTTGAATTACCAAGTATCCACTCATGCAACATATCTGCACTTCCTCCAACCCTGATGCTACACATCACTACTTCACAGTCAAGGGGCTAGGATCTGGAACTAACTTCCAAGGGAAGTGGTGCTCACTGCTACCCTGGGGGTCTTCAAAAGGAGGCTGGATAATCACCTAGCCAGGGTTGTTTGACCCCAGCATTCTTTCCTGCCCATGGCAGGGGGTCAGATTGGTGATCTGCTCAGGTCCCTTCTGACCCTACCAACTATGAAACTATGCTATCTTGCCTCCTTCTACCTAAACTTCAGCCGTGGTTGCTCAGTGACCTTCTGTTCAAAATGACGACTTCTAAACTGGTGCACAAATGACGCTGTTTCAGGTATAAACTACATCCTATTGGCCGCTGTGGACAAGACAAGAGACTACAGTTTAGCCTCCCAGAGAACTAGACCAAGGCAAGAAAAACAATCCGTGATTACGGCTAAAAAACCAGCACTGCTCTTCTGGACAGAATAAGCTTCTAATGTTCTCCTTTTATCATCCTCTTGGCCTATGGTGCCTTCTTATGGTTGGTAGGGGAATTCTCTGGCCTTTCTTTGCTTTCTCTCTCTCTCCTCTTCTCTTGCATATGTACTTGTTCTCCTTCCCTGTCTTCTGGTTCCCTGAACTTTGGTGTTCCTCCTCCTCCACCAATCCTAGAACTTCATTCTCTTCTGCTCCTTCTTCATTCTATCTCCTGGTTGGGAAAAAAAAATGACGGAAGTGAGGTGGAATGCAGAGAGAAATAACAAAAAGGGAAGCTATGCAGTACAATGAGAACAGATATAGATTAGATGAGTACTCTCTCTCTCTCTCTCTCTTGTTTTTCCCAGGTTGCCCTTTGTTTCTAACTTTACATTAAGTTCTTTCTTTGACTTTTCATAAGCATCCAGTTGTCCTGAATAGAAAAGTTTATTCCCCCCAAGATTTGCTGAGATTTGTTTATGTTCCTTTTGGAAGGTTTCTGGGCTTAGTATGAGGCCTAATAGGCATAACCACATTGTCACCTATACTTCTGAAAGATCAAAATCAAAGACCTGATTCAATGTCCAATGAAGCCAATGAAAGGTTTTCTGCTTACTTCAAAGAACCAACAGAACTGATCCCTGGTGAAGAGAATATTATTACATCAATGAATCTGGAAATTATATCCCCCTTCTTTATTGTTTCAGTGGGTCTCAGCAGATGTGCATAGATGTGCCATCGAAGACCATCAATATAAATCACTCTCCTAGTTTTCTAATGTGCTTTTTATATTGTTCTTGTACTTGTATTTTCTTCACTCTAGGCTGTGCTAAGTGCAAAGTACTAACCATGCTTTTAGTACAATTGTACTTATCTTAAATATAGAAACTGGGACAGTATTTCACCAAATACTGTCTCAGCTTCTATATTTTTGATGAAACCCCTGATTTGGTCTAGGAAGTTACTTGCTGACTCTATAAAAGACAACAAAGACAAAAAAGCAAAGGCTCTTTTGGTGATATTTTTTACTAGACCCAGTGTATAGTTGGGAGAGATATTGGACAAGCTTTCAGGTACAAAGTTCCCTTTCTCAGCTCTGGGAAAGGAGCAGAGAGCTAAATATCAGATAAAACAATGACTTTTGTTTAACTCCATTATGTAAATGAAAATAGTCCTTTAAAGGAATGGAAGAGTGCTGTAAAAATGTGGAGCAAGGGGAAGTTATCAGAAGTAATTGTAAAACAAATGAAGGGCAGTTGAACTAGATAACCTAATTATGTAAAAGAATAAGACTATTCAAAAGGGAAGAGGGTCCTTATTACCAGTAGAGCACAGAGCAGTTAGCTGAGATAGCAGGGAGATTGGAATATGCCATAAAACCATTGTCTGTTTAGCCCATGGTTTTTCACTTCCAGTAAAGTTATGAATTTTGTTTCCTAGGCCCATATTTTGAAGGTGTTTTCTAGATTTCCCTTGAGTAGAAGGATCTTGAGGTCAGAAATGGAGTGGTTGCTCTGTGAAAAGCATTGTCCCATAGGCAACTGTGTTTCTGTCTTTTATCATTTTTCTGTGAAACCTTATTCTGAAATGTAGTGGTAGTTTAGTTTTACTCACATAGTTTCCATAAGTGCATTTGGTTCACTGGATGAGGTATACCACATTCTCTGATAGACATAAGCAGGAACTTTGTGTTCTGATGGCTTTGTTGTGGGGACTGCCGGTTGTGATGGCACTGGACACGTGTTGACAGGTCTTGCATTTTTTTTTTTAGACATGGTTGTGTTCTGCTTGGTATTTGTCGATCAGTAGGGAGTTTGCTTCTGAAGATGCATTGGGTAAGGTTTAGAGATTTTCATTTACAGAGTTAAACAAAATCATTCTTTGATCTGGTATTGAACTTAGGCTACTTCTATTCTTTCCCAGACCTGAAGAAGGGTGCTTTGTTCCTGTAAGCTCATCTAACATTTGTACCAGAAAACCCCTGCCCCTGTTACTAGGAAGGAGAGAGTGTAACAAGAGGCAGGCACCAGGCAGCCTGAGGGCAAAGCAGCAGCAAATGTGAGCTGCCCAGGTGAATGGAGCTGGAGGCTGGAAAAGAACAAGTTGCTAATGGCAGAATAAACAGCCCCTGGGCTCTGAGAGTAAGAGATAGGGTCACATGACTAGAAGGCATAGGCAACACATAGGTAGGGTGCACAGAGGGGCACGTGCCCCACCGAGATTGGCTGCCTGGACAGCTGCAGGCAGTCACTGCTCACCACCCTCCCACCTCACCTCCAACACTGGCTCAGCCTGCGATTGCCACCGACATCACTGTGGCTGCCTGTGGATGGCTCCCACTCAGCCCACCTTTGCCGCCAACGTCACTGCGACTGCCTGCGGGTGGTCCCCACTCATCCCTGCCACGCCCCCAATGCCTGATAGTCTGGAGGGATGGAAGCAGGCGTAGTAAAACTGGAGCCCCAGGAGGGGCTACAGCCAAGCCAGGATGAAAGTCTGAGAGCTAAGATTTCAGACAGTGGACCAGGGCTGAGGGCTCAGTCAGATGAAAAGGGGGTCAAGGGCCAGGACAGCTGAAGCCCACTTGGAGGCATGAGGGGGTGCTCCCTTAAAGGGGAAGTACCCTGAAGGATGCAAAGACCCCCAGGCATAAGTGTAGCAAGGACAGAGCAGGCAAATGAAGGAACCAGAGGAGCTACTCCCAGTCCCAGGAGTAGCATGCCTGTAGGTGGTCAGCAGCGAGGGGAGGAGCCCCTCCTTAATAAACAAACAATAACATCAAAGGCATAGCAGATGAGGGACTGGAGGTGAGGTGGGGCTAGGGAGCCAGCAGGTGGGTTGGAGTCCAGGAGGAATCAGGTGCCTGGGTGGTGGACCCCTGAGGCCTCCTACACATTTTTTCCCAGCTATACAGCTGGTTCAATAAATTTAACCAAAAATGCTTGTTCCCTGCACATTTCCTTGACCATCATGGCTCCAGTCCAACAACACTCCAACCCTACTACAAAAAGTTAAACAGAGATATTTGCTGTTGTAGCTGGTGTGAACTTTGAATTTAATTAAGAGCCTTTCTCTGCGCAGTCTGCTACACGTGTAGATGTGACCACTGAGAACTAACCTAGGCTGCTTTCAGCTTAGCAGCAGACTTTTATCTCCTTAACAATTCTTAAAGAATCATAGAAGTATGTCTCAAAATATCCCTTTCATTCTTTTCCATACTCATCATGTTTGTTTAGGTTCAGGTATTGAATACTCTTAAGTGACATGTTGAGGCATTGTGTACTCATGGGGATGTTTTATTCTACTGGTAAACTTCTTCACCTTTGCTTTTGGGTAATTTTCTTTTCTATTAGATGTAAACATGACAGCAACTTTTTTTTCCTGTATGCCTTTCCTTAGTTTGACCAGTCACAATTCTTTGTATGTTCATATAGGTCTTCATAAAGGCTTCCAGATCTCTGAACCTGTAATGTGTTACATTAATTTTGAGAATTAAATTCTCATCAGCTTCTGAAATAAGCTTTCATCACCATTCTTATCTTAGTACTTTGTCAAAGCTAACATCTTACAAGTATTTTCGTCATCACTTCCCATTGCATAAATTAATGCCCTGTCTTAAATTTGGAATCTGGTTATATTCTCCTATTTAGCTCATTTTTTCATTTTATCAGATGAAGAAATACTGGAGGTTGCTTATTCATAGTGGTTCAAAGCAAACCATCTTCTGACATGGTGCCATGCAACAACAGTAAAGAATCGCAGGAGACATTTTCCTTTTGAACTGACCATGGAAATTAATTGAAATAAGGATGCAGTATTTTCACTAAATCTGTTTTGTCTCTCTCAGATTTGTTCCCTGAAATATTGCATTGCTTTTTACCCCGTGGGACGGGACTATCTGCAGGCCAGATCAGGCCCTGGGGCCCTGCCCCTCCCCCCCTCCCCTACCCCACACACACTTCTGCACACCAGGATTGGATCCTAGGGGGATGCTGGCACCATTCACTCCTGCGCCTTGTGTGCCATGATCAGGCTCTTGGGGGGCCCAGCATTCTCTGCCCTGTATATTGGGATCGGATCCCCAGGAGCTTGGCACTACTCCCCACATATCAGGATCCAGTTCTGGGGGCCCTGAACACCACCCCCTGCATATTGGGATTGGTTTCCAGGGGCCAGACAACACCCCTTCCCAGTCCTTGTGTACTGGAATTGTTTCCTTGGAGCAAGGAGTTGCCTCCTCCCTCTTCCCCCCCTCTCCCAACACTGGGATTGGGCCTAAGGGCTCAGAGCCACCCCTGCCCAGCTCTGCACACTGTGCTGGATCCAGCACACAAGGCTTAGGGCTCCCCATGGATTTAGAGATTTGGCAGCAGAAGAGCAGCATCACTATCAGTGCCTACGGGCCAGATAACACTGTGCTGACCTGCAGGCTGACAATTGAACACCTCTGACGTAGAATCATCTCTAGTTACCTCTTACTTGGCTACCTGCTGCTAATTTAAAGAAACTTTTATGTTCTCAGGTTATATTGGTGGCAACTAAGCCACTCTTCAGTCTGATGGTGACAAAAGCCTTCTTGCCGGCTCACATATACCTCTCTTACTTGACTTTGCCATTAATCACCTGATGCTATCTCAATGAAGTCAATGGAAGTTTTGCAAAGGACTTGCATAGGGTAAAATTAGGCCCTAAGTTACAAAATCTTGAATGGTATGCCTAGGGCTAAATGCAATATACAATATCTTGACTCCTATAAGAGAGCAGTTTTGATACTGTAAAAAAAAGTAATGAGATTGTGTTACATTTTAAAGCAATGTCCTAGTGCAACCTATTTATTATACACTTCCCCTAGCAAGGGAGATGATTGTTCATTGCTCTCTTCTTACAGGTCAAGTTATCAGAATAAAGCAGAGATTTTCATTTGCTTTTTTATATTTTATTTTTTAAATAATGTCTTTAGATCTCATCTAGCTGAACAAAAGGGACATCTGATTATGCCGTAAGGACTGAAGTATGTTGCATATCTAGCAAAGCTTTAATCACATTACTTAAAATGTTGCTTGGTTACCTCATCAAATCTGTCATCCATGAGGAAGCCTGCTTTAAAAAATCACATGGATAACAGTGAAATTGAACAGTAGAAATAGTTTTTTTCTGAAATAGATTTTTTTATCACATACAACATGCACCTTTTCTCCCAAACTCAGACTCTCAAAATTGGGGTATTAAATTGAGGTATTTTAAACGGGGAAGTTGGTTTCCTTGCTAGAAAGGAGAACTCTTGGAGTCATTGTGCATGCCTTGCAGCTGCTAAAATGGCTGTTACTTGTGTCTGCTCAGCAACCTGAAGAAACAGAGTATTGTGTTAACCCTCTAACAGCCATAGCTATTGGCTAAACAGTGTAGTTTGTGCCTGAAGCAGCAAGTGAACTGTTGTTGGTATATCAAGGAAGCATCCGATATGAAAATGGGGTGTAGGTTGTACCCATGTTGGTCTAAAGACATAGGCAGACAAGGTTCATTGGGTTAATTTGATATTAGATCAATTGGTCTAATCAAAAAGATAACAAAAAATATCAGATTTACCCAAAGAACTTGGTCTGATATGAAAACAACACTTTATAGGAACTTGCAAGGCTTAGGAGTCTATGTGTGGCACAGAGTAAGTCTTCCTGGAAACATAGTGTCTAGGAAGTGTGGTATTGCAGGAAATAGTCTGGCCACACCAGGAAGTTCCTCATGCTGCATTCCTGGACACTCTGGAAAAGTGTGGTTTTTTTCCCCATACATTCCGTCTTCTGAAAACAGGTGCATGTTTTATTTTGGGGAGTGTTGTATGCAAGAAAATATGGTAATTTGAGGGTTGTAATTCAATGTAATTCAATACAATGTGTGTATGTTTATGTGATGGAAAGCTGAGAATACATCTGTGCAAATACTTTGCAAAGAACTGTTTGGTGACCCAAGAGCATCCTGTCTTCATTTTTCTTTTTTTGGCCAAAGATCCAGACATAGGCTGAGTTTCTGGCACAGAAATGACTTATAAGCACATCACTCCTCTCTTCTCTGAATTATAAACCTGCAGCTATCAATTTTGGCCACCTAGGTCATCAGCTAAACTGCATACATGTGGCATCAAGGATATAACTCTCAACCTTCAGCTTCCAAAGCCAGTTTAAAACAAAGAAGAATCTTTAAGAGGGTTTATGTCTTCTGTAGTTTGCAACCATTAGAGGGAAACATGGTTATTTACATTCAGGTGGGCCTGATGATCTAGATTCTAGAAAGAGGGAGTGACAGATGTATCAATCATCAACTGCTCTTGGGATTTAGATCTAATGGTTGGGTGACATCTTATAAATTCAAGTCTGCAAATAACAATAGTTTTTTCCACATGTAACAGGTGGGGTAGAATTCAGGAGGTTTTGATATTTTTTCCATCTGAGCTAATGAAAGTTCTTCACTAGCGCTTGTACTGGGGAGGCTTTTATCATCTGTAGGACACTGCTATTAAGACTTGAGAATTGCATAAACAATTGCCACTCAGTAAAGGTCAGGGGTGCACATGCATGTTGGCCAGTATTTTACGGTAGGACTTTGTATGTTGATGTATTCAGGGTTTTCTGTCTCTTGTTGCCCTCTCCCCTTTCTGTCCCCTTCACTGATGTGTATTTTATACAGAGGGCTGGATTTAATAGCTGGAATGCAGGATGTGGATTCAGACCTGTTGCACAAAACAAGCCGCACTTTCCTGGAGGCATTAAACATGGAGATATGGCTGATTTTTCCCTCATTGCACCCATGAAGGAACAAGCCATCCTGCCACCTCCTTTCTGGTATATGCAAACCCTCAGCTCTTCTGGAAACACCACGTCTGGCCTTGCCTCTAATGGGTCAGGGCTTCCAGCAGCTGTAAGAAATGTCTGTGGGCACACAGTATGGTGGTGGTGCTCCACGAGGCTCATTCATTGTCACTGCAAGAAAGGAGAGGGACAAAAGATCTATTTTCCAGAGTACACCCTGTGAATTGCTTGTGGCAAGCCTTGTGTCTCCTCAAAGGCAGAGCAGGAGGGCCACCGGGTTTCCCTGAGACACCAAGAGAAAGATCAGACTTGCAAACCCACACCCAAAGAAGAGATACAGAAAAAGCCCCCACATAAGATAATGAAAGCACAGGGCGGGGTGCCCTACATGCTGAGCAGGCGTGCCCAGGAGCAGGGCTGGATTAGCCCTTTAGTGGGCCCTAGGCAAACAAACTTGTGGGCCCCTACTTTTTTTCTATTCGATAATTATAATATGTAAAATAAGCACAGCAGGGCCCCTTCTTCACTTTTGGTCCTGGGCATGTGCCTATTTTGCCCAAAGCTTGCACATAAATGCAATCTTTTGTATGCAAATATCTACTTGGTCTCATAAAAGAGACCACCTCGCCCATGAGTTTTGATTCCTTTTGCCTCTAGACCAGTGGTCCCAGTCAGTGGTACAGGTACCACCAGTGGTATGCAGACAACCTGTCAATGGCACGCCCTAGCGGATTTATTGTGATTCCTTCAGATGACAAAAATTTGCTTGTGGTACTTAAGGTTGTATCCTTTGCAATCTGTCAGGGCTTGGGAACCGCAGTTCTAGACCAATAGGGCTACCACCTGGATACCTAGTTTGCCTATGTGTTAATCCAGCCCAGGACTCAGGCTGTGCTTCCAAACTCCTGAGCTTGGGGACCATGGGGTGGGGGGGCAGGCATGGTCCTGCAATCTGGGCTGTGGAGAAGGAGTGCCCCTCGGGGTGGGGAAGGGGGTGCCACGTCCTGCCGAGGGCTTGCCCTTGGGGAGAGGCTTGTGCAGAGGGTGCTCCGGCTCAGAGGGCTGTGCTGGCTATGGAGGCTGCTCAGGGAGATGTTGCTGTCCACGATGCTGCTGCAGAGAGCGCGGCTCCTCCCTCCTCTTGCAGACAGACAGCACCAGGCGCCACGTGACCTCCCTCTCCTCCCTTTCCCCTGGTTCCCTCCCTCACTCCTGGAGAGAGAAGCTCAAGCCTGACGCCGCTGAAAAGGCAACAGCACTTGCCTGATTCAAAGACCTAAGGAAATTCTCTTTGACCGACACACGCTTCAGGCTCAGTTCCCAGCGACAGGGAAGATCCATGCAGGTAAATCGCCGGCTCCTGGTTTGTTGGATGTGGGGACCGGGCTGGGGAGGGGGGGCAGGAAAATCCCCATTTAGCAGAGCTGGGATCTGTCAAGGATGCACAAGGGGCTGGTCCTTGCGTGCAGGCGCTTGGAAGAGGTAGATGGCAAGGAGATGAGATGGTGGAAGGGAGGTAGGAAGTTAAAGGTTGGCTGCGGTGATTGATTACCAATCGCAAGGAAAATGATACTAATACTAATAATAAACGTCCGGCGTTTCTGAGACCCGGGGAAATTAATCGGTTGGCATTCCCCCCCCCCCCCCCCGTGTGTACTGAAATAGGGGGAGGCAGAGCAGCGATGGAAATAAGGATTTGATTTTATGAAGATGATTTTTTTTTTAATCGGGATGACCTGGCATAGGAAAGCGGTGTGTGCAGGGCGTACCTTGACATTTCGGGACATTTTTTTTTCTTTGTGAGCTGGGGGGGGGGGGGGGGG
>NW_017729022.1:145414308-145416233 GCF_001723915.1 Gavialis gangeticus
TTGTGGGGGGGTTGTGGAAAGAGGGCATCCAGCTGCCTTTATACGTGTTTGAAACTGTTAAAGGTTCCTGCTGATGGCATGCATTTTTTTTTTTTGGAGGGGTAGAAAATGATTGCCCCCGAAACACATTAAAATAAATATAACTGCAGAGGGTGAGGGTAGCAAAATCGATCCTTCTGGGAGCTGGGGGGAGAATTTGATTCTAGAAATTACGTGGAAAGGAAAGGAAAAGATTAATGATGCTGTTTAAGTCTGGGTTTGAATTAGAGCGCTTCTCCCTTTGGCTGCAGCAAGGTTGTTTTTCAGCTCTTTTTATTTCAGCCTGTAATTTGTGAACTCTCCAGGTCTTCCCCGCACCCAGAGACAATCCTATGGATATTTAGACAATAAGGATCTCGCCTAGGATTGCATATGCCAAATGACTGGCATTTATTAAGGATTTATTGACCTATGGGTGTCTCTTCCCCCACCCCCCGCGCTTTGAAAGCTCGATTGGGGCACCTGTGACTAAAACGTATATATTTTTAAGAATAAAAATGGGTTTAGAGAGGTGGGAGAAAAGCCATTTAATTGAGTGATGAGCAGCGGAATGCAATATGCTCTTCGGGTATATCTGTATATTTACCTGGCTAGGGAGATGCTCGGTACCTGAAAGCGCACTTAAAACATGTAGGTTAAATCATTTGTCTTAAGAATAAAACGGCCCCTCTGCTTTGGAAATGACTAGACAAACTGTGCTGTTTACCGACGCGCGTGAAATGCATGAGCTGCGATTCATAAGCGATTGGCTTTTTTTGTTTTTTACCCCTTTTCTTTTCTCTCTCGCCCTCTTTATATATGTGTGTGTGTGTGTGTGTGTGTATGTGTGTATTCTGTTATTCCGGCTTGTGTGTGCATGAGAGAGAGGAGGAGAGGGGAGGGGAGGGCGGGGGGAAGAGAGAGGGAGAAGCAGCACTGCCAGGGAGAAGGGAGGGAAGAGAGATGGTCATCAGTTTCATGCAGGGAAGATGTGGAAGTGGGATCCCCTGGTTCGATAGCTCTCAGCTGACACCTGTAGGGATCGCTCTGTCATTCACTCCCGGTCCACCCCTTCCCTGTGTGTACACACACGGCCTTCCCGCTCCCCAGACAGACACGCACCGCCTGGCCAGTCCTGGGCTCCTCGAGCTGACCTGCACCTTCCTTACATGACCTCCCCCCCGCGCCGCCGTGGGACAGTCTTCCCCTCTTCCCTCGCCCCACATGTGCAGCCACACATCTGCTCTGCTCACCCAGGCGGTAGCCACAGCACTTTCTTGTTATCTTTGCACATGCGGGATATCTTCCCTCCACAGCATCACCGCCGCTCCTGTGCCTCCCCTGCATGCACCCAATCGCTCACCTCACCTGCCCCTTCCCCGCCCCTTCTTCCTGGGCCCACGTCTTTGCCGAGGCCGCCCCCCGCTTCCTCCCCGAAGCGCCAGTCCGCGCTCTCTCTGCCTCCCCGGCAGCCCTTCGCGCGCACCCCCGGCTCTTCACGCGGCCTCGCACACGCACCCCCCTTCTGCTTCCCCCCGCTTCTTTACACACACACACAAAGCATGTGCCTGCAGAATTAATCCGGTCTCACCCTCCCCCCACACATACCCCAAATACACTTTTGTCCATGATTAAAATGAAATGTCACTTATATATACAGTAAAAGCTTTGTTATTCAGCACCCATGGGGAATGGAGGGTGCCGGATAACAAAATATGCCGCTTAACTGAGCGGCCCAAACAAGCATTTTTGCCTGTTCAAGCTGCGCCATGTCTGGGGTGTCGCCGCCCCTCCCACTGCATCGCCGCCTCTCCCGCGGGCCCCATGGGCACCAAGGAACAGGGAGGGGGGACCCGCGCAGGCTGCTATGCCCCAGGCTCTGGGGGCTTGGCAGTGCAGGCTGCTTT
>NW_017729022.1:145421233-145421872 GCF_001723915.1 Gavialis gangeticus
CACCCACCCTCCACAGGCTCAGTGAACCTCTTCCAACCCCTCCCCAGTCCTCTCCCACACACACACACTCAATGAATCTCCCCAACACAACCCCGCACGTCCACACACACACACCAAGAGGCTCAATGAACTCCCTCTCTCACACACACGCGCGCACACACACGGAAGCCGCCCTGGACATCCAGCCCCTGCCCGCGCGGCGCCACGCGAGCCCGCAGACACCCTGCCCACGTCCCTGCCTCTCCATCACGCTGCCCCCCTTGCACGCACACGCGCTCCCACGCGGGCACACACAGACACAACATCCGCTTCCTCATCATGACGCCCCCCTCCACCCTCCTCTTCCCCTTCGCATCCATGAACAGTAACCCCCCGGGGCAGGGAATTATCCCTCCCTTCTTTACACCCCCGCCAGGCTCAATGAATTTCCCCAACACCCCCCACGACACACACACACACACACACACACACACACTCCCCCCGCACCCATCCAGAGGTCAGTAAACCTCTCTCCCCTCACCCAGACGCTCACATCCCCCGCCCCAGAGGCTCAATGATCATCCCCCATCACACCGCACAGAGGCTCAATGAATCCCCAACAACGCCCCCACCCATATCCACACACGCACCACTCCCTTC
>NW_017729022.1:145422094-145424585 GCF_001723915.1 Gavialis gangeticus
CCCCCCGAGGCTCCGGGCATCTCCCCCATCACACACCCACACCCACCCAGAGGCTCAGTGAATCTGTCCAACACGCCCCGCACACACACTCCCTCACCCAGAGGCGTAAGGAACCTCCCCCACCGCACGCGCACGCACAGTGAATCTCCCCAACACAACCCCGCACGTCCCCGCCAGAGGATCCCCCACACTTTCTCTCACAAACACACAGAATGAATCTTCCCAACACAACCCCTCACGTCCAGACACACACACACACGCGCGCGCGCACACATTTGCCCAGGGGTGCCCCTCTCCCGCAGGCACACAAGCGAGCCGGCGCCCGCAGCCCCTCTCCCCGCGCGCAGACAGACACGCGGGACCCCCGAGCCGGGGGCGGGGCGGGTGCTCGGGGCGCGCGGAGCAGTCGCTGGCTGCAGGGAGATGCATCCATCCCGGCGGCAGCCCTGGCCATGCGGCTCCTCAGGGGCTGGCACAGCGCGGGGCTGCCCCATGCTCCTGCCCGGGGCTGCAAGCGGGTGCGTGGGACTTGGGAGGCGCCTTGGCCTCACGCGGCGAGCTCGGTGGCATTTCCCCGCGAGGATTTCGTCTAGGACAAACGGCGGAAGGGAGCAATGAGGGTTAGGCTCTGAGGAGCAGAGCTGGAGTATCAGGGGGCGGTCGCTCTTTGCCACCTGCTCCTAAACCCAGAGGTGGTTTTTCTTTTTTGGTTTTGGGGTTGTTGGGGTTTTTTTGGTTTGTTTTTTTTTTGGTGGGGGGGGAGAAAAGCAGGGGGGTGGCACCTTTCCCCTCTAATGAAGCACTTTGGATGTAGACAGCTTTTCACAGCATCTGGCTGGGTTGTAGCAGCTCTGTTATTTAAAGGGGGGGGGGGGAAATCCCATCCCTTTGAAACAGGGGCTCCTAAGTCAAAAACTGCCCCCTTTCCCAGAGGGTTTCAGTGCCATTTGCTACTGGTGTTGCAAGGCACGTCTGCTGATTGCAGTTGGATTTTCCCTGCCATCGCAGATCCTTTCAGCAGCAATAAAATAAAATTAAATTAAAAAAAAAAAGAGGCCAGGTGGCAGAGAAAAATATAGTTTGAAATTTTCCGAAAGCCTTCGAAGAAAGCTTTGTAATTCTGCCTCACCCTGTGAAAATAAAACAGTAGGTATGCCATATAAACCCAAGCCTGCCAATCCCTGCTGGGAGTTTGATCCACTTTACATGTGTTTAAACATATTAGAAATAACTAGAACCAAGCTCAGTGGCATAGTGTGCATTAATAGGGCTCTGCAGTGTCACGGAGGTAGATATTTTGTTAAATGAATTAAGTTCAAGGGAAAACCAGGTGTCAAAAAGAATAAGCAGTGTCTTTTAATAGTTCTTTCCTTTCTCTTGTAATAAGTCCTATCAAATAAATTCATATACTAAAAGGTTTGAAAGTTTTGAAATGGTAAGCAGTAGTTTTTATGTAAGCAATAGCATAAAAAACGTTCATTTTGGTGTAAGCATGCACAATGTCTTCAGTATACCAGATATCATGTATCCTGAGTAACTCCAAGCATATTTACAATGGCAGTTAGTTTTCCCTAATTTAAACAGTGGCAAAGTAAACCATAAACTCAGATAAGTGATCAGTGTTGTGACTTAAATGGCTTCAGGATTTAATTTTGTATTCTTTTGTTTTACTTCCTTGCAGATTAAAAACAAAACAAATAATAAAAAAAACAACCCCAAAACGTGAAATCAGACCCTTGGATCTTAGTTTTGGCCTTGTATACGAGAACAGAAGAGGAGCTGTCAAGCTTTGCATATGAAGTAGCCACTGAGCTGTTTGACAGCTTTTGGGTTTCAGCCCCATTGGGAATGAGGCAGCTCAGGAAACTGTGTCCTGTAGTCGACTGATGCTGCTCTAGCACAATGGCAGGCAGCCCATGATCTGACAGGAGGATCTGTCCTAGGAAGGCAGCGCTGGGATTGGTAATTGGTTCCCTGAGAAAGGAGAGAAGATTCTTTTGGGAAAATACAGCTGGTGGATAGTATTTAAAAAGAAGTCCGCACACACGGGGATATTGATACACTCCTGCTGGGTTTGTGGATCCACCTAAACAAAGGTTTTACCACCTGTATTTTTTTTCCCCATTCAGTCTTGGTAATGTGGGCTTTTGGTAACATTTCAGCTGATTCATCCATCCCTAGACACATCTTCGGTGGCCAAGCCAATCAGTGAGCAAGCCTACTGGCGCCTTCTTTTAGCTGAAGATCTTTCAAAGTTCAGTCAAGATTGCACAACCACCACCCGGGCCATTTGTTCTGGGGGGATCCCAGCTCACATCTGTACATCGGGCATTCGAAACCCAGGCCTGTTGTACTGGGGAAGCAGTTACAATAATCACAGCGCGAAGGGGAAATAGGAGTGAGTTAACCCGTCTAGTGTGAGAGGTGTTTAAAAAGATTTTACCCTGTCTGCTCCAGCCCCCCCACCGCCACTCCCCCCTCCTTTCCCCCC
>NW_017729022.1:145424640-145425814 GCF_001723915.1 Gavialis gangeticus
CCCCCCTCTCCCCCGCCCCACCCCACAAAGAATGGGGGCTGTGCTCCTCAAGCATGGGGGCTGCCTCCTGCTGTGGCTGGCCTTGCTGCTGGGCTGCTGGGCTGAGCTTGGCAGTGGCCTAGAGTTCCCAGGGGCTGAGGGCCAATGGACCCGTTTCCCCAAGTGGAATGCCTGCTGTGAGAGTGAAATGAGCTTCAACATGAAGACACGCAGCTCCAGTGGCCTGGTCCTTTATTTTGATGATGAGGGCTTCTGTGATTTCCTGGAACTCATCCTGACCCAAGGGGGACGGCTTCAGCTCAGCTTCTCTATCTTCTGTGCCGAACCTGCCACCTTGTTGTCCGATACTCCTGTCAACGACAACCTTTGGCACACAGTGGTCATCCGCCGCCATTTTAAGAATACAACATTAATTATTGACCAGACAGAGGCTAAATGGGTAGAAGTAAAGTCCAAGCGGCGTGATATGACAGTCTTCAGTGGCCTTTTCTTAGGTGGGCTCCCACCTGAATTGCGCTTAGCGACGCTGAAACTGACGCTGTCCTCAGTGAAGGATCGGGAGCCCTTTAAGGGCTGGATAACTGATGTCAGAGTCAATTACACGCAGACCTCACCTGTGGAGAGCCAGGAGGTACGGCTGGATGATGAGCAGAGTCGCTTATGTGCCAGGGATGATGTCTGCCTCAATGGTGGTGTCTGCTCAGTGCTCAACGACCAGGCTGTCTGTGACTGCTCCCAAACTGGTTTTCGGGGGAAAGACTGCAGCGAAGGTAAGACAACACTTCCGCTTGCTCTACCAATCCCTCACATACTAGAGGGGAAAGGTAGGAGATAAGGACTGCATGATGTTTTATCTGTAAGAGTAAATTTCTCTCTGATCTATATTTTACCCTTCCCCACCTCATCCTTGACTTCTTCATTATATTCAAGTCTGCCCTCCACCATTCTCCAAGTGTTTCTGTAATAGAGTATGGTATAATTTATTTCTTCTAAAAGTCTGGGAAAGAGGATGGTACCTGGTCCGCTTGGGTTGTGGGCAGCAGTGCCTGTGACACAGGACCAGAGGAGCCCAGAGCTGAAGACTAGGGCTGTGCAAAATTTTGCTGGGTCTTTCATTTCAAAGCTGTTTCAACATATTTCAAGCTTGAAACAGCAAAATTGAAACAAAACAAAA
>NW_017729022.1:145430814-145483371 GCF_001723915.1 Gavialis gangeticus
GTGTGTGATCTGGGAGTGTCCCTGGATTCTTCGTTGTGGTGATGACCTCAGGCTATTGTGTGAAAGCAGTACAGGTTATATGGGTGCAGGTGTTGGGAGGGAGAGAGCAATCCAAGTTACTGAGCTGGGTCATTTAGAATTATTCTTGAATGCAATGGGGAGTGATATTGGGCAAAGGAACTTTCTTCTTGGTGGGTGGAGTACTAAGATAATTTGGGCTTATTTTTTGTGAGGATAGAGAGAGCCTGCATCTATTTTCCTTTTCCTTCCTACCAGTAGCTTTTTATTGATACTGGCCTCTGATATCTGCAGTGAAATCAGTAATTTATTTGTGAAATTTCTTAATGGGGAGACTTAAACAGGGGCTTACCGTTTCACACCAGTGTGAACATCCCTGTTTTATATTGTTTACTTAGCAAGCTTTAATGCCAGTGGTACAGACAGAGGATAAAAGGGTAAGAGGTATTATATTCCCAAGAATGGGAAATGGTAGAGTAGTTCAGAAAAGGGACATTTTCCTGTTTCTTATGTACAAGTAAATCACTGAATAAAATGAGACTCGTATGCAGTAGCAATTGTTCTTGGGGATTTTGGAGGAATGTGAACATACTTATTTTGCAGACACATATAGAATTTTAAAGATGTATTATTTTTAATTTTTCAAGTTAATATGCCATTGCTTGCAGCTACTTATAAGGAACAGAGAATACTTTTATTGTGTGTCAAGAAAACAAATGAAAGAGCATGTGAATGAGAATTATGAAGAGCAAAATATTTCAATACAAATATACATTCATACCAAAATTTGAGAGTAAATATAAAGTTGTAAAACAGGCATTATGTAGGTCAAATAAAAGTGGTTATTGAATGGCTGAATGACATTTACAGCTGAGTAATTTGCCTTTATCATTTTTATCAAATTTCACTCACTGTACAAAAGAAGACATCATTTATGAGTGTGCTTTATTATGTAACACCTTCTGTCCTCAGTGTCAATACTTAACGTACAGTCATTCTGCATCCCGTTTACTTTATTAGATTTTTATCTCTCATCTACCATTTCTTTAAAATATTTAAAGCCTTTCTATATTTGTAAATATCATAATGAAAGAGCAGTACATTACTCTTTCAAAACATAATAAACATGTAGCTTCACTAGCACTTAATCCAAAAGACTGTAGGATGAGAATGTCTTCTATACTAATCTAAATCATGTTCGTATATGTATGCTTTGCCCATGGATTTTTCATATGTTGTACCAGATGTCCCATAGGTGTATGTAAAATACTGAGGTTTCTTTATTTTTGTAAAGTAGGACCTATTATAACTTATAAATGATGAGGTATAACAGTTTGGTTAATGCAGTAATGAAAACTATGGATTGTTAAAAATTAAAACTAGAGAATGTTGTAGAAAAATACAGTGGTTCTTACCATATGAAATTAGTTTATTGAAAAACTTGTTGTATAGATAATAGCTGCACACAGAATCAACAAAATACAGAAGTCTCATGTTACTTACTTCCCCAAATTAGAGATGAAATAATATTCTTTTATTTCCCAGGCAGCGAATATTTTCATATCATCATTGGATGAAAATAAGACATGACATGCAATGCAAAATGTCTGTTTACCCAACATAAAAGCAAAATTACATTGAACACTGTATTTTGAACCTCCCATTTTGAAATTCTGACCTCAAACCAGGCAGTTCTTCTGTTACTCTCAGTGAGGCCAGAATGTATCCTGTTGCATTTTCTGACCTCCAAGGAGCCTTATAAAATGAGAAATATACTTTTACTTACCTGCTGGGCAATGAGCATTGATACTTCATCTTGCTTCCATTGAAATAACAGGCAAAGTTCACCTTGACACCAGTGAAAGTGGGACTGGGCCTATATTTTAAATTTGTTAACAACTATAAATATTCAAAAATTAAATCTGTTAGATTTTGATGAAAAGATTAGCAGCTATTCATATCCATTCCCCCCCCCAAATAAGCTACCACATCATTAGCTTGTTTTTCTTTTGAGAAATTAAATGAAACAAAAAATGGAGACAGACCAATAAAAATCTGAGCCCATGAGGACTCTAACCCATGCTATTGAGCTCTAATTCTTTAGGACCATGGCAGTGATAGCTAATACTATTTAGGAATTATTGTACTAAGAAATAGCTTTATTATGGATTTGAGCATGCAGTCCTTTTGCATGTGAATTTTCCATTAACTTCAGTGGGAGCTTGGGATACACTAAGAATGCAGGATTAGTCCCTTAGAATGGAAGGTACTAGGTGAGTCTCTTGAGTCTTCCTGTTCTGCATTTTCATGTGTCTTTGAGTTTAGTGGGATTTCAAAAAAGAAAAAAGAGAAAAAAAGCCAAATCTTATACTTCTATGTGAAACTATGACCTACTATGCTAGTTGAATTTTTTCCTTGAGAAGGGAGGTTAATTATATTTTTCCTTGAGAATCATTTCTGTGTACTTTTGCACCTCCGGTTTTTGTCAAGGACCAAAGTTATGTAATATAATGAGGTCACAGGGAAGTGGTAGTAGTGATAATTTTTCAAAATTTCTAGCCCTGTTTTGCAGAGTTGAGCAGTTAGGATAATTGAGATAATGAACCCTATGTTGCAGTTCTTAGGATCAGATTTTCAATAGAACCTACTCAATTTAAGAACAAATAACTTTTGACGTTCACTTGAGAGTAATGTGTTAAATCACTTAGGCATTTTTAAAAATTTCCTCCATTAGTATTTACCACAGCAGACTTGCAGTTTGAGCCCAATCCCCAAAAGTAGCAATTGTGTGAAAATCGTTACACGTGTAAATAGTAGTCCCAGTGGTTTTGACCTGTTCTTAAACTTAATGTTCTAGATCTGAAGTATGTTCAGTTAAATCTAATGAGTGACACCAGTGTAAAACCAGCATAAATTAGAGTATAATCAGATGCACTGCTTCTTAGTAAATATTACTCTTGGGAATAAGTGTTACAAGGTGTTGGCCTTGGTAAGTTGGGAGTTTTTTGCTGTTGTGAGGATAAAAGAAGAGGAGTGTTGCCTTGGTGGAGATGGTATTGGACCCAAGTTTCAGAAAAGCATTCAAACATCTGTGTGCTTTACTGAAATGAGCCAAGCCTCCAGAACTTTAAGGTGGGCCCATTATAATCTGAGACCCCTGGTTTTGGTCATAGAAATGTTGTGGCTTTAAGGCCACATGTTTATCAATTTATTCTTCTTATGGAATAAGTTTCCATAAGAAGCATTAGGCTTCTTATGGAACCTTATTCAATAGTATTATGCAGGGGGACTGGACCCATTGATCTCACGAGGTGCCTTCCAGAACATCTGTGAATCTATATAGACAAGTACACATGGTGTTGTTTTATGTTTATTTCATTCCATAGGTATTGCACTGAACATTTTAATTTGGCATATAGTTTACCACTGAAATAGGCAAGGGAGATGTTATTTCACATAATGGTTGCAGTTTGACACAAGGAAATATGTAAAATTATTGTAAGCCCTTTATCTGAGGAACAAGACTCGTGGTGGTATGCTTCTAAATGACCATATCCATTTTCCAAGAAATTTCTGGGGATTATCAGAGGAGTCTATACAAAGCTAATACTATTCTGCTTTGGAGCCAAAAAAGCTTGTGGATTCTATTTAGGGTTGGGACAAACTATGAAAGTATGGTCTTTAAAATCCATTTAATAAAACAAATTAGAGTCCTGGAGAAGTAAATAGAAAAGAAAATGAATGTAAAAGAGCTTTCATACCTTGTTTCATTCCTTATTTTAGAAAATCATGAGTAGAAATAAAAAAGCTCTCTTCTCAGTATTGAATTACTCCAGCAAATATTGACTTTCTGCCTTCAGACAAGGAAATATACTATAGTATTTAATACATATACATATATACACATTTAAATCTCTCTCTCTCTCTCTCTCTCTATATATATATATATAAATTATACACACACACATACTATAGCATATATGTGTGTAGAGAAGGAGAGTTTTATATTCATATATATTCAGTTTAGTTTGGTAAATTATCTTTGATAGGATCTAGATATTTATGGAGCAGAAAATAAAAACAAGGAATGCACTTAAAAAGATACATTTTGGAAGAAAATGCCTGCTGACACCAGCAGCTAATTACTTTATACTAATATTTCTCCACTTTTGTAATCCCTGGAGTAATCTTCATACAAAATGTCTATCTTATTTTTTTCATGTTTTTAATTTCTTCCATGTAGTTATATCCTGCGGTAGTGAGTCCTACAGATTCTTTGGATTAGAACTAGGACTTCTTTAATGTTGACTGTCCTCTTGAACTTTTATTGTAAGAAAGAAAAATAAGAGCTGTTTATGTAAACATTCATAAAAGGGTATTTTCCTTGTCAGATATTCAAGAATTATTGGCACCAAGAAGGGATGTATTTGGTAGCCATGTTGGTCTGAGACAAAAAGAAATGCAGAACTGTAGAACTCTTGGTTCAGAGGTGATACCTCTTAACAGACAAACTAAGACATCGCAAAAAATAAATCTTTTTCTGCAAGCTTTTGGGCACACGGACCCTTCCTCAGGGGAAACTGAAGATGTTAAAAAGTCTCCATAGTTAGAAAATAAACATTTTTATGTAATTATTTATTTATTAATATGGCACCAAGAACGGTTTGTTTTTTTTAAAGAAGATTTTTAAGTGACTCAAGCCTATAGATCTGAAACTAGCTATGCTTTAGATGTTTTTGTTTAGTTCCCAAATATTAGCTTTACTAATTCCTGTTGTTGATATCTGCCTCTCCATGCTGATTTTTTTTTATGTCTGTCATTTCACGTTCCCTTTTGAAAGACCTCATATTTTAGTTTATCTTCTGTTCTGGATTACTTTTGAGTATTACATGAAAAAAATGTGTTGGCATTAATAATCCTTTTCAAGGTATGCATTTGGTTGCAGAGCTGGTTCATGATTTTACATGAGTACTCAGTTTTACAGTGGTAGTCACCCTGCTTCTATCCCATTTGAATTGTTAGGTAATACTGTTATTCCTAAAAAACATACCATACAATCAGAAGTACCATGGGTGAAAATTTAAGCTTTGATTTGCACTTTAGATCCCATATCTTCAATGAGGGTCTCTATTACTGTAGGTTGTAGTTCTTCCACATTTGGAATTCCTTTAATTTTTAATAGTGATTGGGGTGGTCTATGTGTGATTTAAGAATAGAATATACTGTAGCAATCCAATGCTGACTGAGTTAAGGCTCTGTAACATGCATAGAAAGCTTGAAGTTTAGTTTAAATCACAACTAAAATTATATTAACATAAATTTTGAAACAGTGGGTTACAATTTCAGAAAATGTATAACAGGAAAATATATAGGAAATAGCTCCATGGTACTTTTCAGTGGAATTCTAAGACTGGTTCCTTTGGACTCAGGATATAACTAGAATTTGTATCATTTTAAAGTAGAGTTTTGCACAAATTTTCCTAATGCAATTTAATATTTTATTTTGTTTACCAGGACTTTGCATTGTAAGAAAGGCATTGCTTTCAGTGTGTTCCTTGTATAAAATCACAGCAATTCAAACAATGTGTCATTAGTTACTAGTAACTAATAGACTGTTTTACGTTATTTGTAAGAGGAAAACGTGTTGCACATTACAAATCCTGGTAAAATGCTTTTTTGCAACTCTTCTAAAAGTCCACTTACTGGACAGCATTTGTCCTATCTCCCCAAATCAATGTGTTTCTAAATAAAAGGGAAGATGTTCCCCTACATGCTAAGTCTTAGTGAGCGTGTCTACATGAGATGCTACATTGCTGTAGTGATATGCCAGTACATCACCATAGTAACAAGCTCCCTCACTATAGTGCATCACTACAGCGACGTAAATGCTAAAAATACCCATGCACTGCAGGACAGCACAGTAACAGCTGGTGGTGCAGTAAAATGGTGGCGCAGTAAAAACTGTGCTGTGCGGGGCACGTGTAGATGCACTCTGTGTGCTAAATGACAATTTTGTGTCTATACTGCATGCTTGTGGAAAGTGAATATTCTAGATGATTATGGCAAGAAACTTACACTTATTAGTCTAGCAGGAACTATTCTGGTCATACATTTTCAATCTTCAAATGATAAAATAAATTAGCATATTTCTAGTCTATATTTCAACTCCTGGCCTATTGCTGTGCTGAATAGAACACACCTGATTTTGTCTGATCTCAGAAAGTAAGTACACCTGGGCCTGGCTAGTAGGTGAGTAAGAGACCACCTAGGAATCCTGAGTATGGTAGTTGCTAACTGTGGTTGCACAATTGGTGAACACTAGGCCACATAGAATGAGTGAGCAAAAAGTCTTAATTCAGCTGCTTAGGTGACAGATGGGGTTGAGGAGAACACAAATTAAAGATCCTGATCAACAATAACTATTTTGTTACAGCAGAGGCAAACTTAAACACTTGACAGTTACAGCAAAGTTGGTTTTTTTCCCCTCCCAACTGATTTTTTGCATGATTAACAACTGCCTTGTAATTTAAAATAAAAGGGCTGATCTTGCTTCAATTTAAATCAAAGCAAGCTTTTCCAGGGAGCTGGACAATGCTGTGCTACTATGTCTTTTAAAATTTGAGGTGTTATTTACTAAGAAGTCATAAACTGTTTTCAGCCTGTACAAAAAAATGCAATGCACTAGTTGAAAAATCATGCACAATGATTTTTAAAACATGATCTTACAGAACTTTGAAGGGTGTAGTGAAAATTGATTTGCCAAGTTGCAGCTCAGGGCTAATTAAAAAGACTGAATTATACAACTTTCAAAAATGGGATTTATTACAGAAATGTGACAGATCTTTAACTTTAGCAGTGCCACTGGTGTCACTATAATAAGGAAATAGAATTACTGGGCAGGATCCATACTGGCTTATTATTTCTTCAATTCTTCCACTTATTTAAGATGAAATGCTCTTCTTATATTAGCCCTTGCATAGAACTGTTTGAGTTCTACCCACAAAGTTTAGCACTTTGTCAGCAGATCTCCTAACTGTCCTCTGGTGATGGGATCTAATGGAGCTTTTCTGGGCCAACATCACAGTGCTATGTATCATAAATCAAAGTTGCAGAAATTGAGGTTCTGTTTTGCCAGACTACAAAGCAATTGGCTTCAGTCAGTTCAAAATAATATATGAACCATTCTGTTTGCCGAAGGTGAATCCATTATAACTGATGTGCAGTATGATTCACAAATGTCACTCATCGCTGGCAAGCAGGCTAGGGAAGCACACAAGATTCTAGTCTGTTCATATTATTTCAGTGGCCAAGTCACTTCACTTCACTTCTTGGTTTTACCACCTGAGAAATATAATGATACCTGACTACCTGCTCAGCCACTTGAAGAATCAAGCCTTGCATTTTTAACTCTTTCTCAGAAATTACTCTCTCGCTTCCTCTAACCTACCACACCATTTTTGCTTCTCCAAGCTTGGGTTCATTAGTTGGCTGTGCTGTTGCTCACCCTGTATACCGCCTATTTTTAACTCTGCCTCCCAATGTACTGTTCTTCTGCTCTGAATAATGGGCAAGACAGAACAAGGAGAAAGTCTCAAGTTGCAGCAAGGGAAGTTTAGGTTAGATATTAGGAAAAACTTTCTTACCAGGAGGGTAGTGAAGCACTGGAACAGGTTACCCAGAGCGGTTGTGGAATCTCCATCCGTAGAGGTTTTTAAGACCCAGATAGACAAAATTTTGTCTGGGATGATATAGTTTGAGAAGGTCCTGTTTTGAGCAGGGGGTGGACTAGATGGCCTCCTAAGGTCCCTTCCAACTCTAATTTTCTATGATTTTCTATAATGTCTGGATACAGAGTGTGATTTCAGAAATCACCATAAGGCCTATAATACAATCTCATTTATAAGGAAACACCACTGTAGGAAGAAAAAAGTCTATTTTCTCTGCCATTAAGCGAAATGAGAGCCTCTAGTAGATCAAATCACAAATGTATCAGCTTCTCAATATAAGATGTTGTCCACTGTGCCATAGATGAAGTGCAGACCATAGTCTGGATGCCAGCATAACATCAATAGATGCAATACATTAGTACACAGTAAGTTTTGGGCAGTGAATGTAAAGTTACTTACATTAGATGCATATCTGTATCACATTATGACTGAATTAATGCCTACATAAAATGTCATCTTTAGTAAAGCAGCTGTTTACCATTCAAATTTTGAATGACCTAAATTAAAAAAAAATTCCCACATAATTTTTTGGTGTGATCTGCAAGCATACAAAAACAACAATAGCAATAGTAGTCATTATTATTATTAATGTTGTTATTATTTCAAACTCCTGAATTTATGGAAGATCGTTTCTGCTACAGATGTTCCCAAATGAATAATATAGTCAGAATCAGCAGGTTACTTGATTTGCCCCAGATATTCTCTCTGTGTTCCCAGCTGAATATTATGTTCAGAATCAGCAGGTTATTAGGTTTGTCCTAGTTCTAAAATTGAGTCAATGGGACTTCAAATTGACTTCAATGGCAAATGAGGGTCCCCAGGTCCTTCCTAAATATTTACCAGCAGTACTGAATTCACTGCTTACTGGAATCTAACTCTATGGCTCAAGCTTCAAGGCACAGCAAAAGTCATATAGTAGAATCATAGTGATCCAAAACTTTACTGTCCAAACCTATCTAAGCAGTAAGCTGCCAGCAGTACTCCCTTTTGTATTCCCTCCCTCCATTCCAAACTGATGTGCAATGAGGGCTAGGTAAAGCTAAATTCTTTCACAGAAAACAAAGGGGAAGGAGCAGCCCGGTGAGTAGGGTATGACCATGGGAGTTCTTATCTGTCTCTCAACACTGGCTTTTTTTAAGTAGTAAGTCAAGGCTTTGCACAAGAGCAATAATACTGAGACAGGCAGGGAGTAGGCAGTGTTATAACACGGTGTGGAGGTGCAGATGGGTTGAGAAAACCCAGGTAGAGGCTAACCAGTTAACTTTCATTTTTTATTCCCATTAGCTTAGTTAACTTAGTGAAGATCACAGAACTGCATGCCCATAGGCGCTGTCTATCTGGGTCTTAAAAACCTGTAAGGATGGTGATTCCACATCCTTTCTGAGTAGCCTGTTCCAGTGCTTCACTACTCTCCTGGTAAGACAGGAGATATTTTTCCTAATATCTAACCTAAACTTCCCTTGCTGCAACTTGAGACTTTGCTATGTCATTTTCCACCACTGAGAGCAGTCAAGCCCCATCTTGTTTGCATCTACCTTTCAGGTAGCTGACGGCTGTTATTAAATCCCACCTCAATTTTCTCTTCTCCAGAGTAAATAAGCCCAGTTCCCACAACCTCTCCTCATAAGCCATGTGCCCTAGCCCCCTCACCATTTTTGTTGCCCTCTGCTGGACTCTCTCCAACTGTCCACATTCTTTCTGTAGTAGGGGGAGAAGGGGCAAAACTGGACACAGCACTTCAGTTGTGCCCTCACCAGTACCAAATACAGGGGAATAATCACTTCCCTCAATCTGCTGGCAACACTCCTACTAATGCAGCCCAATATGCCATTAGCATTCTTCGAGACAAGAGTACAGTGTTTGCTCATATTCAGGTTATTCCCCACTGTAACCTTCAGGTCCTTTTTTGCACAGCTGCTGCTTAGCCAGTCAGTCCTCAGCCTGTACAAGTGCATGGGATTGTTTGGTCCTAAGTGCAGGACTTTGCACTTGTCCTTATTGAACTTCATGACTAGGAATAGAAGTTACACATAAACATGTTTAAGTGATCAGAAACTGGTTTAAACCTCTAATAGAATAGAAGTTCAGTGCGCACAAGCCAGTTTCAAAATGGCTAAAACTCGTTTAAGATAAACCTAGTTGAATGTGGTATCAGATTTAACTGATTTAGGTCAAACTGGTTTATGAAACTTCTGTTCCAGACCCCTTTCTAGTTCAAGTTAAATCACAGCCCCCCAGCATCCCAGCATTTTGCACCCCTGGGCTGGGCTGTGCTGTTTGCTCCAGAGGCCAGGGCTTGCCCTGCATCTCCGCTCCCTAGCTGGATCAGTGAGGCCTGGCTCACTGGCGTTACTGGCTCACTCACTGACTCCTCTTCCCCCAACCCCCATAGCAAACACCAGTTGGAGTCTGGGGCCAGGGAGCAGGGTTAAACTTCCCTTCCCTTGACTATGGAGTTTCCCTGGCCTCCTTACTTAGTGCTAGCTGTTGCTGTAGACTACAAATCCCAGAGGCACCTGGAAGCAAGAAGAGGAAGTGATGAGCCATGCTGCTGAGTCCTACTGCTGTAATTCTATACTGAAAATCCCAGAGACTTTGGGGCAGAAGGAAAAGAAAGCAAACACATGGCCCATGCTTGCTATGTGCCAGAAAGCCATGCTGTAGCACCCCTGGCTTCTGGCTTGAGCCACTGCAGCCGTGTGGTTGCTTTTCCTGAATCAAAAGTCAGTGTCTGCTCATTTGCTTATTGGTTCAATCTTTGTAGTTTAGATTAACCTGAATCCTCTTAGCCTTGGGCTTTTTGACTGCCTGTACTTAGTGCATAAGATTTCTTCTGGTCCAGTCCTCCACTTTGACTAGATCTCTCTGAATCTTAGCCCTATTCTCCAGCATATCTACTACTCCCTGCAGGTTGGTTCATCTGCAGACTTGCTGAGGGTGCACATCATCCCATCTTCCAGATCATTGATGAAATGTATATAGTAATTCTAAAAGGTTTAGAATTAACTTTCAATTTTAGATGCAGCTTCTCCTTCAACTTGAGGTATTGCTTCTTCTAAGACTCTATGCATTTATTAAGAAAAGGATCTTCCTCCCCAAGGGGATATTGTCATTAAAGAAAATGTCTTTAAATTCTTTAAATATGGATATTTATCATAAAATTAAAATAAATTTGCACAAACATACTGTCAGTTTTATAAAAAGGGATAAATATTGCAACTTGGGGATCAAGAAAATAAAAATATAAGTTCCAAGTATCAGGAAAAATATACTAATTTTCATCTATACCATGCAAAACTTTAAGAAAGTGAGTAGAGATCTCAGATAAAGAAGGGGATAAAGGATATGGCCTTATGTTCTAATATTATAAGTATTTGTAAACTAAAACCTGATCCTGCAAACAATTATGCATGTGCTTACCTTGAAGCATGTATATATTTCCCTAAATGTTGACATTTAGGAATAGTCACGAAAACAAACTTAATCACATGCATATTTGCAGGATTAGAATCTAAAGTCCAATTAGGCTACCCTTATGTATACTAAACAGTTATTTGCTTTTTGAGGAGTTTTAATCTTGTGAAGTAAAGTACATAATGTGAATAACGTGACAGAATCAGTCTCTGAGTTATGCAAATAAAACAACAAATGCTCTAACAAGCATTTGAAGGAGGAAGCCTCAGCTTCCCTTCCTCTGAACAGAATGAAAATAGTCATTCAGGCTTAGGGCTTGGTTCTGCATAGTCTTATAAACAGGTATAGTTACTTGCGCATGTACAATCAGACTCTTAACTTGGAAAGTACAGGCACAAGAGGAGGAGGGGAAAATGAGGGGGAGTACATTTATCTTTTCCAAGATGACAGATGATGCTGTGCAGAAGCATCAGGCATTTGGAATGATGTGAGACATGGGGAAGGACATTTGAGTAAATAAGAACAGTTAAGTGGAAAGCTACTTTATTCCACATTATTCACAGAGCGACAAGTGGAATTTCCCCTGGAAATGCCCAAGAATTTTAAGGCTGAGTCTGTTATTATTAGCTTAGCTAGTTTTTGGCTCTGTACCATCTTTGTGGAGCAGGGAGGCACAACCTAAACTCCAAAAGTGGTATGCCAGCCAAGACAGTATAGGTGGTAAGGAGAGGGCACCAGGAGATTGGTACTACAGTGTTAGTCCTATTTGGAAAGCTGCAAGATTGCTACCATACCACTGTTCTCAGGACATTCCTGTAGTTAGAGGTGAATTCTCAAATTTCTTTCACAAATTTTTCTTTCCCTCAAAAAGATGTTTTATCATCCACTAAATATGTTTAGCATGGGCTTTTATGAAGGCAGGACAACACCCTTACTATTTTGTAGTGTCATTTTGTCACTAGGTATAAATATCCTCAGAGATAAAATGTAGTCTATACTAAGGTATCAGTCATGAACCACCCCCCTCCCTCGGACCCATGAACCACTACCCCTCCAGTAGCTCTGCTACCCCTTCCAATTCCACCTGTCCCTCCATCCACCCCAACTTATTTAGACTGCATACTTGATGCATCTCCCGGTACTGGCCATGGTATGCAGAAGCACAAAGGATGTGATCTAAGATGTATGATTGTAGATTGGGTCTTGGAAATGTCTGCTCATGCTCCAAATCTCCCCTTGATATCCATGTGATTGGCAGGCTTTGTGGATGTTTACTCACAAGAACGTAGATTGAAATTCATAGATTCACAGATGTTAGGGTCAGAAGGGACCTCAATAGATCATCGAGTCCAACCCCCTGAATAGGCAGGAAAGAGTCCTGGGTTCAGATGACCCCAGCCAGATGCCCATCCAACCTCCTCTTGAAGACCCCCAGGGTAGGGGAGAGCACCACCTACCTTGGGAGCCCATTCCAGATTTTGGCCACTCTAACTGTGAAGAAGTTCTTCCTAACGTCCAGTCTAAATCTGCTCTCTGCTAGCTTATGGCCATTATTTCTTGTGACCCCCAGGAGGCCTTGGTGAGTAGAGCCTCACCAATTCCCTTTTGCACCCCCATGATGAATTTATAGGAAGCCACAAGGTCGCCTCTCAACCTTCTCTTGCGGAGGCTGAAGAGGTCTAGGTGCCCTAGTCTGTCCTCGTACGGCTTGGCCATTAACTCTACTGTAAGAAATGTGAGTTAGGACAACTTCTTTCTTATTCTTGTGTATCAAAAATTCACTAACAATATTTAGAGAAATATGTAAAGTTAAAACTTTAACTAAAAGCACAAAAGTAAAGACATTTGGAATTAAGACTTACACTCAGGACAAATTCCATGTGTGACACACAAGAGATCTCCATTTGTTAACTGTGATCAAGAGCAGAATTAGCCTCTTTGTGCTTAATTAATTGTCATGTACCAATTACTGAAGAAATTGGTAAGATTTTGCTGATTCTGTGTATGTTGTAATTAGAGATGGGCCCACTCTGCAGTGTTTGGATCTGATTCTGAGATTTTACAGTGATTTGTTATTTTGATTTGGTTGTTTGGCCCATCATTGTTGTGAATGCCTGAACATACCAAAACAAATTAAGGACAGGTTTAAAGACCAGATTTCAGAATGTTGCTTAACTCCTTGTACCTCCGTTTCTCCAACTAGAAACTAGGACCAGTAATACTTAATTCTCTATCAGATACCCAGTCCTTTGATCATTGCACACTTCGAATTTTCACTGGGTGCATCTACATGTGCAACTAACGTGACACAATACATTTTGGCACAGTTTGCACCAGAGTAAACTGCTCCCAGGAGGAGTGTCTACACCAGAAAAGCAGTGATTTGAATTGGGGCGGGGAAGACCTGGGCGGGCAAGGATCATTGGGTCAGCCCTGGTCTCCGGGTCGTGACATCACATGGCAAAGGGGATGGCTGGGGCATGAGGGTGCTGACCCTGTGGAGCCACGTGACTAGATGGCAGGCAGGAATCTGCCCCGCACCTGGTCACCATTTACATGCGTGTTGCAGTTCAGTAAATTACTCTGCTGTAAAATTGTACTCTCTCCAACAATGCTATCTTATGGTGGAGTTAATTAGTTTACTGAGCCCTAATACTGATGCACATGTAGACAGTGATGCTTTACTGTGGAGCTAATTAGTCAACTCCACAGTAAAGCATGCATATAGATGCACTGACTGGCGGGATGCAGATATGTAGGCATGTGTGGTTTGTGGTGCTGCAACAAGGGTTGCAGCACCACAAACCACATGCTGGACATGTTAAAACATGCCCCACACTGCAAATTCACAGTGCGGGGTTAGAATCTGCTACCTGGAAATCTTGTTAGCAAACAAAAAGCTGGAAAAAAGAGTGGTGCACTGCATGCTGCAGGAGCATGCTCTCGTAGACATGAAGGCTTGGTCATCCAGGGAGATGCTCTGGCTGCTAGCCAGAGCGTTTCCCCTTCTTTAGATCCACCCCAGCTCCTCCAGCATGCGGGCAGCTGGAATCAGCAGGGAAAGGGCAGTTTGCCCAAAGCAGTGCATTTTGCCATGCACCAAAGCGCACATGCAGGGGCAGGTGCACCAGCAAAGAGTAGGGGCACAAATTTGTGCCACTACTACTTTTGGTGCTGCAAGCACATGCTGCTGCATGTAGGGATGTGCTGACTGACTTCTTAAAAGCTTGTTTTTGGACAGGAAAGTGTTGTATTTAGTTGCATTAGTCTGAAGTCAAGTAGAAGGCAAAGTAAATTGGGACATTAGGGCCTTTGTACATACCACAAAATTGGCCTTTAAAGAGGGTTAAATGCCCTCTTCCACCACTTTAATGGCATTGCATTTTGCACGTTTGGTGACATACTGTGTGTTAAATGACTTTGGGATGCAACAAAATAAAATACTTCCGTGGTATTTTAGCTTACTACTTTACAGCTGTGGAAGGAAGCACTGGACCGCATGCAGTTCAGGGGCTGTGCAGGGAGCCCTGTGGCAGTTTGTGCAGGCAGGCTCCACTGAAGTAAAAAGTGGCGAGCCTGATCTTTTTATTATTTTTTTCCCCACCTCTCCCTAGAGCCTGCCTGAGCCGCATGGGGGCCCCGTGCTTCTTTCTATGGCTGTGGTGCCCCCCCCGGGATTGCCCAGATCAAGTGCCTGTGGGCGGGTGCCACCTGGGGGACCCCGCTGCTGCTGCAGAGGGAAGCACCAGCCCTTCCCCAACCTCCCTGCAGCTCAGGGACTGCTTGACCCACCAGCAGCTCGCCTTCCCCTCTCCTCCCCTCCCCACCACCATAGAGGCAGGTAAGGATTGGGCCTGACCTTTGTGTACATGCCATGGAGGTTTACTTCGCCCTAAACTGAAGCAGTGTTTTTAAAAATCCACTGCTTCAATTTAGGGTGAATTAACCTCCATGGCATGTACAAATGACCTTAAAGATTAACTGAAGTAGATCTATATAGATATATAGAGAGAATACAAGCTTGATGAAGTGAGCTTCATCTCATGAACATTTGTTCGCACTCTCTTTCTCTCTCTCTCTCTCTCTGTGTATATACACACTTCAGTTAGTCTTTAAGGTACAAATCTGTCCCATTGTACAGGAGAGACAGACACAGACTCAGGGTTTTCTGAGGGTTAATTAGTTATGTGTGCTAAGTACTTTGAAGATGAAATGTGTTTTATAAATGCTAAATGTTATTATTAATATTAATAATCATTTTAAAATTCTTTGCTTTTGTAGATTTGTAATATTCAGTATCTGCTGTCATCCAACTAATGGAGTAAAATCAGTGGGTCAAACACTCCTCTCACATGAATGTAAATCAGAATTACTTGCAATTCCCCCTGAAGTTAGTAAAGTTAAACAATGGTAAAGTTAAATGTGAAATCAGAATCAAGCTTACAAAGATTTGACAAAACTGCATGCTGCCTGTGGCCACAAAGAAAAATGTTATGATTATGCTATCAATAAAGCATTTCAGAACCATGGTGAGGTCCAAACAGGATTAACCTTGCCTGCTACTATGTGAAGTTACCTTGTGATCCTAATAGGGGGTTTCCCTTTGTAATTTGGATGCACAGCAGCATCTTGGCAATTTAAAAATACAGGGCAAGAAGTTTTCCTGTCTTCATTTACACATATACAAGTTAACAATAATGACTTATTTTATTGTTTAATTTTTCTGTATCCATGCAAATATAATAGTGACAATGCAGTCTTCCATTGAAAATTACAGATGAATAACTAAAAGACTCTCCTACATGAACTCTTTTCCCCTTACATGCTTTAGCAGATATGGCTTATATGTACTAAAATGCCTGGCCTTTGAAAACAGACCATCTGTGTTTTTTCATTTGAGCATTAGAATTGATTTTCATGCTCGTTTTGCTGTTCTTAGATACACATTGGATGCACAGTTTTTAAAACCTAGCCCAATATGCACAGTTAGCTCCTTTCTCCAAATATAGCCAGCCCAAGTCATCCAAGGTAACATTTACCAAGATGACACAAATTTATATATTACATGTGGGTGTGCATGTACACATGCAGGCACACAACAGCTATGTTAAAAGGATATTATTAAAGTTGCTAAGTCAAGCACTCAAAACTTTAGGAAATGCCAAAATTAAGGGCATCTTCATAATCTTAATTCTTTCCCCTTGTTTTTATATTTTATGGTACAGTTTTTAATTACATGCTCTCACACTGTTTTTTTCCCCACAAGACTGTTGCTTAATTCTGTAAACACAGTACCATACTTACTGCCCATATGTAAAATCTGATTTGAAGAGTTATTAATTAGAATTAATTTTCCTGTGGACTTCTGTATGGCACTTATCACTATAATATCTGAATTACTACACAGATATTGAAAAAATATTTTCTCACTGTTGTGAGATAATGGGGTGCTATAACATCATTAGATTACAGTTGAGGAACAGAGGCAAAGAGATTACATTTTTTTTTTAAATCTACTGTTTTGTGTGCCCCATTTGAGAGACCTGAGCATGCCTTTTTAGAGTGCTTGGCATTTACACTACAGATGTACAAAGCACAGTTCCAGTTGACATCAGCTGCAGCTGTTAAAGGCCAACACTTCAGACCTTGGTGCCAAAAGTCAGGTACCCAGAAAATAAATGCAAATGACCTTATGAAAAGGTTTCCAAAGGCAGGGATGGCATGCATCATTCATCTGCCTTAACTAGGACATTCTCCTATCTCTCCATTAATTGTTTTACCTCTTTTATGATCATCTTCTAAGGTCTGAAACACATGAAGTTGGTAAACTAAAGACAGCAGCTTCACTCCCTCATTTGTATCTAAAAGGAGGGCCATTTGTGCACTTAATGACTTGAGGCCCTATGGGACAAGTGGTATGAAATCAGCTGAAGATTGTATGATAACACATATCTGAACAAGGGGACTAAATGTAAGTGATGTAGGAAACCTTAAATCTTGTATTTTCTAACTTGAACGACTGACTCTGCAGCTCTGTGGGTGTTCTTTTAATATTGTTTCTTTTTTTGGTATGTGTGCGCTTTCTCGGGTTTTTAAAAATCTGCTGTGCCTGCTTCAATCCCAGGCTCAGCTTTTGCTGCCTCTGCATTTTAATCAAACACCTTCCACCTCACCAGCAGGGACAGCACTGATAATACAGGTCAGTCAGGTTTTTTTTTCTCTAGTCAAGTGACTAGACACAGCACCACCTGCAGCAGCTTAGAGGTGCACAGCAACACCTGTAGCATCAGGCTCAAGCATACTCAATGGAAAGAGAATTTCTGAAGAATTTAGCTACTGAACCGTTAAAGAGTCTCTGTTGACTCTGTGCAAGCTGATTTTTCAGTGGCTTGTTGCTTGGCCAAATGTGGCCAGATTTTCATAGGGGCAGCATAAGATAAATATATTTGTGATACAAAGGCTACTGGCTTGCCAGATTTCAAGTCCCCATTTCATAGCATAGGGACACAAGAGCTCCCAAAAGAAAAGATGGTCTTAAGTTTCTAACATGCACACAATAATGTGTGTTTTATATTCTTAGGCAAAAAGCAGGGTAGATGTGCACTTTATAAACTGACTAAATCAGAGATGCATACACACTTTCTTAAACAACAGCTTATCTTAGTTTTGCTTATTTTTGCTGAAATTTTCAAAAAGAAATCCCCAAAACCAGATCAAACCAAAAAAAAAAAAAAATCAGTCCAAAGCTGTTACTCAGAATGCATACTTTTAGCCCAGATGTATGAAGTGTGGTAGAGTTATAAGGAATTTAGAACAGGGTCCTATAAAAAAAACTGTTGGGAAAAGTTTTGAATAGACAGAACTGCATATTAGGAAAAATGTGGCAAAAAGGGAGTTTACTGCCAAAAGGAATAATAATGGAGCTAAAGATTACCTCAAGTATTTGAGGGCTGTCACAAATTTCAATGCAGCAACAAAGCTGTTTTAGATTTAAAACCAATCTTCATGGAAAGGAATTTTAATGTCCTTTTTTTTCTAAATAAATACACAAATAAAGTACTATCAAATGCTTGGTTTAGAGATAAATTGATTGGGGGGGGGAGAGAAGAGGTTCCGCTTAACAATTTGTGACACCATCCTATTCCCAATATTTATTTTGGTTGATGCTGCTTATGTCTGATAATAAGTGTTTCTCCCAAAGCGAGTTACCATGCAAAATAAAATGTAGAGGCAAAATTGCTTCTGTTTAATTCAGGACCATTTTTACTGTGAATGATCACTTCAGTCAATATATGGGAATGCATATTAGTTTCTCATAGTCTACAAATTTATAGCTGTTGGGGTTGTTTTCCTTCAGGTGGTTCAATGGTGTCTTTCATAAAAGTTTTATTTTTAAAAAATGCTAAACTCTTTGTGTCAAAGCCATATATGAGTGATATATTTTTAGAAAGTGGCATACTGCATTAAAAGCAGTCAGATATTTGATGCTATGAGTTCACCATAGTTTTAAATTATGTTTCTGTGGGAGTATCCTCATTGTGTGAGCAACAATCATTTATAATGTAGAAAGGCTGTTCTCATTTTTCTTTGCTGTTCATTGTTGTGTGTTTATCCATTTCTTCATTTGCAGGATTTAGGAACATCTGGTGCTTTCATTTATAGGATATAGGAACATCATCTTCCCCCACCCCTCTGCTTGGTTCATATTGCATCCACTGTATTTTATTTTTATTATAAATCATCCAACTAGAAAATTATTGATATTTTAGGGTAGCAATAATTGAAAAGACAAGAAAGTTATGGTAGTATTCTTTTAGATCATTAACCAAATATATCCCCCTAGATTTTGTCAATAATTTTTTAAAAATTATTTTTGGACTCATAATATTCTTTCACAAAGCTATGGTGTTTGCTGGTTTCAAAACTATGTTTTTATATACATATATGAGGTTAACTCGTGACTTGTTATATATTGTCAATATTTTAATGAATAACTGCATTGAAGTAATTGAAACTAAAAATATATAGAAATTATTATTATTAATGATATATGGGAACAAACATAAGTTCTGATTTTTTTTTCACTGTCTTACTATATTTTTGTGGTAATGCAACTCCCTTCTATAAACAAAACAAAACAAACAAACAGAAAAACCTCTGCAGGAGTAACAGTTGTGAATCTGTTTGATACCCCCTAAAAAGGGAGGCATATTCAGAAATGTTTTAAATACGTTTTGTTCTATTCAGTAATACCAAGCCTGAATTGGTCTCAGTGTACCAGCTGTTTGTAATCTAAGGGTATGTTCAGATGTTAAATTCAGATCAATCTAACTAGGGTTAGGTCAGTCTAAGTGCCCATCTGTGCAGGTATCTGGGGGATTTAAATTGGGTAAAAAATAGTGGGCCTGATCTAAGTTGGTACACTTGAGTAAGTCAACTAACTTAGACTGAGAATGGGTTAACCTGATCCAGTGAATATCTGCCTGGATTTGGAGTGCATCCTTGGGGCTGGGAAGGCCCAATTGCTCTCCACAAGCCTAGATTGGGAATGAGTTGACCTGATCCAGTCCACGTTTGCCTGGATTTGAAGTGCATTCATGTGGATGGGAAGGCCCAACTGCTCGCCCCAACCCCACCCCAGGACTGCACTCTTCTTACTCCCCCTGACCCTGACTAAACTATTTTTAGCTCCTCAATCCTTCCCACCCCTGGACAGACAATGCTTCACTTCTTCCACAGACCCACTAGTCTCCATGTAGATATGCCACCCCCTGTCCCCAAACCAAGCCTCTTTTTTGACTTGCCAGACCCCTAATCCAGCCTGCCCCTCCCCATATTACTTACATTGGGTTCCCTGTGTGGCTTCCAGCACCAGTGAACAACTATACACACCACTCCCAGTCTATGATCACATGACTTAAAGTAAGCTGTGTGAGTGTAGACCAGGTACAGCAAACATTTGTACACACCTTAAGAGGCTAATTGTGCACCCTGAATTTTACTCTAAAGTCAATGAAATAAAAGAATATGAATTCAGAACTAATATTTTCAAAGGTATGTAGGCATATCTACTATGCTTTAGAAGAGAAGGATATTTTAATAGGGAAGCAGATAATCAAACTTGTATTTGTCCAGTATATATAAATAATTTGTTCCTTTTTCATCTGATTCTTTACAGTTAACAGAAGCTCCTAAACTTCTATTGTTATAGCTCACACTAATTCCTGAGGAATTGATAGACTTAATAATCAGTTCACAAAAATTCCATACAGAGGTGTATTTGTGTTCCCCCCTCAAAAGGGTGCTACCAGTATCACATGATAAGTAAATTAATTATGTTTTGCTTGTTTAAAGTAATGTTTTCAAATATATTCCTGTCCAAAATAAAAATAAAAACAAAGTATTGAAATGAGCTTCGAGCTTGTACTTCCACCCTGAATCAATAACATTAGCTCTGAATCAGATTCTAATAAACCCCTCCCAGTGCAACATGTTTTGAATTCTGAATTTTGAACTCTGTCAAAAATCTTAAAAATCAAGAAATAAATTAAGAATCAGATTGTTTTCAATGGGATGAATAAAACGACTATGGTACTATAACTTTTTTCAAATATTTCAAAGAAGCAAGTGTCATTTTATCTCCTACACAGGCTTCAGCACAGGAAAAAAAGATTTAATTTAAGTGAAGTAATAGATATGGTGGTCACAAAGAAAACTTGTAACCAGGATATCTATCTGAAGAGTTTATATTGCTGTAATAGATCATGGTGAGCCAGGGTTCAGTAAATGTGTAATTAATAGACTTGGTATGAGCTACCTTATTCCTATGCAGAACAGTTATACCTTATAAAGCCTTGTTCTACAGTTCTTACTTGGTTAACACTCATTATGAAAAATTGATTTCAGTACAAAAACGAGTTGGGATACAATAGAGGTCCTTACTAATGTCCCATAAGTATCTGTGATGAAGAGAAGTTGCTAATCATGTAAGAGCCTAGCTTTATGCATGTTCCTTGAAGGGTTGTTCCAAAGGTTGTGATTTATATTACATCTTCTCTATAGACTGGAATTCTATTCTCTATAGAATTCCAGATTGATTGGTGATTTATTTCTCAGAGCATAACATTACAACAAAATTTGTTAACAAGATTATTATATATTTGAACAAAAAACTATTAATGCAAAACAAAGTAAAAGAATGGTATGCTTCTGGACATGGAGTTAAAACTTTCTAAAGTCTCTGTAATATTGTATTTTCCTGGGATAAATATGAGTTGAAAGAAACATTTTCTAAGGCATGTTGTGCTTTTTTAATACTTGCCAATGATATTGTAAAAAGCATTTTAGTACATTCTCATAGAAGTATTTATAAAACATCATAAAGCATGAAGTCTTGTACTGATGCAAAGGTAAGGAGGATATAGTCATTTTTTTACTAATACCTTGTTATATAAAATCTATAAACACTATCTTTGTTGTTAGGTAAACATTTTAATATAGATTTTATGTTTGAAAGAGCACTTTTCTAATTTTCTAGCTTTTTTAGCTCTACTATTGTCAGTAATAACTTAGGATCACAAAGAGATAGAACTATTCATTCATATTTGAATTAAAATGAAGATTTACTTTTCCAAAATGATATACAATGTTTTTATCAATTGATTATTATAGTAAAATACTGTAGGCATCTGGGAGAAAATCCTCAAGCTTTTAGTGACATTTGACACACTTGTTTTTGGATACTATAAAACTGCTATCATAAACATATTTTTGGGGAAAAAATTCAAGTCAGGTATAAGTGTGAAAAATTCATGAAGAATGAATATGTATTCTACTTTATGTTCCAAGTTTAATGTGTAAGCAAACTGTGAATTAAAGAAAAAGATGTTGCATGTTATCCACCAATCAACTTTCTGCTTTTGCATTTCTGTTTCAGAGTGAAAGGAGTAGCAAAATAAACATTTGCAGTGACTATAAATAATTCTGAATATTGGAAAATGCACAAAAAACAGTATTAAGCTGACAAATCACTGAAACTTTAATCAGATTACTGAAGTTAGAAATGTTATATTAGCTAGTATAGCACTATTAGTACAGCACTATTAAATTTTTAATAAAATTCCTGGATAAAATGTAAGAGTTGCAAACATCTTACATTCTGACAATTTAATTTCGTATAAGTAGCCTGAAACTGTAGTTTTGCAGACTTTGATATTACCACTATGTTTGCTCTATCTTCTCAAGATGTAGTGACTCACAAGTGAACAGCTTGATGCATAAAGACACATATGGTGTTATGTATGTAAAAAAAGTATATTCATTTTTAATTAAAAGTATTTATACACCTGAACAGACTTTAAGAAGTATTTTTTTATTTTTGTAAGTTCAGAATAAACAAATAGGGGGATATTTTCAAAAGTTTGTTGCACACCCGAATCCCACTGAAAGTCTATGGGAATTTGAAGTTTGAAAATCTCCATAGTTACTAAAGAACTAAAGTACTTACTATGGTTAGTCGGGAAAATTGACAAGTGATTAGAGAGATGTCTATAAATAATAACATGAATTATATTTATTTTTTATGATAATTACCTGTCTTAACCACAGTTGTACACTTTATATCATGTCTATTTTGCCTCTACCTTTTTCTGTTTATTAATGTATGTTTAGATTGTAAGTTTTTTGGAGGAAATTGCTCACATTTCCATCTGGATTCTGTAAAGCATCCAACATCTGCAATACCTGAGGAGGAAGAGTAATAATAATAGTAACAATAACAACAATGACAATAATGCCATTTTAATGGAGAGGATTCTTTCTAGAAATCTGAACTCTATAATCATTGATTAGTTTTGCCTTTTAAATTGGGTGATCGTGAATATAATTTCTAAACTTTGAGCAAATGTATCATCAAAGTTATTGCTGTGGATTTCTAGCAGAACAATTTTTAGCAGGTATTAGTAACACAGTATCCATTAAAATAAAAATAAAAATGGCAGTGAGAGATACAAAAAGATTAGTTTATTCAGGCTTTCCTTCTGCACTGTCAAGATCTTTAAGGCCAGAGAAGTGTTTACTAGATTCTTCTGTTCTAATTTTGTTAGAGGTATGTTGTAAGAGATTTTACCAAACTGGTACCTAGGCCAACTATGGTGAGTTTAACCCATCCATGGTAACCATGAAAGGAATTGATTTTCATTTTAATAATTTTGACCATATCTCCAGTTTCTTTTTCAGTTTTAGCTCAATCTTTACTGCTACAAATTCCCATTGTCTTGAATGGTACTCTGAATGAATTAATGGCTGACCTAGGACTAGGTTAAAAAAGACCAAAATCCTCAGGTTTTGCCACTGATACGTTAATTTATAATTGCTTCCAAATGTCTCAGCCCAGCAACTTTGGGTGCTTTTACATGTGCTCTGATACATTCTAATTAGAACGCATCAGAGCAGACTCGATTAATTGAGCCTGCTGCAGCATCTTGCGTACTCAGGATCCCCGTGTTTCAAAATGGCGGTGCGGGTACTTTAATGAATGAGCTTTAGTTAAAGTGCTCACGCTGCATTTGGAAACACAAGATGCTGAATACATGAGACACTACAAGCATTTTAATTAAACTACCTCCCGCGAGCCACTCTAATTAAAATGGGCCTTCCTCCCACCCCAGAGCACATGTGTAGGATTGCATTTTTAAAATTCAGTCGTCTTTCAGTCCATCTTTATTGAGGTTTTTCAAATCTTATCTAATCTCTTTGTCTATACTCTTCTGTTATCCAAACTTTCGTGTTCACTAAATTAATGAACTAATCCAATTATATTTTACCTAACAGATTATATGCCACTGCAGTGATTGAGACATTGCTGGTGCTCTTATATCTTCTACTTTGTTCCTTTAGCATGTTATAGAGTTTATTTGTTTTGTTGGTTATTTTCTTTACTTTTTCTTTTCTTTTTTTTTGTTAGTTGCCTTATGATTGTGGTATGTTAGTATGGCTGGAATCAATGTTTTTGTGTGCTGTGTGGAAAAATGGCTGTGTGCAAATACGACTGATTGGCCTCAGTAGGAATGCATGATAACATTTCTAAAATACAAAGAAAGTTAATTTAGAAGTTAAAGGTCAATAGTACCAAAAGTCCAGAAGCCAAAGCTGAGGGTCACAATACTGAGTGTCAGTCCAAGTCCACTGTATCATGCCAGAGGTCAAAATGCATTCATGGTCAAAGTGAGGCCAGAGGTCAAGATCCAGGGAATCTAGTACATAGGATAGGGTAGGCAAGAACAAGGTACTGGGGTCCAAGGCAGGAACAAGGTTGGGTGCATGGATGGATACAGGGAAGGAGGTTACAATGCCAAGGCAGGACAGAATAAAGCAGGGTTTCAGCTATGTAGATGAAAGTCAGAGGTTCAACACCAGAGTCACGATCAAGAAGGTAATAAGGAATCAAAGCCAGGAGGTTCAAGAGAGGAGCAGGAATACAGGGGTCAGGTAAGAAGATCCCAAGTAGGGATACCAAGATGATTATTAGAGGCACAGGGCCTTGCAGAAGGTGGGAGTGTTTTTTAATACTCCCCTCCAGGCTTGTGGTCCTTATTGGTCCTCCCAAGTAACCTGTTCCCTTATTGCGAGGAAATTCATGGGATGCCTTGGCTGAGCTAGAGCATGTGCATGGTTAATCTCCTGATGGTGTCACAGCCTGGTCCTCTGCCTGTGGGTGTTGTGGGTTGGGGTTAGAATCCCATGGGACCTGACAGAAATGTCTTATTTCTCTCAAAGACTAGGTAGATTTGTGTGTAACCTGAAATGAAATATTTCACCATGTATTAGACGGTTCATCAAGGATTTGGTTTAAAGTGAGTGACCACTCAAACCTCCCAGGCATAATATACACAAAATCAGAACTCTCTTTTTTTATAACCCCACCTGAGAAATGGTATTCTTTCCTTATCTGAAGTAAGTCAATATGCAGTGCATTAGAATACAATAACTAACTGCTTACACTAGTTCTACAACACCTGATCTAATCTTGGGTTAAATCTTGGCTTTATTGAAATCAATCACTGTGTGTTAAATGTTTTGAAAATGATTTTCTGGTAAAAAAGGAGCAGAAAAAGAAATGCAAGACAGTACTTTTACTGCAGCAGTGGAGAAATAAGTCATGTAAACAATAGATTTGTATAATGTTGCAAAAAGAGTTATAAATGGTTAAGGATTTGACACTTTTTGGAGGGATGGGGCAGCATGTTCCAAAAGCAAGTTCATTAGAAACACTGCATGCCAAACCCTTAGAGAACCTCTTACCCAGTATCTGCTGAATCCAAACAAAACAGCAGGATCATATCTTTTTTAATCATTCTTGGATGAAACATTGACTAACGTGTTTGTGTTATGGGAATGCCAAAACTGACACAAAACTAGTGTTGTAAACTACAGAGTGGGGGGAAAAAAGTTAAGCTCTAGTCTTGGAGATATGTCAGATTTATGAAGTGACAGGACTTGTGCAACAACTTGGAAATTCTCACCAGGAGGAAGTGAAAGAGTCTGTTCCTCCTATATTAGCTTGAGAACACCAGAATAATTCATGTACCTGTAAAAGACTTGTCATTGGCTGGAACATTGTTTCCCGAGAACTATGACCTTCACATTGATTCAGGGATTTTAGAAAAAACTGTCGGACAGAGCAAACTGTATAGCTACTGAATGAGAGAGAGAGAGAGAGAAAAGCTAGCACCCAGGAGCAGGGCATGGACAAATTGTATGCTGTTTAAGTTAGTACAGCTCCTTTATCATTTTACTAGACCCTGAGTATCAGAATCAATACTGGGCTTGTGCTTGATTTTTAGGGAGGTTAAGCTCTATGCTAAAAGATTCAGAGGGGCTCTTCTTCTAAAATGTAATTTCTGAGTCTGTTGAGATTTTTTTGCCTTATAACTGTTAAACTACTGAGCTTTTCTCTTCTCTGTAGATTTACATAACTTGTTTCATTTTTTCCAACTCTATTGTTACCATTTTTTTTCTCCTACATATTAACCTTGAATTCTTTCTTCCTTTTGTTCCCATTGGCCTTATATGGAATCTTTTCTTTTCTCTGTCTTTATGCTCCTTGCTTTCCACATTCTCTAGCTTAGTATTCCCCTGACAAATTGGTTCCATTTTCCATGTTCTTTGATCAGAACAACTAGGAATACGTGCCATAGGTAAAGTCCATCATAACATACATCAGCTATACTCCTAACACTCTCTGCAGCCTCAGCCTGGAAGAATTGGAAAAACAGAAGTTAATTTAATCTGAATATCACAACAGCAGTCTGATGGGGGCATCCATAAGATAGGCTTTCTTTAAATGATACCAGCATTTGTCACTGGGAGATTCCTATTCATAACTAGTTAATAACCTGATTTGGTTTCATCTGCCACAAGTTCCATGCCTTATGAGGCTTTCAGATCAATTGGTACAAGATGATTTGTGAGTATCATTGATAATGTTAAAGGTTATGTAGCCATCTGCTGAATTGTCTGATGAATCTACTTCTGGGCTATGATTATGATCTTCCTAAAGCCACTGTGGAATGTTGTTTTCACCACTTCCTCAATTAGACATGAACAATTTTGGGAATTTTTACATGTGCTCTGGGTCTGGGGGACAGTTTTCTCAGAACCACTCTAATTAATGTGCCGTCAGCGTCTCGTTTATCAGCATCCGCACACTTCAAAAAAGTGGCAGGTGTGTTTTAACGACAGCTTATCAAAGGAGTTTTAGTTAAAGCACCCTTCCACCGTTTTGAAGTGTGAGGACGCTGATTCACGAAATGCAGAAGCTGCTGGAGTATGCTAATTAGCACACTCCAGCAGACTTGATTAATCAAGTCTGGTCCAATGCACTATAGTTACAGTGCATCAGAGCAGCCTCCCAGCAGGTCTACAGGCACCCCTTGTAACTACATTTACTGTGACTTCAACCAGGGAATGCTGTATTCCATTTCTCTGGTTTTCATTACAATGTGCCACTTCCAATTGCTCCAAAGTTATATCTATCCTCTTATCCTCTTAGTGATGTTTACTGTTTATGGTGTTAAGGTTCTCCTATTGGCCATATTTTTCAAGATGCTCTAAGTTTTAAATGGATCTTCCATGAATAGTTTTCCATTTTTTTAACCATTGTTATTGAAACTTATTCCACTGACATTTCTTCCCTCATATGTTTCCCTTTGAGATTATTTTATATTTTTCAGATTCCCTAGCAAGCTTTGTCAGGAACTCTCTTCATCATACTATAAGTATTTTTTGGATTTAGAATTAGGCCTGATGACAGTTGTCTTCTGCTTTAGTTCCTGTGATAGAAATAAGTAAATGTACTTAATATTCATCGCCACACTAGTCATTTTAGGTGTATCTTAGCACCATTTAAAGTGGCCTAACATTTTTGGAAGGATTATAGTAGAAGATAACTGTATTCCTTTATAGTCTCTCTTCCATTCCCTTCCCTTGCCTCAGTTCTTGTTGCTTCCATGCCTTGAAGACATTTCATTTTTTTCTCTCAGTACCTGTAACGGTGGCCATTTCTCTTTTTGTTACTGTGAGATCTGGACATGCTTGTTACCCCTGGTTGGATTTTTTCCTGTAGCTCCTATTTTTAGTAAAAAAGGATTTTAAGGTCTTCATTTTTCTCTGTTATGCTTATTTTATTCTTCCCTCTTTTTGAGACTCAGGCACTTAGTTCTTCAGCCCTTTTCCACAGCTCATCTGCTCCCTGTACACTTTCTTTTTAACTTCTGTTTGGCAGCACAGTCTGTTCTAGGGGCTGCTTTTTTCTTGAGTATGAGATAAACTCTTTCCTCACTGTAATGTTTTATTTATTCTTTCTTCCTTTACTGCTTTCTTCTCTGACTCTGGAGGTGGGATCCAGACATCTCTGACACTATGTCATGTTTTAGTGCAGATACAAGTACTCATAATGCAGAACAGTATTTATTAGTTTTACCTAGGAAATAACAAAGACACAACAGTACAGCACACAATACGTAACAGGACAGTGCAGGGGCTTGCAACCCAAAAAGGTGATCTGCATTCTGAAAAGCAATATATTATTATGGAATATTTACTTGCCCATTCAAAATGTGCAAATCAAACTGAGAACAGAATTACGTGGAAGCTACATTAGAATGTTCAACACATTATTTTGGATGGTCAAGTTAAAATTCAAAAGCTGTGAGTGCATGCCTACACTTGTTAATGTGCCTGCAATTGCTTCCGGTTCTCATTGGAAATGGGCTTCATATGTTTGGGCAAAAGATTCCTGCTAACTTTTCAAAGGACAAAACTGCTGCTATGAAAAGCACATGGATTGCTACAAGTATAGTTCTTAATTCGCAAAGGCAGATTATCAGACCTTCCAAATATCATTGAGCATTTAGCTTATCAGCGTGCTTATACCAAATACCAAAGGAGTTGTCATTGCACTTCAGCTGACAGCATTTAGCTGTTCAGAAGTGTTCAGAGACTTTGAATCTATCAGTATTACAAAAATAATTATTCAAATACAATAAAGAAACAATGTGATTTTGATTTTATCATGGTACCATTCAAATAATAGTACAGAAATGCCCAGCTGGGTTTGTGTTTTAAAAAGCCTGATAAGTTAGATTTAAGTTTTTTCTTTTTTCAGACCCCAAGTAGAGAAACAACTGTAAATATAACAAAATAGATAAATAAAATAAAAACAATGAGAGCAAAATGTTTACGAATAATAAGTATTTCCTCTTAACAGGTCTAAGAAGAGATTGTAGGAGAAAATACAGGAAAAAATAATGGTAATGAGAAAAGGTACATCTTGTTATGACCTAGCTTCTGAATGTAAATGGCAAATTGATTGGGAGATACGTAAGTTAAATGTGGTCTGTAGAGAATAAAATAATAATCAGACTGAAAGTTCAGAAAAGGTCTGTTAGTAAAACATGCAGAGTTTATGTCCATTGTTTGACAATGCAGGGACTTTATATCCAGCATAAACTATTGAGCCTGTATCAATATCTACGAAGATGCAGGAACCAGATTCAAAGGAAATCCTGGTCCTATGGAATTAAATGGCAAAACTCCCATCCACTCAGGTGGGCAGCTTTTCCACCCAGTATTCCCTGCTGAAGAGAAGGGTTGTCCTTCCTGCCTGGCTGCTTTCTCTTTATGCTGTCTCCCCTTCTCTCTCTTTTTTTTCAGAGATTAAAGGAAGTGGGGAAAGGGTTGCAGTGAATATTTGTCCTGCAGTGTTTAAGGGGGAATAATGATGAGCCACGTTCAACTCTGACACTAAGGTAAATTGGAAAGAACTCCATACAAACTCTTGAGTTAAGTCCAGCAATTAAAATACTGCATTTTCTCATATACAACATAACCCAAAATAGGATGATAAGCTTGGGTTAAGGCAGAATGATTTTTAAAAGATTTATTCAGTTATAGCCACATAGAGAAGAGAGAGAGCCTACTTTTTAGTTCACTTACTTCCCTTTTCTGCATTAATTAAATGCTGAAACACTGGCTGCTGCTGAAGACGGGTCTCCATGAATGTATCTGTGATTTTGAAAAGAAAGAGTTTCTCGTGCTTAGAAGAAATAAGACTAGAAGCAGCCAACAGACAGCAAAATTTCCCTCACAAAGTTTAGCTTGATTAGTAGAACAACAAGACCTTTAATTGACTCAGCTGCCTGAATAGTAATGATACTGCTGCTGCACTGAGGGTCAGTAATCAAAGCAGGGTGCTGCTATTTTGGACAAAAAATCAGTCTCCCCATTTAAGACATATACCCCAATTTTATGGGGCTGAGTTATGAGGAAGAAGATGTGTGTGAAGCATAAGTAAATATGGTACATTTAAACAGGAAAGGTAGCTCCCATTTTACCAGCTAAGGAGGAAAGGAACTATGGAAGGGTATGTTTAAGTCCTGCAACCTAAGCCAATTCTTTTAACATTTCTACTTCCTTAACCATTGATTAGATAAATAAGAGTATAAATGAGAGCAAAATCGATCCCTACTTCTAATTCTAAACTGTAAATTTGTTAATTTATTTCTATACGGGGAGGGGTAATTAACACAGTACTGCAATCCAGCAGTTTAATGTGTTCTCATGTACATAGGCCAAGTTATAGTTCCTCTGAGCTACTCTATAGCTGTTTGCCAGAAGTGTCTAGGGGAAAATAAAGTTGAAGTTGTTTACAGCTCCTGGAATTTTGCTGCTGTTCTAGGCAGCCCTGTGCTGTGATTATTGTCTGTAAACTAGTAGGACTGCTGTTTTGACCTCTATCATGGTCTGAAACCAAATAATTTAATAGATTTGAAGTTTAAAAAGCAAGGTTGGCTTCTTGGGTTTGGGAAGATTGGTTCCATTCCTCCCACCCACTCCCTACCACCTTTAATGACTCTGAGGAATTCAGTGGGGATCAGTATGCAGACTTGTTGTATAAAATAGGTAATTTACCCACTTAGGCTAATATGGCAAGTTAAACGACACAGTTGGCATATGTATCTTAAAGGATGCAGAAGCTAGGAACAATAGGTGAAACCCTAGCATTATAGAAACCAATGGCAAACTACAATTAACTTCAAATAGGAACCATGTCATCTATGTTCCCTATTAAAGGCACTGTTTACATTGCCCCGTATGAAATAAAGGGGAAATATGTTTTATTCTAGCAGCATGTAGAAAAAATGATGGACCCCATTCAGTTCTTATAAATACCAAGGAATTCCACATAAATTACTTGAGTTAAGCCCTATGGGTGAAGTATCCTTAAACATGAAGGGGAGTTCTCACTGTATTAGCCAAGAGATTCTTAGCAATGGAATGGATTTCTAAGTCCAGGGAATGACAACATGGCAGAAGATGATTTCAACTCCTTCTTTCCCCAAATACTTGATAGTTTGTTTGTTTTTTAGAGCACCTCTATTTTTTGGCTTCACCTAGGGAAAGGATATCTATCCCTTTAGCCTAGCATTGGTTAAGTGCTATGTTCTAAAAGCACAGCAGTATTCTGTACTTTATATCACTGATAAAAGTTCAAAATAAATCTTCTAAACATTATATTCATAGACAGCTATCAGGCAAGAGTACCCCATCATTCTTAGAAAGCAAAGCAAGGAAGTGCAAGTAAGTTGATGGGGTCTGTTTTCTTTATAGGCTTTTATGTGGCGTTTGTAAACTATGCTTGACTTACAAACATCAATATTTTATCTTCACAACCCCTATGAAATAAAAGGTATTGTTACTGAAGCTATGCAAATAATGGATGTTTTGGTTCCCTGGAAGTTCTGAAAAACTGGGGGGGGAAATCATTTATGGGTGAATCGAAACCATTATTTTTCATTTTTTCCTGCGGGGGGTAAGTGGGATGGGATGTGGGAAAATTAAAGAGTTATTCTCAAGTATGTCACCCAAAATCTAAGAAATGCAAAAATAGTGAAACCTGTGATAACTGGCTGCATGGGAACTGCCTAAGTGTGTGGAAAAACCTCAATTTTTCAAGTCCTTTATCTTAACTACATGCTTATGCCCTGCTTGCACAGAAGTAATAATGAACCCTGACAGCTCCTGCCATATATCTGTAAATAGGGACCTACCTTAAATGTGATGAGACAAAGGGATTTTTGCAGGCTGCTCATGGCACCTGGAGGCAATTTTGCAGTATTTTTGTGATGAGCCCCCTCACCACTGAGTGGCTAAAAGGCTCCAGCTGCCCCACCCCTGGTCACTGACTAGCCAAGTGGCAAAAACTGGTATTATTAAATAGCAAAGTCAGTGTAAATATCAAATAAATTACTGCATTAATATAAATCTAAATTGAAATATATTATGCATATAAATTTATACATAATATGAATGATAACTAACATCATCATAATTTATCATTAGCTTTCTACAGAACTAAATAATGCTAACCTTGATGGAAACAATTAATGTTACTTGTGAAACACTAGCATGCAACATCCATTGGCAGTTGCAGCTGACAACCTTTGCCTCTGTGATGTGAACACTTGTCCATACTCTGAGATTGCATATTCTGCATTGACTGAATTGGTTGGAATGGTAAGGCATTATTTTGCCAAGTTTTAGAGATGTAGAAACTAATCAGAAGCAGACTCCCAAAACACAGTCATAGTCAAAGACATCTGGCACTTTGACAAAGTTCATGGAAGCAGCATGTTCCTTGTCATGATCTTTCTGCCATCCAGGGATTGATTTCAGTAGCTGAGGGTCAAAACTCAGAAAAGGCACTTGATTGGGGTAAAAAATGCAAACAGAAAAAAAAAAAAAAAGGAGGCAGCCAGTTGTTTAAACCACGGTGGTAAGGACTGACAGCACTTTTTGTACTGATTCAACTTTGTAGCTGTTGCCTGGAACAGTTCTTGTTTTCACTTATTTTCATGTTGACAGTTTGAAAGTTACTTGGATGCATGTCTTCAACCCAGCTTATCAAATCCATCAACTTGTTGTGTGTTTGGTGGATTAAAGCCTGCCAACTTTCAAACCAAGTTTGAAGGTCCATGAATCAGATCACATTTTCAGTAGGGGTGTGCAAAGTGGGCCCTATTTGATTCAGATTTGGATTTGGCCCTAATCAGGGACAGTGATTTGATTTGTTGAGTCAGATCACTGTCCCTGATTCAATTCAGCTGAATCTAAAGATTTGATGCTGATTTAGAGAATCAGCGATTCGGATATAGACACAGCTTTAAATGTTTTTTCTACATACCTTGAGGTATCAGGCACAGCTTGTGATTGCTGTGATGCTGGGGCACATGGAGCGTCCCACAGGAGTGTGTGTGTGGGGGGGTCCTCTATGTGATCTGCGGTGAACCTGGAAGTGGACCAGAAATATCTCTGGTCCACTTCCAGGTCTGCTGGGGAGTGTGCTGGGGGCCCCTCCATGCCTCCGTGACTGGGCAATTGGCCACAGAGGGACCCCGGGTACCCCCCCAACCCAGGAAGCACCAGTCACCAAGCCAGGGCATGGGAGGGCCCCCCAGCGCACTCTCTGGCAGACCCGGAAGTGGACTGGAAGTGCTTCTGGTCTACCTCTGGGTCTGCTGCCAAGCATGCTGGGGAGCTCCCCATGCTTCTGTGGGACACTCCATGCGCCCCAGCATCACAGTGCTCATGAGCCTCTGCTGCCTAGACATATGTAGAAAAACATTTAAAGCTGTGTCTATGTCCAAATCTTTCTGAATCTCTCTGAATCAAATCACAGGTTTGATTTGAAGAGATTAAAGGGTCCTCTGATTCAATTCAGATTCAGAGATTTGGCCATCATAGCGGGTCGAATCTCTGCTGAATCAGGGACCGAAGCTTTGCACAGCCCTAATTTTCAGCTACAAACTTAACTCAATCTTTAACGTTGCCCTGTTTTAAGAGATCACATAGTTTAAGCATTTACTATATGCTGGGTGTGATTTCAAGCTCTTTGCACACAAATTGCTGGTAGTACTTCATATACTTTGCATGGTAACAAACTGCATGAAACCATTAATTCCACCTTGTAAACACTCGCTCTGGTGGAAGTGACACAGCCGTAGTAGATTCCTGCTTTGACTAGTGATGGACTCCCTGTATCAAAGCTTTCTGCCTGGACAATGTTTGAACACTTTTTAAAAAGAGGAAACCAAGCTATCCACATCAGGAAAATGTGTGCGCTAGATATCACTTATTAAAGAAAGGATGTGTGCGTTGCAGGTGACATGAATTGCACTGGGCATCATTACATGGAGTGCATCAGAGAAAGCTTTGCAGACATACAGACAGAAATGCTGAGATCTTGTTAAATTCTAATCTGTAGTTTACAACAACCTTCACTACAGCTTGTGCCGTGGTATAAAAATTGATAGACATGAGGTCAACCAGCTCTGTTTGAAAAACTGGCAAGTTGTGGTCTGCCCACTCCCAGGCACAAATAAAATGTGCAAAACATAGTTATCTTGGGCATCTGTTGCTTTGTTTGCTATAATTGAGATTGATTCATATTCTGTCAATGCAGACTTTGTAGAATGAATGTGTGAAGCAATTACTCCTGGTAGATAATCTTGGCAAATCTTGTTCACACATTGGAAACTTCTAACATTTGGCACATGTTTGTTCAAGTAGTCCCTTAATTTAGGGTTATCAATTTATTCCAGAGGAATGTTGGTGGCTATGAATGCCTCCACTACCACAAACATAGCTTCTCTTCTTGTCAAACTGATTTTAATAGTTCTTTTAAATATCAAGGACATAGTTGCTTGTTTCTTGCTCTGACCTTCAGCTTTTGCAGCAGCTTGTCACTTTATATGTGATTCGGACTTTAAATGCCAATCAGTGCTGTTTTTCCTTGACACATCCAGAGTCATGTTGCACAATGAATGAAACAATTTATCACCATCTGCATGCAAAGGCACTACAGGGAACTGCCTTACATGATCATGAGATGAAATGCATTTAGCTGTCTGGATTTTTTCCACTCACCATCTTCAGACTTCAGCATTGCTGTAGCATTGCATCTGGTTTCTTCAAAGATGGTGCTAAACCCTTTCGCTTTCCTAACTGGTGACTTCACTGAATCTACATCACTAGTTCAGCCTCTCACTAGTTATCTCTTAAACCACATCCTTTACAGCTGCAGGGATTGCTGTGCTTTCTTTGTATTCTGGTAAGCTTTTTTGGGGGAGGGGGTGAGGGTGAGATTCTGCACAAAATCACAGGAAACACCATTTTTCATGGTGATTGTGGAAACCACCATTTTTCGTGGTTTCTGCGAAAATCATGAAACGTCAATGTATCTATCTGTAAAGCACAGGGTTTTTTCCACTTCATTTAGGAATTAACTTTTGGGGGCATAATATGTTCCTTCAGCTGGCAGTGCAAATTTATTAAAATATGCCTGCTTTCTAAAACAAATAGGGCTAGTTGGGAATTTTTCAATTACATGTTTTACACTTACATCAGTACCAAAACTTTTCACAAAAAACACATCAATTTTTTCAAAACAACTATGAAAAAGGTTCATCATAGCTAATATAGTCAGGAAGCATAAGTGAAAATTATCCCAGAGTAGACAGCAATGTAAGGTACTCACCTAGAAGGTAGAAGACACAGGTTAAAGTCCTTGATTTGCTAAACGTGGGGCTGAACCTTGCACCTCAGTGTCCTTAAGTGCAGGCAAGTAGCCCGAGTCATCAGCTTTTCTAGGGTTTTCTCTCCTGTTTTTTTCTTAAAGAGAGAGAGAAAAAGAAGGATCAAAATTTTCTTCTGATGTGGAACAGAAATAAATGTCAAAACATACATTTTTCATTAAATATAAATCTTAAAATATAAATATAAAAATCTTTATATTCAACAAGAATGTTGGAGGAAAGAACCCTGTAAAAGATTAAACAGGCATGTTTTAAAGAATATTTTTTTACATTCTCAGGATATTTCTTATTGCAGTTGGTAGGAATATGTTTTTCCCAAAGGCTAGGTGCAGATATTCAAGAAGCCCAAGTCAGAATTGATTTAAGTTATGCGGTTTTCTATAAGTGGCATTGTTTAGATCAGTAGCAAACAGAAGACACATTTGCCCTTTGGTGGGAGGGGACAAATCCTAGATCGGGTTCCACCATTTTTAAACCAGTCTATGTACGCTGAAATTCTGTTCTGTTATGGGTATAGACAAGTATCTGATCACTTAAACTGGTTAATGTGTAATGTCTGTACCTGGCCAAAGGTACTTTTCAAATTTCTGCTGCTGATCACTCTGAGCTACACTTGCTGTGATAGCCATCACATTGTCTGGAATGACGTCTTTGAAAATTTGCTGTGGGTAGAGAGCAAGAGATATAGCTATATCTATATCAGTCCAGGTTTCATAGGGTATCTGTACACATGCTTTGGGGTGGGGGTGGAGGGGGCAATTTAATTAGAGCAGCTCTCAGGAGCCATCCAAATTAAAGCACTCATAGCATCTCATGTATTCAGCATCCAACAAGCTTTAGTTAATGTGCTTCCACCATAATTTTGAAACACAAGGATGCTGAATATATGAAATGCACACTGGAGCATTCTGATTAGAACACTCCAGCAGACTCAATTAATTGAGTCCGTTCTGGTGCATTCAAATCAAAATAAGTTGAAGCACATGTAAAAGTACCCTTAGGGTCCTGTCATATGGGAAACTTAGTATGCGTTACATCTGTGGAATGTTATGCAGTATTAAAGTTAGAATGTGCTCTGAGCAGTCACACAGTTATGTTTACTATGAACCCTACATGCACAGCTTATGCTTTGCTGCCAGGGTCTTCCTAGAAATGACAAGTGGTGAAACTGAGAAAATCTTCACCCTAGCCACTCTAATCCACAGGAGTTTTGTGCTTTGGTGGTACAAGCTGCTGGCCTTGGTGACTTCTACTTTGTGGACTGATGCTGTTGTATGTCATTGTTGTACAAGCTGCTGTACTTGAAAGTACATGATGCTGTGAAAGCATGTTGTGCAGCTGGGCAGTGCAGCAGTACATGTTGTGCTGCTGGGCAGTGCCAGTGAGCTTGGATTGGTTGGAGCAGCTTGTGCTTGGAACCTGGGACAATGAACAATGACAGTGAAATATCAGGATGTCAGTTTCATGGACCTTTGCATCTAGTTGGTTCCCCGCCCCCCTGGCCAAATACACACTGTACTGCCAGGACATTGAGTTTCAGCACCCTCTGTCCATCAAGAGACATGTGGCCTGGGTGATTTGAAAGTTGGCGAACACTGACAGCCTCCAACCATGTTGTTGTGGGGTAATCAATGCTGACAGTGGCCATGGACAAAGTATGCAGTGCTGTACTTGAGCAGCTGGGACCTTGGTTCATCCATATCAGGGACCTGAAGAAGGTCATAACTGAGTTCAAAGAGCTGGTTTTCCTGTGTGGGGTCATCAGTGGGACCCACATACCCTTTATGTGGGTCCCACTGACCTGAAAAGGTCCATTGAGCAGGCATCTTCATACTCCTTTAGTATTTCTGGTGAGGAAGGTTCCTCACCAGACATCAGGTTACATAAATTGTAAGGGGTTCTTTTAAGTTCCACTCCAGGAAGTTATGGACCACCAGGAGTGATTCATTATTCATGCTGGGTGGTTGGTAGGGGTGTGCAAAGTGGTCCCTATGCGATTCGGATTTGGATTCAGCCCAAATCGGGGACAGTGATTTGATTCAGCTGAATCCAAATCTGATGATTTGATGCTGATTCAGCGAATCAGTGATACGGACGTAGACACAGCTTTAAAAGTTTTTTCTACATACCTCAAGGTACCAGCATGGCTTGTGAACGCTGTGATGCTAGGGCGCATGGAGCAACCCGTTGGAGTGCAGGGGGTCCCTCTATGTGCTTGGTGGCAAACTATGAAGTGGACCGGATCAGCTGGGGAACACATTGGAGGGGCCCCCCTGCATGCCCCCAGCTCAGTGATGGGCTGCAGAGGGAACCCAGGTGCCCCCCCAGACCCAGAAGGCACCAGTCACTGAGCCGGGGGGGGCATGGGGGAGGGGCCCTGTGTGCTCCCCAGCAAACCTGAAAGTGGACTGGAAGTGCTTCTGGTCCACTTCCGGGTCTGCTGCTGAGCATGCCGGGGACCCGCCCCCCATGCTTCTGTGGGACACTCCATGCACCCCAGCATCACAGCATTCATGAGCTGCCTGCTACCTAGAGGTATATAGAAAAAATATTTAAAGCTGTGTCTATGTCCGAATCGCCAAATCTCTCTGAATCAATTCAGAGGGTTCCAATTGACTCAGAGAGATTAAAGGGTCCTCTGATTCTATTCAGATTCAGAGATTTGGCCACGAAATCAGGCCGAATCTCCACTGAATCAAATCAGGGACTGAAGCTTCACACATCCCTAGTGGTTGGGCCAGGTATACAACCCCAGTGTATTTGGGAACTCCAGTTTACTGAAGATGACAAAATGGGGGCAGTTCACTCTTGGTACTCCTGCTATAGATTTGGGTGGGCTGACTGTTTGTTCCCTCATTGATCATCAGGGACCTACTTGCTGATCCACTGGCTGGCTGGACCTCAAGACAGAGTTCTTCAGATACCAGCTCAGCAGCAGTCAGTTGGTGGTGGGGTGTGCTTTTAGGTGCCTACAGGGTTTCTGGAGGTTTCTGGGGTCTACCTTGAACTCTAGCTGAGGAGCGTTCCAATTTGGTGGCCACCAGATGCATCCCTCACAGTATGAGGTGAGGAGGGAAGCCTTCCTGGGAACTGAGTCAGCTCTGGACAGACCCATGCTAGGGGAAGCCCCTGGCCCTTTGGATAGTACCTAGCCAAAGCAAATGCACATATAGCAGCGCAGCAAGAGCAGAGCAAACCTTGAAATTGTTACAAACTAGAAGTAAGTAAACTTGAATTCACAAAAGCTTGTGCTTTGTGTATATCTTATTTAGTGAATCTATAAGGTTCATGCCTAACCTGCTTTCTGTCTGATGTCAGACTACCATGTCTAGTTAGTTACCTCTCTCCATTGATTCAAGCCAGAGGATTAAGCTAGTTGAGGCCAGGCCCATAGCTAACAAATGCACAACTCAGTATGAGGTAGGAAGGAGTGAGGTTCAGGGGTCCAAGGCTGAAGGCAGGGCTGGATGGTGGAAGGCAGAAGTAGGACAGGAGCAAGGCATAGGCAAGGCAGGATAGTCTAACACAGGAGTGAGAGTACCAGAGTCAGACACAGAGGCCCACAGCAGAAACACTTGTCCACATGGACAAGACCCTGCAGGAAGGGGGAGTGTTTAATAGCCTTCCCATCAGGATCTCATAGTGCCCCTATTGGTTCCCCTAAGTCATCTGATCCCTCATAAGGAACCTCATGGGAGGGTCTAGGCTGGGCTGGGTCCAGCACTCTGCTAGATGTTGGATGATGCCACAGACAAGGCATCTGCCCATGAGCCCATAAGACCTGGGATTGAGCACCAGGAGTCCTTACACAGTGAAAACAATGATCAGTCACATATAAGCATTTAGATTAACCTAAATAAAAGCCTTTGTTGGTGTTTTGGTGTGCTGGTCCCCTGGAAAGTAGACCCTGGTCTTGTAGGCAGGTGTTCTGTCACGCCCAGCCCTAGGTTCTGGCATGTGGAATATCAACTGACAGTGATCAATAGCCATGGACCAGGGTGGAGGTGGCCCCTGAAACCCACCAAAGTACCCTAGTGCACATGTGATACCTGGAAGGGAGACAAAAAGAAGCAGGCTGAAAGTTGCCATTGCTAGGTGGGGCCATCTGATGGTGTGGCAAGGTGGGAAGATTAAATCTCCCCTGATTGCTTTGCATACATGAATTAACCCTTAACTAGAGTTAACTGTAATCCCTAGCCATTGACTGCCTTAACTGGGACATCTGGTCCATACACAATTACTGTGGTCCAAGCACAGGTGTGCTACCAATTATCACATACTTGCACTGTGCAGAACACACTCTACCCTCCCTTCAGATGAATCCCAGGGAAGGAGGGAATGTGTACTTATTTGCACCCTCACAGCTAGGCACTTCACTGAGCCATCGGCCACATCCAGAGTTCACTATTAGTCACCCACAAGTCAGGCAAAAACCCCAGAGCTCTGAATCAACCCACTAGTCTCTCTGTCTCCCAGAGTTGCTAAACTTAACAGTGGCTGGTGCTGGTTTGTCTATGTTCTCCTGTTCTATGAGGGTCTTATCTGAGCTGTCCCTGTTTTATGCATCCTTGGTGGGAGAAAAGGTCCATTGAGTAGGCATCTTCATACTCCTTTAGTATTTCAATAGCAGACAGCAGAGAGGGGACTCCACTGTTGTTTTAGTCATTGTTACATCACATAGTGTCTATGAGTGTACAATACACAGGGTAGGATGGAGAACAATGGTGTGGTCCTCCTCAAGGGAACTGGATAGGTCCGTGCAGTAGGGGACCACAGTCCTCACTGTGTCCAAAACCATGCTGATGCTTCTGCCCTGGATGTGCTATACACCATGGAAGTCTGTCTTGTTGGTGTCCCATAGCCATTATGTGGCTTATGATGTACTCATAGACTGCCTGGTTTTGTCAGTTGTCCTTCTCATCTTCAGCAGTGATGGCAATAGTTCTTTCCTCACCCCAGATCAGAATGGGGTCATGGGGCAGCAGGCCAGGCCCTACAAAGATAAACTAAAGGGCATGAATCTGCCCATTGGAGTGGGACCTGGGAGTGATGTATCTTGAGATACTGGAGGATCACAGTGTTTTTGTACTATCTCCATAGAGCAGGCCAACAGTAGCTAAACACATATTACTTAATATAATCTGGAGATACTTCTCACTTGAAAAATTGTAAGTTTGCTACAATATGAACATGTTTTACTGCTTGAACATGTGGGTGCTTGGATTTTCAGTGCATTTAATGAGTACTAAGTGTCCTGTGCAATATGGCCCTTATAGTACCTGGCCATCACATTAATGAGTTTGGTGTCTATATCTTTATTGCTATAAAATTAGAAAGAAAAAATAAAGAAGTGACAGAAATCCAGGAATGTGTTGAATCAGTTATATATGTTAATAGAAAATGTGTAGCTATTATTCAGGCTTACAGAATAACAATATAATTTAATATAACTGTGTGCTTTGTGTTTTTATAATCTACTGGGAGGGGTATCCACTTACCATCATTGATGGCAGAGCTCTTGCAAGAGCTGGATAGATTTAAAAATCATCAAATCAGTTTGCTTCTAACTGTTGCTCTTTGTATACAGTGGGCAGTAGTGATATGCATTAGAACCAAGTTTCAAAAACTGCATAATCTTGTTCCACATTTTCATGTGTGGTCACCACACTTGAATCTACAGATCAGGCAATTCCATATAAGGTAGACTGTATTTGGGGTTTTGAGCATATAATTTTCAAATTTGTGTTTGCTTGTAACCGTGGAAATTGAACCTTTTTAAAATTTGGACCTGTGTCCCAGTTTTCTGTTCCTCAAGAAATTTACAGCTGATGTTCTGCATTGTTCCATGTTGGTATAAGCCATTAGTTCCATGTCCTGGCCAAATTATCTTTCACTGAAATATATTATTAGTTCTGAATCTTTGAATAAAAAAGGTAATATTTCAATAGTGTACATAAATAACCCATGTAAGGTGGGGGGGGGGTGTATAAACTTGATTTCAGCTACATCAAACATTTAAAAAATCCATTAAAAAATCTTGTAGACACATACACAGACAGCTACGTACTAAAATGTGCTTGCAACTGCTTAGCTAATGATTTGTCCCGGGTACATCTTGAGTATTTTCTGGAGATGTCATTTGCTCAGCTACTTAAAAAAACAGTGTTATTTCCTTCTTGTGAAGCTTTTTGACTGTATATATAAAACATAAAAGCAGGTCTTCATTGCTAAGCTTATGGTGTACAGTTAGATAAAGACAGCTGGAGCTGTCTGCAGCATCCAGATTGGTTAGTCACTGTTAAAATTAACATGTATTAGGAAAGATGGACAACTTTTAATGTCACAAGAAAATTGGCATATTTGTGCCACAGTTACTTTCCTACTTCCAGCCTGTCCCAAACTGACAAATCATCATTTATGTCATTCTGTAAATTGAAGTGCTCAGTAATAGGTAGCCTTACCAGGATATATTGTACTCACTATCCTATGTCTCTGAAATTATCTCAAAATGGCTTCTGTCACCACAAAACATTATTTAGTGATCTAAACCTTGTATAGATGAAATGCTGAAATGGCAAAGTAATAAAAAAGAAACAATTGTGAATTAATGCTGTTATTGTGGTGCCACTGAAACATTAATCAGTGTCATCAACACCAGTATGTCTGGAACAAAAACATTACTTTGTGAAGTAATTGGATTCAAGGGCTCTGGAGTGCCCCACTGCCCAGATACTATGCTTAATTGTTAGGGACTTAATTCACAGTTTCACAGATTTCACAGAAACCACAATATCTAGGATTGTCTACAAAATCTGAAAAATCAACAGAAAATAAATTAATAAAAATAAAGTGTTGGCTCCCCAGTGGGAATCAGTGGTCCTTGCTGCCAGAAGAGGAAGGCACCAGCTGGTGGTGTGGCACAATGGGCATCAGACAAGATGGCAGCTGCCCCTTCATCCCTCCTCCCCCCCCCCAACCACTGTTCAGGTATTTGAACACTATTTATCAAATTCTTCCTTAGTCTTCTCTTCTCCAGACCAAATAATACCAGTTCTTCTAATCTTTTCTTGCAAGTCATATTGCCAATTTTTTTGCTCTCTGTTGGATTCCTTCCAATTTGTTTATGTCCTTATTGAGGTGCAGTGCCCAAAACTGGACACAGTATTCCAGGTGATGCCTCATTGATGCTAACTAGAGCAAAAGAATCACTTCTCTTCACTTGCAAGTAGTAGTCTCTTTAGTACAGCCTAATATGCTATTGGCATTTTTTGCAACATGAGTACACTATTAGTTCATAATGCAGCTTATGGTCCATTATACTCCCATGCCTTCCCATGTCCTTTTCTGCAGTTCAGCATTTGTGCATATGATTACTTTGTCTTAAGTGCAGGACTTTGCACTTTACCATATTGAATTTCATTCAGTTGATTTTGGACCACATTCCTAGTTTATCAAGGTCACTCTGAATCCTAATCCTACCCTCCAGTATGTTTGCAGTTCTACTCACTTTGGCGTCATCTGCAAATTTGCTAAGCATGCACTCAATCCCATTATTCAAATAATTAATTAACAAATACATTAAACAGTACTAGACCCAGAAAAGACCTCTAGGGAACCCAACTTGATCCTCTTTCGACTTAGATATTGATGACTATCCTTTGAGCATGGTGATCCATCCACCTTGTAGTGCTTTCATCTAGACTGTATTTCCTTATCTTACTAATGACAATATCATGGGAGACATACTGACATGCCAAAATCCTTGCTGAAGTCAATGCATATCCCATCCACTGCTCTGCCCACATCCAAAATTTCTGTTCCCTTGTCACAGAAATCTGTTTAGTCCACTGTTGATAAATCCATGCTAGCTCTTCCTGATACACCTTCTTTCTGGATGTTTAAAAATAGACAGGTGTGGATCAAGGAAGTGGTGTGGTCACAATAGTTTCATAGTTTCACAATACCCTTCATCACTGAGAACTCCAGTCTTAGTTAGCAGCTGCCTATACAGTGAGCTCACTGCCCATGTGCAGTGAGCTTTCTGCTTGACCAACCCACTTTTCAATATTCAGGGTGGCCCTCAAACTCTGTTTCCTCATCCTCCCCAACATGGCCCTCATGCTTCACCTCCCTGTCCTAGGGAAAGTCCCCAGTCACCACTCTCACGTTATGGTGCCAGTATGCAAACCTCCACTATGTCCAGTCCTTCTGCTGCCAAATTACCATCCAGTTGGCAGTGGAGGCAAAAATGGGAGGCATCCTTTGTCATCCCCTTCCAGAGGTCCCTCATATAAATATGTTATATGGTGGGGGAGACGAGGTGATTCTGGTGCTGGGCACCAGGGCACCTTCACCAGGACTGTGCCATGGATCAGCAAAAGGAGGCACCATAGGTCTCCACTGCATGGAGAGAGGCCACCACCACCAGCACCCCTGGCACCCTGGCCCCAGCATCTAGCCCCACCATAAGCTAAAGGTACCCCACACTGCAGCTACAGAGGGGTCCCAGGGTGGATGGGGAGCGGGCAGGGGAGGATGATAAAGAGGGTACTCCTTCCCACCCAATTCCATCCACCCCCATGCTGCTCCCTCCCTCCAGAGTTGACCCATCCATGGCACACCCTACAGTGAAGTGGGTGCTGGTCCCCCATGGGTGGCAGTCCACCATTCATAGCAAGTGAAAAGCCCAGGCACAGTGGAGTGACATGGAGGAAGCTCCCCTCCTACCACTTAAGAGGGGGGCTGACTTTTAGATCATTCTTGTCACTTCTTGAGCTGTACTGAATACCCCATACCCAGGTAAAATAAAAAAGATTAAAAGCGCCAAGGAGGAGGACCCAGGATGACAAGATAGAAGAGCCAATGGAGAATACCTCAAATTTCACTAGCCACAATGCCACTCCTCAGGGACAGGACTAGTGGTGGACTCTTCCCCTTCTGACTACCTGGAGGAGGTGGGAGTCCTTGTGGAAGCACCAGTGATGCCCAATTGGGAAGGTTCCTTTCCTCAAGGCCCTGGGGGGAGGATATCACCACCATCAGGTTGCTCAGATGCTCTCCTCCAGACATTACCAATGGCACTCCTGTCACAGGCTTCAATGTCTCCTAAGGGCATTATATGGAGGAGGGAGAAGCAGGGTCTCCCAAAAGCTACAACAGCCCTGAATGGGGACCTGCCCAGAGCTCCCTGTCTCCTGCCTTCCACTTCCCATGCAGGCCCCTCCACCCCATGGGGCTGCACCACTCCCTGTACTAACATGTCAGGGGATATAGTAGATCAGGTGGTTTGAATGGTGCATGCTAGGCCTCTGCCCCCAGTGGGGCAGAGGAGGAAGGAATATTGACTCCACTCAGAAATCAGGAGAAGCCTGCTGAATCATAAGACCAGGAGGAGGATGACTGGGGGCCAGTGGACTCTGTGGGTCCCACAGGTCTCTTGGACCAAGAAAACAGCTGCTCCAGTTCTTGGATAGGATGCTGTACTCTGAAAGAAAGGTGTAACTTACCTTGGACTGCTGGGAGGATTTCCATCAAGTCCTCAACACTGTGAGGGATCTGGTTGGGGAGGGCAAGGGTTCCAAGAAGTGCAATGCCACAAGCTATCAGTGGATCCTCAGCTTGTTTGGCACCCTCTAAACTTAAGGGAGTATGACAGGATTTCTTCCAGGCCTTACAACTGGTGTTGCACCTACCAAGGCCACACTAAGCCTACCAAGATCCCACACCAATGAAGTGCATCACTATCCTGACCTTCAACATCCATGCCTGCAGGATGGGTCTCTTCAGGTGCCAAGTACTTTCCTGCTCAAAGAAGGGGAGTATTTTGTGCTGTTCCTGTAGGGCATCCACCTGTGTTTAGCTGCTGAAGCCCACTGCTGGCTGGAGTGGGAAAGCAGGGTCCATTTCTGCCATGGAGATCTCCTGTGGGGTGGCTTCCCTGTTCTCCCTGAGCCTGCAGCTAGAGATACTTAAGGCTATTGAGGTAGTACTGGGCTGCCTGCTTCATTACCAGGTCCACATACAGGGGCTTATCCTGAACCTGATCAACATCTACAGCCCCCAAAACCAGTTAAACTCTGTAACACAACAGAAGTTCAGTGCACATAAAGTGTTTTCAAAACGGCCAAAACCAGTTTAAGATAAACCTGGATGGATGTAGATCAGACTTAACTAATTTAGGTTAAATTGGTTTACTGAACTTCTGTCCCTGATCCCCTCCAGATTCAACATATTTCTCAGTTCCCCAGCATCCCAGGATGCTTTGCACCTCTCCTGAAAATCCCCCTCTCAGGGTGAATGGGCTAGCTTTAGCCCAAGGTGTTTGCTCCAGCCAAGCAGAGAAGCATGCTCTAGTGTTGTGTTTCTCAAGCTATGCATTAAGACTCAAAAATGGGTCACAAAAATATATAAAAGGGTCACGAACAAACTTTAAAAATGGATCCTCCTTTAATGGAGAAAAACATGAGAAATGGTGGCTTTTCTCTTGCAGGTTGGCAGAGTTCCAGCCTGCAAGGGGCTGCTTTGGGCCCTGCCATGCCCCACACACTGGGGAGCAGCAGGTAAGGGACACTGAGTCAGCATTGGCCATCAATGTTTACAAATGGGTTCTGGTACAAAAAGGTAGAGAACCACTGCTCTAGTGCGCCTGACATCTGGCATGGGCCACTGCAGACATGTGGCTGTATTTCCGGAATAAAAAGTGAATGTCTGTTCACTTGTTTTTCAGTTCAGTCTGCACAGCTTAAACTAACTTGTGAAGATTGAATTATTTCAGCTTCAGGCTTTTTAACTGTCTGTACTTAGCCTTGATGTTGCTTCTGTTACATCATTTTATTTTCATTTTTAAAAACTTGTTTTACAATTAAAGAGGTTGGTACTGAGAGTAAAGGTCACTGTTTTAATCTGCTGAACTTTTCAAATGACTTACAGCTATGTTTCTCAAATTATGTTTCCAGATATTAGGGGAATATTTCTGTGTTGTTAGTGTTGTTTCTATTACAATGATGAAATATTGTTCAGGTTCCAATGTTTACTTGTACTTATAATGGACATCCAGACCTTTAGAATTTCCAAGAACTTTTTCTGTGAACGAGTTACTTCTCTGCATCCTTCATATTTCTGTCATATGACTCTTGCTTCAATATATATTTGTCTGATACAAATTCAACTAAGAGTAAAGACTAAAATGGTGACTTGTATCATGAAGCTGCCTGGAATGATGGGAAAAAAGAGCTAGTACTCTAGCACAATTTGCATGTAAGTGGCCCATGGAGGAGACAAACAGACAAGAAGACAGATCCAAAGCGTGTGGCTTGAAACAATATGAGCAATTAAGGCTTCAGATATGAAAGGAAGATTTGGTACTTAATTTGGTACACTTAGGGAGGAAATGAATAGCACAGGTAAAACACAGGAAGATTTACCAAACAAACCAAACCCTCCATGCTGACATAATTTTCTCAATCCCACATTTTCACATTAATCTTATCTTAGTATTACTTTTTCATGTTACCAGCTACTCTGTTTGAAACAAGGGTATGATATGTCAAGGGCACACTTAAAGAAAAGATGACCAGTATTGAATGGGTGGAACAGAGAGAACTTAAGTGGATTAGAGAAATATTATAAATATTATCCAAAGGAGATTTTGTATTTGATTCTATATGATATATATTGGGAGAAGAGATTTTGTTGGCAATAGTAATGTAAGGTAGACCATAATTACATTACAAATATAAGATGTTAGTGTCCAAATAACCAGTTTTCATACTTTATCATCATATTCTGATGCCTTAATGCTCTCTGAGATACTGTTTCTTTTGCAGTTGTTCTTTTCTTTTAGCTTTGTTGCCCAGCAGCTGAGTACAGGCCCGAAATTTATTACTAGAATCTTTGGAAGTGGACCTAGTATGTTTATTGGGGGCTGGAGGGGGTGGTAGTCACATCTTGTCCAGATTCATATTGGTTACTGTGGAGATCTAGCTGCAAACACTCTTTAGCGAATGTTTCCACATCCTGTCCCAGTACAGTGTATCACTGGCTGGGGTTAATGGCCCTTGGCACAACTCTTTGTGCTTGGTCATTAATCTTCAGGAAATGCCCTGTGCCTCAATTGTTTCTGCTTAATTAGCAACCTCTTCCCTCTAAACAAGTGACATATGACCTGAAATAACAATGTGTACAGCCGCAGTAATTTTCTCTGAGTTTTTCAGCACCATACCTATATTCTGTACTAGTAAAACTAAAATGAAAAATACAGGCCTGTGGAAATAACATGGGGCATGACAACAAAATAGCCAGAATGCTAACATCAACATTATTTAAAAAACCCACAATTGTCTTACTGTAGTGTAACCAGGAAAGCCAAGGCTGCAACTGAACTCCAACTAGCTTTGAGTATCAAGGACAATAAAAAGTCCTTTTTCAGATATGTAGGGAGCTGGAGGAAAAGCAAGGTCAACATTAGACCCCTGCTGAACCAGATGGGGCAACTGACATCTGATGCCCAGGAAAAAGCCAACCTATTAAATGGGTACTTTGCGTCAGTCTTTCATCAGTCCCATGGGACGCCCATGCCCGCTACAGGACAGGGAGGTCCGGGTGAGGGAGATCCCCTGCCCTCCATTAATGCTGACCTCGTGAAGGAACATCTTGAGAGGCTGGATACCTTCAAGTCAGCCGGCCCTGACAATCTACACCCCAGGGTACTCAAGGAGCTGGTGAGCATCATAGCCCAGCCCCTGGCACAGATCTTTGAAAACTCCTGGCGCTCTGGTGTAGTGCCCGAAGACTGGAAGAAGGCCAATGTGGTGCCTATCTTCAAGAAAGGGAGGAAAGTGGATCTGGCTAACTATAGGCCCATCAGCCTGACCTCTATCCTGGGGAAGATCTTAGAAAAGTTTATTAAAGAGGCCATCCTTAATAGACTGGCCGACGCCAACATCCTAAGGGATACCCAGCATGGGTTTGTTGCGGGTAGGTCTTGCTTGACCAATCTCATTTCCTTCTACGACCAGGTGACCTATCACCTGGACAAGGGAGAAGAGATTGATGTCATATATCTTGACTTCAAAAAAGCCTTTGATCTGGTATCCCATGATCACCTCTTGGCAAAACTGGCCAATTGTGGCCTTGGGTCCACCATGATCCGCTGGCTGGGAAATTGGCTCCGTGGTCGGACCCAGAGGGTAGTAATTGATGGAAGTCACTCATCATGGTGTCCTGTGACCAGTGGGGTCCCCCAAGGCTCTGTCCTTGGACCCATATTGTTCAACATCTTCATTAATGATGTGGACATTGGAGTCAGGAGCGGACTGGCCAAGTTCGCCGATGACACCAAACTTTGGGGCAAAGCATCCATGCCAGAAGACAGGCGGGTGATCCAGGCTGACCTGGACAGGCTCAGCAAATGGGCGGACGAGAACCTGATGGTGTTTAACACCGAAAAATGCAAGGTTCTCCACCTTGGGAAGAAAAACCTGCAGCATCCTTATAGGCTCGGCAGTGCTACGCTGGCTAGCACTACGGAAGAAAGAGACTTGGGGGTCATCATTGACCACAAGATGAACATGAGCCTGCAATGCGATGCTGCGGCTAGTAAAGCGACCAAAACGCTGGCTTGCATCCATAGATGCTTCTCAAGCAAATCCTGGGACGTCATTCTCCCCTTGTACTCGGCCTTGGTGAGGCCGCAGCTGGAGTACTGCGTCCAGTTTTGGGCTCCACAATTCAAAAAGGATGTGGAGAAGCTTGAGAGTGTCCAGAGAAGAGCCACGCACATGATCAGAGGTCAGGAAAACAGACCTTACGACGACAGGCTGAGCGCCATGGGGCTCTTTAGCCTGGAAAAGCGCAAGCTCAGGGGTGATCTGATGGCCACCTATAAGTTTATCAGGGGTGACCACCAGTATCTGGGGGAACGTTTGTTCACCAGAGCACCCCAAGGAATGACGAGGTCAAATGGTCATAAACAACTACAAGACAGTTTCAGGCTGGACATAAGGAAGAATTTCTTTACTGTCTGAGCCCCCAAGGTCTGGAACAGCCTGCCCTCAGAGGTGATTCAAGCACCTATATTGAACACCTTCAGGAGCAAATTGGATGCTTATCTTGCTGGGATCCTATGACCCCAACTGACTTCCTGCCCTTTGGGTGGGGGGCTGGACTAGATGATCTTCTGAGGTCCCTTCCAGCCCTAATGTCTATGAAATCTATGAAACCACTGGTTTCAATTAGTGAATTTTGGATCACCAAAGTTTAAAATCAGACACACATTTCTAGCTGTATTTATGCTACATGAATACTCCACTTTCTATATTTCTAATTGAACCAATCATCCATAAGTCCAATCTGTCAGTGGTTGCCCACAGCTCTAATTACTGTGGGTGTTTGTACATGTGCTCTGGAAGTGGAAGGGAGGGAGGCACTTTGATCAGAGCAGCTCCAAAAGTTGCTCTAATTAAAGCACCTGGAGCGTCTCATGTATCAGCATCCCCACACTTCAGAACAGCAGTGGGAATACTTGAACTAAAGCTCATCAAATGAGTTTTAGATAAGGTACCTCTGCCACCATTTTGAAGTACAGGGACACTGATACACAAGATGCAGGAGGCTGCTGGAGCATGGTAATTAGCATACTCCAGCAAACTTGATTAATCAAGCCTGCTCCGATGTGTTGTAAGTACATTAGAACAGCCTCTCTGCTCATGTATAGGCACCCTATATGTTTTATATGAACACAGTAGAATCACAGATACCAGCAAGAGATTAGCAATGTAGTCCAAACTGGCTGGATTTTCAGGCTCAAGGTCTAGTTGGCAGCCAGTATCAAGTGGAGCGTCTCATGGGTCAGTCCTGGGGCTGTTTTCATTCAATATCTTCATCAGTCATCTGGAAGATTGGGGGTATTGTGTCCTCAGCAAGTTTGCAGATGACACCAAGCTGGGGGGAGTAGTAGATATGCAGAAAGATAGGGCTAGGATTCAGAGTGACATAGATAAATTGGAGGATTGGGCCAAAAGAAATCTCATGAGGTTCAATAAGGAGAAGTGCAAAGTCCTGCACTTAGGACAGAAGAATCTGATGCACCACTACAGGCTTGGGACCAACTGGCTTAGCAACAGCTCTACAGAAGAGGACGTGGGAGTTACAGTGGACAGTAAGCTAAATACAAATCAACAATGTGCTCTTCTTGCCAAGAAGGCTAACAGCATTGCCAGCAGATTGAGAGACGTAATTATTACCCCCTATTCTGCACTGATGAGACTACATCTGGAATACTGGGTCTGGTTTTGTTCCCTCCCCTCCCCCCAACTATACAAAGGATATGGAAAAGTTGGAGAGAGATCAACAGAGATCATTGAAAATGGTTAGGGGCTGGAGCACATGACTTACAAGGAGAGGCTAAGGGAACTGGGTTTATTTAGTCTGGAGAAGAGAAGACTGAGGTGGGATTTGATAGGAGGCTTTAACTACCTGGAGGATAGTTCCAAAGAGGAGGCAGCAGGACTGTTCCTAGTGGTGGCAGATGACAAAACAAGGAGCAATGGTCTCAAGTTGCAGCTAGGGAAGTTTAGGTTAGATATTAGGAAAAACTTTCTCACTAGGAAAGTGGTGAAGCACTGGAATGGGTTACCTAGAGAACTGGTAGAATCTCTATCATTTGAGCATTTTAAGGCCCAGTTGGACAGCCTTGATTGGAATGATCTAGTTGGGGATGATCCTGCTTTGATTACGGGGGTGAACTAGATGACCTCCCGGAGTCCCTTCCAACCCTAATTTTCTATGATTCTGTGATTTTTCTGATGCTGGGCAACTTACTTCCCATCTTGGAAGCTCTCTATCCCTTCCATTCTTTTTCTTTCTCTCTATATTATGTTTTCTTTACATACTCTTTGGGACAGAATTTGCCTTCCACTTTTTGTAGATATAGCACCTAACTCATTGGAAGCCTGATATAGCTTGGGGGTTCTAGGTTCTGCTGCAATATATTTATATTAAAAATGTATGTGAGAAAAGAGAATACACAAGTCAAAGCTGCTTTAGATCTGAGAGGAAACTGTTTGAACATTTTGAATTAAGAGGAAAATAGTGTCTGTGTCAAATACAGAAATTAAGTAGGTGCGTGATATGTTAGCATTATGCAATAATATCTTTGCCACATATAATTATTTTTTACCTCTATTGCTTCCTGTTAGATTAGTAAATAGGTTTTCCAATCATGTGTTGCTTTTCCATGTAAAGTAATGGTGAACATTGTATCTGTACAGTCTTGTGCTTGAAGGAATTTTTTTTAATATCTGTAAATTTATTTAAATTACTTTATCAATGAAATATGCTTATTTTAGATGTTTATAACGGACACTGTCTGACTTGTATTTTATGTATTTTAGCCAATAAAAATACTGCCATTGATTTCAGTTTTCAAACTAATACAGAGGTAAGAGCTAGATTATAACAAATTAGCCTACTTGGGTCACAAGCTGGAGAAGCTCCGTAAACTTGTATAGCTCAGCATAAGTAGAGCTTTAATTCATTTTCAGCAGTATTTTTCATGCATTTCTTTGGAACACCAAATGGCAGCACAGCTGTTCCACTTTCCTGTGTAACACCATTGAAAATCTGCCTATCTCTGTCTACTTACACCCATGCCAACATCCATCTGCTTATGCTGCTAAAGGGCTCTGCTGAGCAAAATCAGAGAGCCTCCATAATTTCCTCATTGGAAGTTTCTTTTTAAATTGACATGTATAAATTACAACTATGTAGTTAATCTCAGAAGTGTATTTTGCAGTTGTGTTGGTATTAGGACAAATTGTGTATTTAAAAAAAAGGAGAGAAAGAAATGGACACATGCAGAATCATAGCTGTAGCCATATGGGTGCTTCTGCATTTTGCATAGTTTCATAGGATTTCATCTGAAACTCATATTATCCATCTTCCCAGTGTTTCTACAATTCTGTAGTAACAAAAGCAGCTATGCAGTGTCAGGATAAGTACAGACAGTCAAAAACCCCAAGGCTGAATCGATTCAATCTTCACAGGTTAGGCTAAGCTGCATAGATTGAATTGATAAGCAAGCGAACAGACGTTCACTTCAGATTCCAGATATGCAGCCACAAGCCTCCAGTGGCCAAGGCCAGAAACCAGGGGGTACTAGAGTATGCCTCCCTGCTTAGCTGGAGCAGACAGCTTGGACCAAGGCTAGCCCACTCACCCTGTGGGGGGGGGGGGGGGGTGGGGGGGGG
>NW_017729022.1:145483529-145532244 GCF_001723915.1 Gavialis gangeticus
GGTTGCAGGGGAGATGCAAAGCATCTCGGGATGCTAGGGCACTGGGAGTTAATTCAAATTTAGAAGGGTTCTTGGACAGAAATACAATAAATCAATTTAACCTAAATCAATTAAGACTGATCTATATCCATCCAGGTTTATCTGAAACTGTTTTTGGCCATCTTGAAAGTGACTTATGTGTACTGAACTTCGGGTTTGTTATAGATTTAATCCAATTTCTGATTGCTTATACTGGCTTCTTTGTAATTTCTGTCTCTAGCCCAAAAAACAACCTAATATTTTAGTAACTATGCACAGAACCAATTAGTAGTTGAACATAATTTTGTAAATTGAAACTTGGGCCAGATCTTCAGTTGCTATACAAATATTTGTCTTAGAAGAACTAAGTTGGAGAAAAAAATAAACTAATATAAACAGGTATTACAATGGAAATATGACTACAACAAAATGTATGTATAATTTACAGACTTATATGAATGCAAGAAGCCTAAAAGATAACTTTAATCTAGACACTGCTAAATATTACTTGGATCCATTCAAAAAGAATAATTTTCCAGTGAGGGAACTTTTTCTTGTAAGCAAAAATAGAAAGCATTACCAGCAAGGCAATGCTTTCTATGCAGTTCTCCCTGACTGAGCTTACACAGTCAGCTAGTAAAGGCTTTAAATGCAATAAAATGGACTGCTGGCATTAAGCCCTTAATTAGGTATGGAGAATCCACCCTCTCCTGAGAATAGGAGGCCAGGTTTCGTTTTGTTTTTTTTCTGTCAAGTATGATTTGTTTATAGGCTGACCCAGAGATCCTGAGTCTGAAGTCTTAAATTATCTTTCCTTTTTGCAACCACAGAAAAGATTTGTAATATTTAAGAACAGTTCTTATAAATTTTCCACTATTCCTGTGAATTGTTTTGCCCTGATCTGTGTTACTTGATAAAATGCCTTCTGTGGACTGGTCAAGCTTTTCTGGCTTCAGAGCCAAAATCATTAAGATTTCATACAATGAAATGTATAGATAATTTGGGCTGAAGAGAAACCTAACGAAGTAATAAGCAGTGTATTACAGGAAGTGCAGTGTATTTATAATGTGTGTATACATGTGTGACTAAATAAGTATTTGTTCAAAATGTTACTGACATAGGCAGACAAGGTTCTTTGGGTGAATCTGATACCTTTTATTAGACCAACTTTTATTAGACCAACACGGCTACAACCTACACCAATGTTACTGACAGATACTTTTATATAGATTGTTGCAGGAAACCAAAATTACTTGGTTGAGCTTATTTATATATCTAAAGTTATATATCTAAATATATAATATACAATATAATATATAAACAATATATGATTTTATATTTAGATATAAGCTAATTAATACTTATTTTATTTTATGCATAAATGTATACATATAAAGAAATATGTGTATAAATTAGCTCAACCAAATAATTTTAGTTTTCTTCAATAGTCCATGTAAAAGCATCTGTCAATACCATTTTATTTTGAACTAAGTAACACTAATTTAGTTAAACATGATTGCAGCTTTCAATTTATGTTTCTATTACCTTAATGCAGGATTGTCCAACAGTATAGTTAAATAGTTTAATGATGAGAATCCAACAAGATCCTTTGGATTATTCTATTTCGCAATTTGGAATAAAGCTAAAATAATGAAATATAATCATTTGGAAACTCCCTTGTTCTGAAGTGATTTTTAAAGTGTCCATTAAACAACGTTTCAACTGCAGATATCCCCAAATTTGCAATGATACGTTGTTAGATTCTTGTTAATGGCAATGTAAATTGAAACTCATTTGACAGAAAATAAATTTTATCAAAATAAGTATGTTACAAGAGAGCCATAATTGTTATTATTGGCATTATAATATAACCTAAAAGCTTCACTTTGGTCCCTATTTTATTTGGGATTGTACAAACTCAAAGTAAAAGTTTGTTAGCTCCAAACTGCTCACAAGTAAAGCAGGTTTGTCTCAAAGTAGATATTTAGGTTTTGGGCGGTGTTTTAAGGTAAGCTACTCCCTTGCTTCAGACTTCGTTGGAAACTGTTTTCTCTCTGCAGTTATATGAAGTACAGTATTATTTCACTTCATTTCTGTCATCCCAGTATGCTATCTAAATTGATTAATTAAGACGGACTGTAATGAGCATGCTTAGAAAAAACCAAGAAGGTTTCTCTACATCCCACTAACAGTACCTCTAACACTGGTTATTCTTAGCAGGTATCTTTCTTGCCACAACTAGTACACTACTACCAGATATATTAAGACTCTTGAGAATTTGCAGCTTATATCTGTATGTGTCTTAAAATGAATTCCCACTATCCATAAACAGAGTTATAGTGGGAGAATAATTAAGATGTTTGGTACAGATCTAGAGCTCTAAGTTTAAGTCCTGCTTTGGACTCATACTGAGAGCCATCTCTAGTTGGCACAGCACTAAATGGATGTATGTTTAGTTGGGCCGGGGCATCAAAAGCAGCTGGATGTGATAATAATTTTGAAAGGTGCACTTTCCAATGGAGGGCTGTCACTATTGGGATCAGCAGTGGTTGAATGTAAAGCTTTAGCCTCAGGTGACTGTACATTCTGCTTTCACCTGGACAGTCTCATTTTAAACAACTATCCTGAGTGTCCTCCTGATTTGGTCAAATAAACATTTTTTGTCCCTGTGGCAGGGAACTGTTGGTTCCTGCCATTTAAGACCTAGGCCAAGCAGCCAGCAGGTGCCTGATTGCGGCAGCCATTTTAGATCTCTGGCCACCTATATAAACAGGGCAGTTCGCTGCTGGCAGATCAGACAACAACATTACCTGGCTGTGAGGCTTCTTGGAACACCCTGAAAGTAAGGGAGGAGTTGTAGGGGATGATTTAGGAGGCTCCTGGTTCTGGGCATGACCTAATTGCACCCTGCCAGGAGTGGGTGGCCTGGCGGGGCTCTCAGTGGTGTGGGAGCCCCCAGGAAATGCCAGGCCAGTTATCACCCCAGTGAAAGGCAGGTAGGGGCGCCTTAACCCTAGCCCTCATCTTTGGGTGGGTTGTGTGACACCGGAGGCAGTTGGGGCCAGGCATGGCTGTGGCCACCTGAGCCCTGTGGGGTGTAAGACCCTGAGAGACCCTGAGGAGGGAGAGTGGGGGCCAGGCATGGCTTAGGTCACATGATCCCTGTGGGGTGCAAGACCCTGAGAGACCCCGAGGAGGGAAAGTTGGGGCCAGGCACAGCTACGACCACCTGAGCCCCTCAGGGAGTGACGCCCCGAGTGAAAGAGGCAGAGATGAGTAGCCCTGAGTGAAGGGGGTGGAGATCTAGAGCCCCAAGTGAGCAGGGAAAGTGGAGCTCCAAGTGAGGGGAGTAGGTCCAGATAGGTCCTCAGATGCCTGAGGCTGAAGTTTTGGTCAGAGGCCGAGTAGAGGGGGCTCAGCCCAAGAGACAGAGGGGTGAGTCCTGACCCCGGTAAGTCCTCCCTGCTGGGAGGCTGAGTGTGGGTCAAAAGTAAGATCTGAAGTAGTACCACGACCTGCTGCTCCGGGGCGGGGGGGGGGGAGAGTCCCCTGTGAGACCCTGGAGCATCAGCCGTGCTGTGAGGTATCCCAGCTCCCACATCCAGGAAGAGAGAGAGTGGGGCTAGTGAGAGAGGCTGGAGGTAGAGTACCCCCTTGACTGGTCAATGCTGGAACCAGGACCAGGAAGGTCAAAAGGACCAGGGGCCCACCATGAGGGACACCCAGAGCAGAGGACCTGGGGTTCCGCCTGGCCTTGGAGGTGAGGCCAGGGCCTGTATGGCCGAAGGTCCTGGGGGGACCACACCGGAGAGGGGAAATAGTTACAGGGAGCTTGACAGCCTGAATGGAGGGATCAAAGGAGGGTCCTGATTAGAGAAGTCTGGAACCCAGTGTGAGGCTAGTGTGACTGCTGAATGCTACCTGCAAGGCATGGGCTGCGGTTGAAGGAAGGTTTGGAGCCGCAGATAGTGCTCCCTGGCATCGGGGCTTGAATAGGCAGCCTCCTGCCTTAATTAACATCCTCATTAATTAAGAACAAGGTGTGGAAGGAGAGTCAGGTGGGGGGGCGTGCCCAAAGGCAAGTGGGGAACCTAACACTGTGGCTAGGCAGGGAGCCCCACTTTGCCACAGTCCCACTTTCAGTGGAACACTCTGGACTGTTTCACCTGTCCCCTCCCTCCCCACTAGCACTCTGTGATGTTCTCAGTTGAGACTTAGGATTGCAGACATTTGAGGTGGTGGCAGGTGTTGGAGGGTTCTGTTTTGAAACCAGGGAAATATTATCAGTCTACCTCAACATTCTAGGCACTGGCTTTATAACGCAGTCCTGATACCCTGCTCTAGCCAAACACAACCTTTAGATTGACCACAGCTCCTCCAGTTGATAATAAGCAAATTTTACTGATACACAGTGATAGGAAATAAGAGTAATGCAAGCAAAGCAAGATGATTACAAAATACATTACCCAAATTCCTCAGTGCCCAGAATATACACAAGGTGAGCGGTGTATCCAGACAGTATGTAAATGCCAGAAATCCCAAGGGTTTTTGAGTGGGCATTGTAACCCTGGAGCCAGGCCTATCTTTATTATGCAAATTAAGTTTGGACACTTTAAATTTCCCAGGATGTGTATGTCTGTTTGCCTCAGACACCCTGTCTGCTTTCAAGGCTGTGAAACTGTGAGACAAACAGGCTTTTAGAAATCAATTAACCCCTGCTATTCCCTTAAACCATTGTTCTAATGCAATAATTACTGTACCTACAGGCCAGTTCCTAAAGCTGATCACCTTCACCATCTGCCGTAAAGCTGGCAAGTCAGTCAGCAACACTGAAGTCTTTGACTTCAGGAAAGCTGACTTTGACAAGCTCAGGAGGCTTGTCAGTGAGGCCCTAAGGGACCACGACCCCAGGTGGAGGGGAGTTCAGGAAGAATGGTTGCTCCTCAAGGGAGTTATCCTCAATGCACAAGCTAATTCTATTCCATCTTGGAAGAAAGGCAGCAAGAGGGCAAAGCAGCCCCCCTGGCTCTCCAGGGATCTAGCAGACCTCCTGAGCCTAAAAAGAAAGGCCTACAAAGGATGGAGGATGGGATTCACCTCCAAGGAGGAATATTCTGCACTGCAGGGAGCAAACCAGGAAAGCCAAGGCTGCAACTGAACTCCAACTAGCTTCAAGTATCAAGGACAATAAAAAGTCCTTTTTCAGATATGTGGGGAGCCAGAGGAAAAGCAAGGGCAACACTGGACCCCTGCTAAATCAGATGGGACAACTGATGCCCAGGAAAAAAGCCAACCTATTAAATGGGTACTTTGCGTCAGTCTTTCATCACTTCCCATGGGATGCCCATGCCCACTATAGGACAGGGAGGTCCGGGTGAGGGAGTTCCCCTGCCCTCCATCAATGCTGACCTCGTGAAGGAACACCTTGAGAGTCTGGATACCTTCAAGTCAGGTGACCCTGACAATCTACACCCCAGGGAAATCAAGGAGCTGGTGAGCATCATAGCCCAGACCCTGGAACAGATCTTTGAGAACTCCTGGCACTCTGGTGTAGTGCCCGAAGCCTGGAAGAAGGACAGTGTGGTGCCTATTTTCAAGAAGAGGTGGAAAGTAGATCCAGCAAAGTACAGGCCCATCAGCCTAACCTCTATCCTGGGGAAGGTCTTAGAAAAGTTTATTAAAGAGGCCATCCTTAATGGACTGGCTGACACCAACATCTTGAGGGATAGCCAGAATGGGTTTGTTGCAGGTAGATCTTGCTTGACCAATCTCATTTCCTTTTATGACCAAGTGACCTATCACCTGGACAAGGGAAAAGAGATTTATGTTATATATCTTGACTTCAAAAAAGCCTTCGATCTGGTATCCCATGATCACCTCTTGGTGAAACTGGCCAATTGTGGCCTTGGGTCCACCACCATCCGCTGGCTGGGAAATTGGCTCCGTGGTCAGACCCAGAGGGTGGTAATTGATGGAAGTCAATCATCAAGGTGCCCTGTGACCAGTGGGGTCCCCCAAGGCTCTGTCTTTGGACTTATGTTGTTCAACATCTTCATTAATGATGTGGACATTGGCGTTGGAAGCAGGCTGGCCAAGTTTGCCGATGACACCAAACTCTGGGGCAAAGCATCCACACCTGAAGACAGGCGGGTGATCCAGGCTGACCTGGACATGCTCAGCAAATAGTCAAATGAGAATCTGATGGTGTTTAACACCAAAAAATTCAAGCTTCTCCACCTTGGGAAGAAAAACCTGCAGCATCCTTATAGGCTCGGCAGTGCTGCACTGGCTAGTGCTACGGAAGAAAGAGACTTGGGGGTCATCACTGACCACAAGATGAATGTGAGCCTGCAATGCAATGCTGTGACTAGTAAAGTGACCAAAACGCTGGCTTGCATCCATAAATGCTTCTCAAGCAGATCCTGGGACGTCATTCTCCCCTTGTACTCAGCCTTGGTGAGGCCACAGCTGAAGTACTGCATCCAATTTTGGGCCACACGATTCAAAAAGGATGTGGAGAAGCTTGAGAGAGTCCAGAGAAGAGACACACGCATGATCAGAGGTCTGGAAAACAGACGTTACGATGACAGGCTGAGAGCCATCGGACTCTTCAGCCTGGAAAAGCACAGGATGGTGATCTGAAGGCCACCTATAAGTTTATTAGGGGTGTTCACCAGTACCTGAGGGAACATTTGTTCACCAGAGTGCCCCAAGGGATGATGAGGTCGAATGGTCATAAATTACTACAAGACTGTTTCAGGCTGGACATAAGGAAGAATTTCTTTACTGTCTGACACCCCAAGGTCTGAAACAGCCTGCCATTGGAGGTGGTTCAAGCACCTGCATTGAACACCTTCAGGAGAAATGTGGATGCTTATCTTGCTGGGATCCTATGACCCCAGCTGACTTCCTGCGCTTTGGGCGGGGGGCTGGACTCAGTGATGTTCCGAGGTCCCTTCCAGCCCTAATGTCTATGAAATCTAAAAACAAACCTCTCATTATCATTTTCTAGCCATCAAACATTTTTGCAAGCAGGAAACTGTACAATATACACATAGGCTAACAAATTGCTACACATAATTGTGTGTGGATATACCACTTGATGTTTTGCTTGTCATATTATTTTTCTTTTACTAAATTGGTTTATTAAAGAATTATAGTAGTCCACTGGGGTTGTCCTGGCAGGCCTTTGTGTTATATGTTGGGGTATATGTCCACCAGGTATATTTTGGGGTATAGTTCTAGTCCCTGTGCTAGTCATATCCCTGCCTGGTGTGCAGTTAGAGAAACTGGCTTGTGTTAGCCACTCTAACCTGATGAATTGTCTAGCTCAGTGATTCTCAACTTTTTCAGACTCAAGGCATCCCTATTGAAACTTAAAGCACTCTTCAGAAAATGTTAGCCCAGCTTTCATTCATTTCTTAACTACAGTAAAATAATACAGAAATTCTTTTGTTACAAAAAACTCAGAAAGGCCACAAGATCAGAATTTTTTTGATATTATGGATTCCTATTTGAAATCTATGGCTTGATCTTGTGAATTGTGTAGGTGTTTGCCCACCTAACAGTGCCAAAATTGTGTGGCACCCTTAAGTGGAATTCATTACATCCTGGTTGAGAATCAGTGACTTAGTCTCAGGTGGAGCTTTGCTTATTTTTTTAAATAAATAAATAAATCCATGTAAAGTGCTATTTAAAAATTACTAGATGGAAATATGTGAATTTTTGGGTAGTCAGCCCTTCTTCATGAGGAATATGCAGTTTGTATTTTGTTGTATTTTAAAACTATTTTTACTATTTTGTGGTTATCCTTTCATTCTAATACAGTACAATGCCTATATTTGGATTGTTTTCTGTTACCAGATTTGCCCATCACTTTGGGGTGTGCTCATTTATTAGCGGTATGTTTCTGAGGGTCTCTGTAATTTTATCAATGTGCTGCTTGTGTTACTTGTGTTTCTGTGTCGAGCTGTATCTCTCCCTTCTGCAAATCCTCACCCCCAATGGAGCTATCTTGCAGGACTCAGTGTCAATGGGGCTGGGTTCCTCCAACCACTGAATCAGTCAAACACATGTGCACATACACAACAGATCAACAGGACACACCTGAGCCAGGCTGGGTTATTTAGCTTTGACAAGCTAACACCCTCATATGCCTTGAACTCAGTTCATCAGGGCAACAATAAAATGCAGTCAGACATAAGAACACAGGTTAACACAGCACATCTGAGTCAGGCTGGACTATTCAGCATTGATAGGCTGATACCCTCATGTGCCTTGAACTCAGTTCACCCCTTATTTCAGCAAAACAGTAATAAATGCAGTTAGACACACACACACATACTAACAGAGTATGTTCTGAGCAGGCTGGGTCCAATCAGCACTTCCAGCTGATACCCTCATGCACCTCAAAACTCAGCACATCGCAATCTCTTGTCACAATGGTCCTAGTAGTAACCCCCTTGATGAGCAGACCCCCGTGGTTTTGGACATTACAGGGATCTTAGGTAAAATAAGTGTTTCTGCAGAGCAAATGGGGAGGTCAAGGGGAAGAAAGAGTAAATTAGGTTCAGAGAGAAAGTATAGCAACTAGCTTGACCATAAAAGTTATTTATTGAATTTATGATGATACCAGTAATAATGGCCATACAAGAGAGACAAATAAACAGTTGCAATATTACATAGTTTCAGTTAGGTTTATGGGGAAGTCTAGCTCAAGTTTGATTAGCAAAAGTCAGGTTTAAAAAGCTGTGCCTGGAGTAAGAATATAAAAGTCAGGTTCCTGGAGTCACAGGGAGAGAGAGAGAGAGTTGGGGTCTCAACACTCAGCGAAGCTTGAACAGTTGAGGTTTCCAGGTGTTTTTTTGGAGATAGGTAGAGTCCTCAGTACGATCAATGGAGGGATTCCAGGCAGAAAAGGAATGGAAATGGTGAAGCTTTTTGGATCCAAACATGAGTACAGGAACTTGAGCTTGGGTATGGGTTTTGTAGAGAACTAACAATGGCTCAAGAGAGAACACTAGGTTTGTTTAGAGGTAAACAATAGCTCAGATGTTGGATAATAGGAACTGATCACTCCTGGCTATGGGTGGCATTACTCTAAGGGAGCTCACGATACAGACGGGCATATTCAGTGTTTTGGATACCAATAGAGGAATCATTACTAGAATTGGTCTGATAAATGCCGAGCTGGGTGTGTGTACATGTGGGTTGATTAGCATTTGGAGCAGGGATTCCCCATCACGCAGTGCCCCCCAACTTTTCTGATCCGAGAATTCAGTGCGGTCCTTGCCTTGGAATCTCTGTTCTCCATCCTGAATGTTAATGAAGGTGCATGCCTGTCCCATTTTCCATTTAAATAAGTTGTCATCTAGTTCCATCTTGGATGCAAATGAGACTGGGAGTTGCTTCACTCTTATCACCCTTGTTAGGAGGGCTTTAGATGCATCTCCCACAGCATCTTCCTTGTCTTTTGTAAGTCCTTCCTCTAATCGGTTCTTGTTCAGGCAGAGGTAGGGAGGGGGAGAGTTCTTTGTGAGTCAGACAGGCTGTGTCCTGTGTCAGGGTTCCCCAAGAACACAGAGCTGAGAGGTGACACTTCATATGAAGTGCAGCTGTATGAGTTCATATGAGTATGCACCTGTAATACTCCTGAGTGAAGTTTTGATACTTTTTGTAGTTTTAATAAATTCTTCAGACCTGTAGTAAGCTTTTAAGATGCCACATATTTTGATTTTTATGTATATATATATTCTTTAAGTAATATGTGATCCAATTCAAAATTGCATTAGGGCAGCACCACTGTGAAGTCTTTACTGAGAAATGGGGGAAAATGGTATTTGTATCATATTAGCTTTTGCTCTGGACAGCTGAATCTTACAAAAATAACTGTCTTGGCTATATCATTGGGTAGGTATTTTTCATATTTTTGATCCATACAGAACATGAGTACAATGAGCAGGAACAGAAGAGATAGGAAAAGGTTCACCTCCTGAGCTTTGCACGGTAACAAAAAAGGTGATGTTGGCCCAATTTTTTAATTCATTCCTTGACCAGCTTTCATTGGTCAACAGTGAGCACATCTACACAAGACACTATGTCGCCATAACAGCGCATCACACTGACGTAGCATCAGCAGGCAAAAACTGTGATGCTGAAGCTGTTTTGTTATAGCAATGTGCTACCTCGGTATAGTGCATGGCTATGGTGAGCTAGCATCTAAAAATAACTGTGCACTGCATGGACTGTGCAGTATGGGCTGTTATGGCACCATCATTTAGTACTTCAAAAAGGAAGTACTAAATGACAGCGCAGTAACAATGGCATCATAGGGGCATGTGTAGATGCACCCAGTATGTAGAAACAGATTCTAATGCCTTATGCAAACTTTTGTTGTCTAAATAGTTTGTTGGAAAAATGAGAAATTGTTCATTACTAGCAAAAACACCCCCATCTTTAAAAGCTTCTAAATATTTTCTATTTGAAAAAAAAAGTTTAAAAATTATAGTAGGGAGTTAGTGCATGATTTTTGCTATATATTTCTAGAATCTCTAAATAGGGAATGTATGTTGAATTCATTTTTTTAAAATGATCATTAGGATTTTATTTTTAAAGATGACAGTTGGACATGAATAATTTTCAATGTTCAAGAGGGGCTGATATTAATCCCATAGCTTTATAGGTATTAACTTATTTATATAATTGGATCAGAAGGTTGCATTTAACACAGGAAGAAATTAGCAGAAACTGTAACTGCTCAAAATAAAGAGTGAACATTCAATTTTTATAAAAAGTTTAAGTATTACATGTATTTAAAGTATTACTGTATATTTTATATGATCTGTTGAATACACTGTAGAGTCTTATAATGGTTATGGAGTAGCAGAACTTTGTAACTTGATAGCATGACAACATTGTCATTCCATTTTTATCTCTTTATTCAGTTAAATAGTTAAATACAGTATACTGTAAAAATATTCCAAATAAATTTTAGTGTAAACATCAGGATTACAAATTTTTCTGAAATTTTATATGTAACTGTATAACAATTGAATGCTATTAGGAGACATTTTGGCTCTCTGGGCCTGAATATTTTTTACTTTAAATCAGAGGTGTCAAATATATGGCCCACAGGCCAAAGCTAGCCTGCGGAACTATTCTCTTCAGCCCACCAGTAGTCCAGATGGCTAACAGAAACTGGGGGATATGGCCTGCCACAGAATTTGGGATCTTTGGACCATTGTAGACATGGCTATCAGTGGTGCTGCACCACTGCCTAAATGAGGACTCAAGCCCTTGAACCAGCACTGCTGCCCAAGTGGACACACTAGGCTGAGGATTCAGCCAGGACATAAGTGACCAAGCCTGTGGACAGGCCCTGAGGGTAACTAGGAGGTTCACAGGGTGAGAACACAGTTTACTGGAGCTAAGAGGGGAAATCCAAGAGATGTAGTCTGAGATGTAAGCCAAGGTCAGGAGCCAGGGGTCAGAGAACTGATGCCGAATTCCAGGGAAAATCTGAGATCAGGGTCAAGGAAGCCAAGTTGAGTCAGGATGCCAGGAAAGCCAGAGATAGCAGAACCCTCTGAGTTTTGAGGTGATCCAAGATCAGGGTCTGAAAAAGCCAAAGCCAGGTCAGACGTCAGGATAACCCAGGAGAGCTGTGAATGCAAGGTTTGTAAGAACCGAATGATGCTGTGTGAAGGCATGCCTGTAGCCTTAGGCTGCACGTGGATTTAAAAGGGGTGAGTGGTGCCTTTAGCTGCCAATCTGGTTGCAGAGAACTAAGTCAGCAATATTAGCCAGGGATCAGGGGCAGGTATAGTAACTCACATGCCTAACCCAGCCAGGCCTGCTTTATCAGAGTCCCTGACAGTTGCTGGCCTGGGGCCCCATGGTACTGATCTGACTTAAGAAAAGGTTTGTTTGTTTGTTTGTTTGTTTTTTATGTGCAAGCTTTCAGGCTCACATGCCCTTCCTCAGGCTAAGGAGAATGTAAAGATTGTAAAAAATTTCATCCAGGTCGAAACGGAACTTCATATTGCACAAAACTGGAGAATGGTATAAGTTCTCCTGGGTAGGAAAGTTCATTATATGCAAATTAGGTTTGAAAAAAGTTGGAGCAGTCTATTTACCTCAAAAATGTCTGATGGCAAGCAAGATGTTGAATTTTGCTTCTTTCTTGTTAAGTTATTTCATATTGCACAGGAGAACTGATCTATGGAATAGTTCTCCTGGGTAGGGAGCTTGCAAATAAAAATAAAAAAAAATATTTTTGCAGCTACCTAGTTGGTCTAATAAAAGATATTGCCTCTGCTACAAGAGTTCTGACTGCTTTTGTCTTTAGACAAACATGGCTACAACCTATATCCATAGGAAAGTTTGACACTCCTGCTTTAAATCATACATGGTGCTATGGTAGATATTAAAATCATATCATGGACATAAGCATACCATACCACATACTGCTGTGCCTTCCCACAGATGTTAGATACAATGAGGAAGTTTTAGAAATATATGCTGGTCTACAGTGCTCTTTGCGGCTCAGTTAGTTTCCTTATGGATACCAGACAGTTGTTTGGAGGCCAATTAATCTCCTACTTACATTCAGGTATATGAGGAATAACAACAGTAAAGTCACTGGAGTAACAATGTTTTACATATAGTTTGTGGTCCAAACTTCACTGAAGTCAAATGGATTAGCAGCAAATCCAGCAAAGATTCAGGCCCTTTTTGTCTTGGTTGTCCCTCAGCTTTACATTTTCTCCATGTTTCTTTCACTTGGCATCCTCTCCTGGCTGAACCCTGCCCTCACCTGGAGTGAGAAGTGAGGCATAATTTCTTTCATTTGTGCATAATTGAACATAGCTGACAATAGCTGGGTGTCATCTTGGCAAGCTCCAAACTCAAACAAAATGATAAAATAATGCTACTTGGGAAATTAAACAAAAAGAGAGGGGCAGGAGAAATCAAGCAAAAGGAACAGAAGAAAAATTATATGCAACAGAATGGGTTAGAACAGAAGCAGGGAACTGTTAACAGATAGTCTAGCATTTGAAGGATAACAAACAACTTTGCTATGAAGTTGAGGTTGTAAAACAAACAAAAAAACAAGAACCAAGAAAGATGCACCCCCTAAAATAAAACAAGAATAAGAAATAAAAAGGTAAGGGGCCGGGGGGGAAAGAAGGAAAAGGGAAAATAAAAAGCTCTTTCTAGGGTAAACAAGCATTCCCACTTATAACAACCTTTGGCTGCTCTTTGGTTGATAGTGAAGAAAAAAACATAAATGGAGAATAAGCACCAATAATGAAGATAACACAATTTATTTAACAGAATTACCCTGGCTGCAACAAAAACACTTTATGTTTTATTCTGGTACCACTGAGAGAGAGAGAGGAGCCAGCCAAGAAAATTGTCTTCAAAGCAAAAGAGCAACAAAAAAGAGGTATTTATCCACCTGTATTCACATGCCCCTCACTGCTATAGTATCTACATACCTCCAAAGAAATGAAAGGAAGCAAGCTAGGGGTCATATTTTTGTGGGGGGTAAAGGAGAAAGGGTCATTGTTATTTCTCTTGGCAGAGAGTTCCACAGTCTTCAACTAGCTTCTGTGAAAATTCTCTTACAGGCCTTCCATATTGGCTGAACTTTCATTGCTGTAGATGATCATGAACTTGGAGGGGGAAATGGCCTCCTGTAGCTGGGATTCATTATCTGTAGGACTTTGAAAGTCAGGGCAGCTACTTCATACTGGGCTGTTTTCAGTTATATGTTTCTACTACACTGTATCAAGGTTATGCTCCCTCAGTGTCTTGTAATGCCGAACAAACTTGAACTTGCTCTGCAAATGGAGCATACTGCTTCTATTTTGTCTAAGAGATTTGCAATAGAACGGTCTAGATCAGGGGTGGGCAAAATGCGGCCCCTGGACCAGATGCAGCCTGCCAGATTGTTCTATCCAGCCCGCAGGGCCCCTAAAAAATTTAGAAAATGAATATTTATCTTCCCCTGGCTGCCTGTCATGTGGCACTTGCTGGCTTGCCAAAACTCAGTAGGTGGCCCTCTGCCCAAAATAATTGCCCACCCCTGGTCTTGATGTTACAACTAGATGCATTCCAGATCTGTCTTCAGTAGGGTCAGCCACAGTCTTTTAGCCAGTCACAGAGAGAGGGAGTGAGCATTTTGTGTTGCTTTACGTGAGTGTAGTGCAGTATCTGAGAAATGTCTAAGACTGTCAACCATGAGTATAAATTGAGAGCAGTCATCTTTGATCAATGAGATTGTAACTGAAGAAGAGAATTCATTAAAGTGCTTCCCTCTTTCACTAACATTTTCTGAATCTTGTATAGCTCCAATCCTCTGCTCTTCATCCAGGTATTGACCTCAGAAAGACAGTGAAGATGCTTGGTGATTGTGCTGTTGTCAGGTGATGTCTTAGTTGCTCTCTGTAAACAGGTTCTTTACCTTGCTTTTTTAGCAAAGTGAATTGGCTCTGGTTTCAAGTTGCAAAACAGTTCCTTTATTTCTTCCAGTGAAGCTTCATATCAATGCTAAATTAACAAAGCCACTGTAACCAAAGCAAGCAGATGAGCAGCAAACCAAAATCTATTGTCTTCCTTCAGGCAAGGAGAGGGAACTTTTCTGGCCCTGTGCTTCTCCCCAGTGCCAAGCCTGTCCTGCCCTGCCTTGCCCTGCCCTCTAGAGTTCTTAAACTCTATTTGTGGCTCCTCCCTCAGTAGCTGTTATTCACTCCAGCTGGCTCCCAGTCTCTCAGCCAGGCAGACTCTGAGTTGCTCATCACTTACAGCTGGGTTCTGAGCTTTTGAGAACCAAGCACCTCCTTAGAAGTTCTCTCCCTCAAGAGTGGGGTCCAGGACCCACTCTTCCATGTCTAAAGCCTACCCCAGTAAAGGAAATCTGCATTTGCATGTGCATCACAGCAATAGATAGACATCACAGGGATAGATAGAAACAGCATAGTGTTGTAGGACTAGGTATCTAGGGTTGGCTTCCAGCATGTCATGAAGACACAGTAGTGGGGCATGATTAGTGATGAGAACAAAGGGAGCCCCAGTGAGGTAGTACTGAAGGGTCTCAATTGCCCACTTAATTGCAAGACACTTTCTCAGTCACTACATATTTTTGTTCCCAGGGAAGGGGCTTCCTACTTAAATGCAGAATTGGGTGCTCCCCATCCTCAAAGTCTTGAAACATAATGGCTAACAAGTGTCATTCAAAGGCATCAGACTGCCATACAAATTATTTTGTGAAGTTTGAGCTAGGCAGTACTGAAACACTGCATAGAAACTGGTTTATAGTTCCAAAAGCAGCCACACCCTTACTTTATCTACTACAGGTTTAATCCTCTCATTTCCCAGGGTGTACCCCACATATTTAGTTTTGGTACATCTGAGCCAGCACCTAGGTGCTTGGCTGTGAGACTTGATGCTTAGTATGAAAGCAGCACTGCTTTCACCGACTGGATGTGCTCAACCCACATGCAAGTGAATATTAATACTTCATCTAGATATGCAGCTGCATATGCCCAGTGCAGTCAAAGTATTTTGTTCTTAAGCACTGGAAAGTAGCAGGTGCCCCATGGAATCCAAAAAGGCAGAGTTCATTAGATTCCCTGTAATGTTGGAAATGCTATTATCTCTCAAGACTCTCCAGCTGGTGGTGTTTGCCAGTGCCTTTTTAAATCCAGGGTGGTGATATATTTGGCCTTTAGGGCCACATCCAATTGAGCACAGATGTTTGGTTTCCCAGGGACAAGTAGCGGTGGCGCACCTTGTACAGCTGCTATTTGTCTCTGGGGAATGCTTATGCCACGTGCACCTTAGCACTCAGCAAGTTATCCTGAATGGGGTAGGAGAGGCTGGGACCAACACTAGATTGATCCCAGAAGCCTTACCTGGGGGTCTCCCAGGGCTGTAGCTGTGGTGATTCTGCCACACAGAGCCTGGCCAGCAGCCACAGTGCAGCTCTGGGTGGCCCAGCTCCGCTTATGCGCTGCTCATGTATGCACTGTTCTGTTCTTTTTTCTGCAGGTTTTTTTGACCCCCTGGTTATCCATTTTAATCCATTTTAGCATTTAATATATCTGGGCATTGGGTAGGCATTGAACTTTGAGACCACATTTACCTTGTAAATCAGTACAAAAATAGATGGTTTGATATGGTTTTTGTATCAGCAACAATGGGTTTGTCTACATGTGTCACCATGGCAATGTTGTTACTGATTTAGTACTTCCAAAAGGAAGCACTAAATCATGGTGCAGTAACAGCTTGTACTGCACTGTGTGTGCTGTGCATGGTTATTTTAGTGGCTATTTTGCCATAGTAGTGCACTATAACGTGGGAGTACAACACTATAGTGAAGTAGCTGCTGGTTATGTATAGACCTCCGTGGATGCTACATCACCAGAACACGTTGCTACGGTGACATACTATCACATATAAATATGCTCAGTGGGGCTACTCCATTGACTAGTGGATTCTTCAGTTGTCCCAAATTGAACATATTTCCTAATTTACTGTGTTCCTTAGATGTACAGGAATTTGTGAATATCCTTTTTGAACCCCAATTTAAGGCTAATCTCATATTTCATCAGACTCGTTCTCCCAGGATTGTTCTTCAAAAAATCTTTAAACTCCCTTAGCAGGGTTTTTGCTTCTGCTTATTGGGCAGAGATTAAACTTTCCCCATGGAAAGAACCATGTTGGAGTTTGAAGGGACCTCTGGAAGAGCCAGATCGGCCCCAAATAAACAGCTGGATACTACATTACTTATTAGCTGCTGGTTTTTGAGCCATTGAGGGCCAAATACCTCCTCATATTCTCCAAGTGGCTTAATGTAGACATTTGAAAATCATGGGAAGAAAAATGAGTTTTTTTGACCCCTCCATATAAGAAGCCTTGAATGTTCAGTGATAATCATTTGTTATGAGACACAGATTCGAACAATTAAGGGCACATTCTTCATTTGGAATTACAACATGAGAATGTCTTGGTCCATGGTGTTAAGTGCCACATAAGTCTGCCATGATTATTTTCCTTGCTAATGGTTGGGAGAAGGGCTCTCATCAAGACAGCTCTGACAGGATTGTTGGCAGTAATGAGATGCTGCTGAAACCTATATTTATCTAGCTTTTCAATTAGCTTGCTTAAAAACAGAAGTTTGGAAACTGTGCTTCTTTAGATTGAAAGAACTAAAGCAGTGCATGAACAATTAATTTCTTTTTATAAGGGCTGACAGGGGTGGTTATTAGGGCTGTGCAAAACTTTAGTTGCTGATTTGATTCGGAGGAGATTCAGCCTGATTTGGTGACTGAATCTCTGCATCCAAATCTAATCAGGAGACCAATAAAAAGGTCTGAATCAGTTCAAAGCCTCTGAATCAATTCAGAAAAAGATTTGGAGGAGATTTGAAGATGTGGCAGTTTGGGCAGCCCCTGCTCACCATTGCAGGGAACTGGACCCGGACTTGGTAAGTACGAGGTGGAGGGGTGGGGGGCCTGGAAGAGGGGGGAATGGACCATGGGGAGATCCCCACCAGGCCCCATTCCCTGCCTGCTTCTGCAGCCCCACTGAATGCCCCCTGACTCCCGCCCACTCTCCCAGACCTGTCAATGGCTGGCCCTAGCATCACGGGTATTTAAAATAATAAAAATTTTTAAAAAGCCCCACACTCACTGGCTCTTGCCAGGTGGGGGCGATCCCCACTTCCCCACATTGTCCCACACTGGATGAGGGGCTCTGTCACAAGCCCTTATCCCCTGTCCTCTCTCCCAGCCCCATCAATGGCTGCCCGGCCCAGCCCCAGAAGCCTGGCTCTTAAAAAAACAACAACAAAAAAAACCCCCTGCACTCACTGGATGCTGCAGGAGCCATCAGGGTCTCTGGGGGCTTGTGGCAGAGCCTCCCATGCAGCATGGGGCAGTGGGGATCACCTGTTTTTTAAAGGTGCAGAGCTTTTAAAATTTTTTTTTGAAGGGCCAGGATGCTGGAGCCGGGCAGGGCAGCCATTGATCCTGAGAGAGCGTGCAGGGGATGGTGCCTGTTTGATTCGTAGATTCAGCCAGATCCATTCAGGACAGTGATTTGATCAACTGAATCAAATCACTGTCCCCCGAATCAACCAAATCTGAACCTGAAGCAAATACTAGCCGCTTCAAACAGGTCTAGTGGTCATGGAGGGAAGGGAGCTTTCCACTATATGTTAGTAGTGGTCATAGATATTATCCAGCCTTCTTTCACCACATCAGAAGCACAGAAGGCAGAGCACAGTGGCACCTTAGAGACCAACTGGTTAGTTTCATATAGAGGATGAAAACTAAGTAACAGGTGGTGTTTTGAGTGATTTCAGCATCTCTCTATTATTCCTTTGTGAATAGTCTGGGTTTTTGGAAAGAGTGGAGTGTATCCTGAGCTCTGTGCTTCCTTATTTACTTTGTGATATCATGAGATGATTTTGGACATAAGTGTTATTTTTCTGAGAAACCAGAATGCAAAGGATATTTCTCAGACCCACATATCATTCTGCATGTTCAACATACTAAAGACAGGGTAAAGAGCTGCAGTTAAATATAAATGAAATGCAATGGACTAAATTTTCATTTCTAATCCCTTTCAAAGATCAAAAGTTCATGCTTTGGGTGAGATATCACTGAATCATCAGCTAAAATACAGATGCAAAAGTCTGCTATTGGTAGATTCCCAATATACAGAGATGGGAACCTCAGTAGATCCCTTCCCCACTCCAAGTTCCTGAGAAAGAAGGAAACAAAGGATTCTCACCAAGTTATTTTAATGGGAGAGCTAGCCACCTCAGCCATCTACTTAACCATTGAGGTCTCTCTTTCCTTGGCTGTCTTCCTAGTCCCACTCAGGCAACAATAACACCACAAAGGTAGTTGTTATTCATGTGCTTTCTGGGCAGGAGTAGTAAAAAGAGCTGCAACCCATTTATACATTCCAGTTCCTATATTTTTGTGTTTAATACCTCTATGGATCCCATTATGTTTGTCTATTAGCTCTGAGCAAACATGAATGAATTTGTCTTCACAACATTCTTTTGAACTAGAGAAGCATTATTCCCATTGTAGAGAACACATATAGCAGTTAAGTCAGTTGTATAAGGTCACAAAGAAAGAAAGACCCAAGAGTGAAACTTATCTTTCCTCTAGCTGAAATAAGTTATATGCCCCAGGTTTCTGACTGTACTTGAGGACAAGATCAGTAGAGGTTTTTTCTATATAAAACATTTTCTCCTCATCTTTTACTACTAGTATATAAACTATCTGTTCTTCATTCAACTGAGTGAACAAAAGAATTTCTCCAAGAGTTCATATCTCACAATATGAACTTCTTTTTAAATGAAAATCAGTGGGTGCATCTACATGAAATGCTAATGACACAGTAGACAAATTCTACTGTGTAGTAGCATGGCACACAAAATAATTATAATGCCATAATGCACAGTAGAATTGGTATACTGCACTTTAGCGTCATTTAGATAGCATGGTCCGGCACGAATGCGCAGTAGCACCTATTATGGTGCCATAATTATGGCACATTAATGAACATGTAGATGCACCAAGTATCCCTTTTTTTTACTCTAATATGTATTGAGTTTAATATAGAACTCAGTGGAGTTAATACTGATTTACAGAGTGAAAGAAGAATCATGCCTTTTATATCTGTGAGAATGAAATGCTGGTTGGATTTCAGCCAAAAATAGATGAATGAAACTTTTTTACTACAAGAACAATTTATGAAGGTACAGCAAGTAAGCAACAATAGAAAGCAATAATAAAGAGAATCTGGACTACTCTAGCATGTAACCAGCAGAGAACAATAGGCTATGCACCATGTCACTTATGCTCACTGAAGCAGTGAACCCCTATGGTTTACCTTTACTGTGGAGAAAGTGAGTGAAAAATACCATAACATTATTTTTCAGGGGTTTTTTTTCTAAGTGTTTGGTATAGGCCAGTACCAGAGACAGAATATAACATTATATGAACCAGCAATCTGTTTTGGCATATTCTTATACTCATTGCAGTTTATCGGTTGATACATTCAACCTACATTTTTAAATAAATTTTGGTTTTGTACATAAATTATAGTTTTTGTAAATACAGTTCAATGCATATTTGAGTTCTATAATAGTTTCAGTTTTAATTTTTTCCCTTCTGGAGAATGTGAAAATCCTAAAGAGATATTAATGGTTGTGGATTTCTGGCTGATGTTTACTAAGTAACAGAATACATAATGTTAAATATTTTGATACATTTAATGAAAAGTATCAGTGTTCCCAATACAAACACATATCTAAAATGAAATCATTTTATTTAATCATTTTAATCACATTTGGAATGAACCACAAACTATTAAGTAAAAATATTTTAGATTTGTGTGTCCAGTGCCTACCGCTTGATAAGCAACTAAACAACTGGTCTGGTGCAACCACTTATACCAGCTGCTCTATTTCAGACATCAACAGCACTCCATAACTGAACCTCCATCAAGACTGGAGGTTTTTTCTTTGTAAGCGTTATGATAATCACAATACTTTCAATTACTTGTTTACATAATATTAGGCATACAAGTCTGAAAATACTTTCTATAAGATGTGGTTTGTTGTTATGTATTACTCACATCAATGGGAAGAAAATATTTTTAGGAAACAACACATTCAATCTAGGGGAATATGAAGCAAAAGCCCCCAAAATTTAGATCTGAAACTGTTCTATGATAAATATTTTTTAATTTTTGCTTAAGTACTTTTCCCTGTTTAAATAGTCAGTGAATTATTGAGTATCACCAGATAGAACTAATACAGTTTTTGCTCACAGGTTCTGGGAACAAATGTGTTTTTTCTAACAAGTTCTGAAAAATCATACATATACATAGGGGGAAGCATTATATAAAAAATACCATCATACTAGTTTTCATGTATTTTTTAGAAGCTTTGGAACCAGCAATGTTTGTTCTGCCTAAATCTCTATTGAGAATATTTTCTTAGTTGCAGAGTTGCTGCCTACAGATTACATTGCTGCAAGCAAACTAAAATATTTTATGGTGTTAAAACATTCATGGTGTCAGGAATCTTGCAAGCGAAAAAGCAAAAGAAGAAAGGAGGTATCTGAGATTATTGAGTTTTTAGAAAAATTTATATTATTTCAGTTCAATGAGGGTATATTACAGTGCATTTCATGGCTATGTCATCCCAGAACTAATTCTATTCTATTCTGTTTTATTCTATCCTATTCTATTCTGGTACCCTCAACACCAGAGCATCTAAGTTAACTCAATATTTCTGCATATAAATTTGATATGAAATCATGTGCCACAAGTAAACACAAATACATAGAGCAATTTGTAACATACTCAAAATTGTTGACAAAATGTATGTTTATTAACATGAAAAAAATGCTTTGGAATGGGATAGTGTTTAGACAAATTTGTCAAAAAATTGTAAATATATCAAAAATGAGGGCACTGAATTTCATTTAAATAAAACAGCCAATCTTGCTGGAATGTGTAATATAAAATGTTTTTGTGGCTACAAAATCAGTATGTCTTAAGTTATCCAAACAAACCACCAGTTTTCTGAATATACAGTATTCTTCTTATACTAAGTTTTAATTGATGATACTGGGAGCATCTACATAAGACCCTACATCACCATAGCAACGTAGAGTCAGTGGACACAAACTGTGATGCTGATGCTACTGCACAGTAGCATCAGAAACAACCCATGTGTCGCCAAGACTGTTCAGTAACAGAGGTTACTGCGCAGTCTAGCGCATGTGTAGGTGCACCCATTATGTAACAAACTGTTTTCTTTTTATGCTTTTTAAAATATATTACTGCATTTCAGTTTTAATTTTGATACCGTTCTGAAACTTGCAATTGTTGTATACCATTTTCTTTTAAACATTACAGAATACAATTATTGTATCTCTGCTCTTAAGTTTAATAGAATAACTACTAGTTATTGTTTTACTTATTCAAATGAATAGCTATCTGGATGGCCTTTCAACAGGCACTTTCCAAAGGGGTTTGGATAACTGAGGTTGCACTATATTTACTAAACATGTTGTTCAATTAGAAAATGTTTAAAGGTAGGACACCAAAATGACTTAGCAGAACCATGCTCTGCCTTCAGGTACCTCCAAAAACAAATCTGATGCACACAAAAAGGCTGGCTTCAAATTTGTAAAACAGGAAAAGCCTACGTGAGAAAATGCACATGAATACCCAGTAAGGAAAGACAGTTATGACTCAGTAAAATAAAATAAAATGAATCTTCAGGTAAAAATGTAGAAATCCTGAAAAAATGAATGTGATTCAAAAGCAGCCATAGCACATAATATATCATGGAAGCTATGACCACTCAAACAGTCAAGAAGAGCATTGTCTGTGACCAACTGTAGCAAAAGTTCACTGGGAAGGAAAAATGTTCACCAGATTATAATTGAACCAAAATCCAGTAGATATAATAGCCACAAGAATATATAAATGGTTGATTGTCAGAAAATCTATGAAGACAAACACTAGTAAGACTGCTTAATTATTATTATTGTTGTTATTAGTGTTGGACCCAGACTTAATTAGTGCCTAATTGGCACTGCCCAATTAATGACTGATCCAATAGTCTGGTTTCAAGTGGGGTGGCTTTTGGCCCCCCACTGGCTAAAGAATTGACTAGGTGCATCTATCACCACCCTATTAATTTGGTAATTGCTTGTACTATGACTAGATAAGGAAACTCACAAATGTGTAACTGAAATTAATTAATTGGTTTATTAATAATGGGTAAATATAAATGACTTAGATAACAGGTACAACAAGTAACAAAACTAGCTAGGAGCAAAGTACATACCCGATCAAACTATTCTTATAGCTTCTAAAACCTGTACCTAACTAATCTACTACGCATCTTACAATACAGTCCCTATAAAGATCCAAAAGCAATATTGACTCAGGAATGGGTATGAACTTCATTATATGAGGGGAAAACTTTATTAAATACTAGATTTCCACCATTCCAGATCACAGTGAGCATAGATCACACCAAAGATGATTATCTGGTGGAGGATTACCTTCCACTTTTGGAAAGGGAGGAGAAAGAATGAAGGAGGAAAGGGAAAAGGCAGTTGATACTTACACCAGAAGGTAGAGGGCTGCTACTTAAGTGCTGTGTGCACCTCGGGAGAGAATCCAGGGAGCCAACCCTGACCACTCTCATTGGGAGATCACAACCAGACAAGCAGTGGTGAGGACAGGTGGGGTCTCAGGAGTAGAGGTTGCTTGGAATGATGCAGCTGTATGGGGACTTCACTGTCAAGGGTGTGCTGAGCTCATCGGACTGCTTCCATCGTGGCGTAGCCCATGGCATAACACTACACAACAATCACCCACACCAATGCACCAATACACTACAAAACCACTTCTACCTCGTTCATTCACCACACTTCTATCACTTTCTTATACACACCAATTAACAGACTCTCAGCACCCACACGGATGCAGACCGACAGACCACCAGTCAGCCAGCCAGCCACACACACCCATGCAGAAAACCCCACGCTAGGTCATATATACTAAAAGTACACACGGTCCCACTGGGTACTGCACATGGCATGCTTTTGTGCACTAGGCACCCTCCTCCAGCATCTTCTTAGTTTAACTGAACATACTCCTAAGTAGGAGGTCATCTGAAGTTCAACACATGGCCTGCTTAGGCTATATGTCTATGCATACCAGCTACTCCCCAAACCAGCCATACAGGTAAGAGACAGTACCATGATCTCAGATCCAACCTCATCTCCAACATTAGTGAGATATTAACTGCTCTGCAGTTTATTAGCAGAAGTTGCATATATAGAAACATCACTAAGCCTTGGTTTAATAATAATAATAATAATAATAGTATTCTTCATCCTATGTAGATTAAGTTGGTAATATCTGTTGGAAATATTCTGGCTCCTGTTGCACAAAAACGTGGTGAGCAAGAGAATCTAACGAAGGAGTACAAGGTTGTATTCGGTACTATGAGATACCTTCCTGGGGAATACAACATAAAAGTGGAATGGTTATAGATCTTATATAAAATGCTTCACCAGAAATCCCATTTGTACTGTGAGATTTCACACTGGAAAAATTAGTAGTTGATGTCACACTTCTGTGGAGTGTGGGATCTCCAGATTGGTAGTGTAAAACCTTGCTCAATAATACTGAGTTGTACCTAAACAACTAGACCTAAAAATGTGTATCAGATGAGAGTCCAGTGTTTCATTGTCTTTATGGTCAGGGGTCTGGGTACACACAGATATATTTTGACAGCTGAAGTTTTAAATTACCAATTTAAACTGCCCAACAAGGTAGACTCATGTCATTCTGACAGAGGAAGCCTCTACTGGGTTTTCTGGAATTGTAGTCATTAAGCATGATATACTAATGTTTGAAGCTACTGTGGAAATGCATGATGTACTAGATTACAAAAATCTAAGGAAAAGTCAAGTTATATATGGACAAAAGCATCATCAGAGAAACTGCAGAACTGGCATAAACTATTTTGGTCACAATCTTGCATCTGAAGCTAACAGAACTGAGACTGCAAAAGTGGCAGCAGTCACTGAAATGAGGCTGTCAGAGAAATGTATAGCTGAAAAGTATATTAGAGATGGCAAGCTTGCCAGGCTTACAGCATACCTTACAGAAATGTTTGAAATCCTAAAGATATCCTAAAGAAGGACTAGCATAGTTAAATGTCCAGCTAAATTCTGTCTTCACCAAAATACAGCAACTGATTGCTAGAGCAGGAACTCTCACATTTTGATATAAATAAATACTATTGTTCAAATAGATACCTCAAACAGAGGGTTTAGATATGTATTTAAAGAAGGAAAATCAGTATTTTATGCATCCATGGCTTTCTCGCACCCAGGGAAAGACACAGTTTGAAAAGATGTGTGTGTGCATGTGTGTACCTATATATGTATGTATGTAATGTAAGTTTATTATGACTGAATATATGTATATATGTATGTATATACTACGTGTGTATGTATATTATTATGTGTGTGTATATGTGATGTATGTGTGTGTACACATATGTATATATACATGTATACTATTTTATAGAATTTTATATTTTGGACTATTTTACATTTAAACTATACCTAAATGATAAGTGTGTGCATGTATATTTTCAGATATTAGCATTTCTATGCACAGATAAGTGGGGGAAAACATGACAGTAGAATATAATCAATGCATTTTTTGAGAAACATATTTATTGAACAAATCTACATAGAAACATATTGTTGCAGCACCATTAATGCTCAAAAAATTATGTTTAGCCTGGAGACTTATGATTCCATGTTTAAAATAACCAAGAAAGTTTATGGGAGGTGTTCCGAAGCAGATTTTCTGGCAAGGTATAGCCATATGGAGGAGCCATTATTGCTTGCTGAACAGAAATGTATTTGTGTGTGCTGTTATGCAGAGTTCTACTTATTCTGTGAGAAAATAATTGTGGGTGGTATGGTATTTTTAAGATGACAAGTTTATGCAAGACTACAGCAACCAAGACAGAAAATACTAAAAATCTGTCATTCGGTGCACATGGAAGAAGAAAAGTGCAGGCACCAGAAATAGAAGCTGCTGTTTTGGCCTGCTCTGAGTGCTTGGACTGAAGAAGAGATTTTAAAATGTCCAATTTGTTCACAGAATAGCATGAAAAATATTAAGTAACTTAAGATCCCTTAAGATGTGCTATCTTATTTATAGTGAAAAATGCCATCAGACTTTTTTCACACTGGATAGTGTAAAGTATGTCCTTGTAATGGATTACTGCACTTGTTATTCTGAACCAGAGAGACTGAGACATTTCTTTACTCTGGTATCTTACCATAAAGGCATTTTTGCTTAATGCAGGTTACCTAAGGAACTGGCCTTAAGCAATGCCTCAGTTCACAATGTTTTGAATTGTTTCACATAATTATGGTTTCATTTATACAATATCCAGCATCTACTATATACATTCAGAAGGGTCAATAATATAAAATAACAAAAAAAAATCAAAACAATAAAACAATAAGACTGAAATATATCCAAGTAAAAATGAAGCAATCCTAGAACATACAAACTGTGAATGTTGTATCACTAATTGATCATAATTTATTTTGAATTTCCCCGTCCACAAATCAAGTCATACAAGTTATACAGTGTAGCTATAGCTTGGTAAAATAATAAGGGTTTAGATAGTATGTTGATGACTTGGCACAATACCTATTGAAAAGATCCAGTGGAACTTATGCTGTAAAGCAGTGATTCTCAACTAAGGTGTGCCTTAAGATCTTTTCAAGAGTGCCATAGAATGCCAGGCAATGTTAGCACTGTTAGGTGTGCAAATATGATTCACAAGACAAACCCAAAGATTTCAAATAAGAATTCTTAGTGTTAAAAACATTCTAACCTACTGTGGTCTGAATTCTTGCAATGGGAAATTTGCTCTATTATTTTTCCATAGTCAAACAATGAGCAAAAACTGAAGCTGGCATTTTCTGAGAGGTGCTCTGAGTATTGAAGAGTGCTTTGAGTCTACCAAATGCTGTCTTGAGTCCGAAAAGGTTGAAAATCACTGCTTTCAAGTCACCCAGGGCAAGAGTTGCAAAGATTCTTAAGTATGATCCTGCTGTACCTAAAAGATAGATACCTCAGGAAGTAGAATTTAAAAACCCAAGTTAGACCCTTAAATTCCTTTTGATTTGACTTGGGAAGCTTGAGTACCTAGGAACAGGATTCAGAAGAATCAGGAAGCAAGGAAATACATATGCCAAGCAGCAGAAAATGCTGAGCAAAAGAGTATTCTGAAATCCCACCTGTCTCCTACATTTAGGCACCTACCTGCAGTCAAGACTTAATCACTTATGTGAGAATATGATTCCTAACCTGAAACCTGCACCTAGATTTTAGCTTCTAAGGACACATCTACATATCACCATACAGTAATGTTGCTATGGCACTTCTTTTTAGTACATCACCATAGCATTGTGCTGTAACAGAGGAGGGTGCTGCTATGGCAACATAGTTGCCAATCACATGTAGACCCGTGTGATAGCTTTGTCGCGATAGCATGCTATATGGCAATGTAGTACACTGCTATGTCACCATAAGGCAACGTGTAGACACACCCTAAGTAATCCTTTCCTACATAGGTGACTGACTCACTGTTTTTTTAAAGCATGGCCAGTAAGTGATCATCTTTGATAGCCTAGCTGAGTGGCTAAAGGAGTCACCCAAGAAGTAGGAAACCTGGATTCTGGGCTCTCATTTGGCTGAGTGGTTTCAAAACCAACTCTCTCACCTTCTCTAAACATGAGACTTGAATTTAGACTGAGGGTATCACACAGGGTGAAGCTGAAGCACTGTGCAGAAAATAATGCAAGAGTTATTGGGCCAAAGAAACAGAAAACAAAGGAGAATGTAATTCTGTAGCCCAGTGCAGAAGTATTGTCCTGGGAGTGGACAAGGTCTAGTTCCCAGAACTACTTTTGCCTTTCCCATAAACAGCCTGCTGCATTCCTTTTACAATAGTGATCTAAGTTGAACAGGGGGAGTGGGAAGTTCTCCTATTCCAATCTAGTCTAGAGCCAGGAAAGCAAATGCTCTCACCACTTTGCTATTATTGTATAATAAGTAGCTGCTGCATTTATGAGTGGCCATGAGTGCATAACAGAATGTTATTGTTGTGCTAGCCATGGTCAGCAGAGGCTTTTCAGAGGCCTTAGGCAAGGGATACTGAGGGTAGAATTCTTCTTCCCTTTCTGTGCTCATACAGCAGTTTTCTAGATACCTAAGTGTCATTATTCACAGTTTGCAATTCTATTACCTGTGTAGTGTGGCTGTGTAAGCACCTACACAGTTATTGAGCAAGTACAGTCGGCTACATATTGTCTAGGGCAAGGTGACATCTTATAAACGAACTTGTTTAGGAATGCATAAGTTCTTGCATGGGTACTTTATATAAGTCCATTCATTACATCATCTGGAGTAGACTGTTACCTATGAAAGCTTATGCATTTTGACTGAGTTAGTGTACAAGGCACCACCCTACCCTGCCTTCTGACTCACATAGCTAACTACTTCTCTCTACACCAGGGCAGGCAAAATGTGGCCTGAGGGCTGGATGCGGCCTGCCAGGCCATTCTACCCAGCTCACGGGGCCCCTAAAAAATTTAGAAAATTAATATTTATCTGCCCCTGGCTGCATGTTGGGTGGCCCTCAATGGCTTGCCAAAACTCAGTAAGCGGCCCTCTGCCCAAAATATTGCCTGCTCCTGCTCTACACAGTGGCCACATCTACATGAGACCCTGACTGTGCAGTTGTTCCTGTGCAGTCATTTCGTACTTGTTTATAAACTTGTTATATAAACAAGTACTAAATGACTGTGCAGTCACGCTGAGGAATGGGTTTTGCATAATGCTGACTGTGCAGTAGCCGGATAGCAGTTAGGGCTGCACCTAGGAAGAAGGAGACCAGCATTCTCTTTTGCTCAGAGTAGATTTGAACCTGTATCACTGAGCACCTATCATGGTATTTGACCCAGCACACCACAAGTTAGGCATTATTCAGGATGTTTTCTAGCCCTCTTCTTGAAACTAATTCATTGCAACTTGAATGTAATAGTCATTGGATAAAATGGATGGAGGGCAGTGGGCAGATTTCTACATAATTGGGAGCAAGGGTTCAGTCCAAAACCCAGGATCTAATTCCTTCCAAAGCATTAGGCATCTCACTGAACCACTCAGCTTCTAGCTTGTTCTCTTTCTCCTGGCCCCAAATACCTTCCTGTCTTGGCTACTCATGGGCCGAAAATTTGGGCATATACTTGAAATAGGATTTTGGCCTATTATTTAAATTATAAATGCTCTTAAGTGTTAGGTAGGTGTATAAACTTTTGTCATGGCTAAGATAGCAGTACTTATGGACTTGTGTAGTAGCTGGATTATGGACACTTAAGCAGATGTTCTGATTAAAACTATAGGTGCCTAGGAGATTCTGGTGTCTAAAAGAGTTTGAGAAAGTTTCTGAGAATCCTTCTCTTGGACACAGGTGCCTAAATTCTACTTACATCCTATTGTAGGTGCCTAAGATTATTTGTGAATCTCAGATTTAGTTATTTTTTAAAACATTTTCCTAAAGCTGCAGAAGAGGAAAATAATATTCAAGCTCCCTGTCAAGGCCATGTGGTCTCAAATAAGCATCTTTAAATGATAGTGTTTACCAAGGAAGACAAAGGAGCTGATGAAGGAAGAAGGGTCAGTTTTTCAAGGTCTGAGATTCTTGTACCTAAAAGATACATTGAACCTGCATCACCAATTTTTCCTATAAGGTGAAGCCTACATATCATATCCTCACTCCAATGGCTACCATTCAGCAAAGGGGAAAAAAGAACAAAAATATTACATCTTTTTAGACCATTAGAACCAAAGTCTCTTTTCTGTAATGAATGTATACTTTATTTAAGCTTTGTATGCATAGGTAAATTCATGTTGTTATAATTTTAGCAGAAATGATGGCTTCAGTTATGTATAATATGAAGCCCGTAGCCAACCCTTTTATACCTAAATTAAGGAAACCAATTTATTTTCATTTTAATCTAATTACCTTTTCATTCAGATGTCTCAATTTCTTTCTATAGGAACACTCGCAAACAAACTTGTATATCACTTTTTATTGGAGGAGGACATTAAATGTCTTATTCTATTAACTTGTAGAAACATGTACAGTCAAGAAACATTATTTTAAGTTCATTTAATATATTTATTTTGCATGAGTATTTTAATAGTTACCTTCAGACTAATATGTCTCTGTACTTTCCTTGGAACACTTAAATTAATCTTCTTTCTGAGTAACTTCTCCCCTTTGGTAAATCAACACACTAACATGAGATTTCATAATCTTTAAAATAAATACCCATCTTAGATGAGTTGTGGAAAGAGTATTTTTACAGGCCAAAGAAAGTCAACAAAAGAAGGAATTTCCATTCCCATGTAAAGTGAGAGCATATAGTTTATCCATCTGATTTAAGCTATTAGTGCCACATGCTGTGTTTTATACTTTGTATTTGGCATCACTGGCATCACATTTTAATGTAAAGGACTATCAATGTTACATATACTTAGTAACATCTAATAGAAATGAACAGTATATGCTAAGCAGCATGAAAAATCAAAAATTGTATTTGAGATGGTAATGGAAGCATAGACTGCAGTTGTCAAAATGTTTATTTTCTCTGCTCCTAGCATTTCCCTCTCACCCCAAAATTTTGAACCTAAGTATATACTCTCACAAGCCAAGAAAACAAACTAACTTTAATCATGGGGGACTGGAATAACCAGTGGGAACAAGGACTATCATCCAAGTGCCTCAGAAATATGTGCACAAGTGGTAAAGTTAGAAAATTGAATGTGGAGATCTTTTACAGAAGTTTTAGGAAAGAAAGCTCCAATTTCCTTAGAAAATATCTTCTTCTCGTATCCTGTCACCCTGTTCAAATTTGGGTCCAGAAATGAGCACGTACTCTTGCTCAATCTATTGCCTTAGCAAAGTTTTCATCAGTGCATAGTTTTCCTGTGAGTGGGCAGGTTGGCAGATGTTCTGTAGTCTTAAAGTTTCCTCCACATCTCCACATAGTGTTATGTTACTGGAATATTCCCACAGTTGCATGTTAAAATGTTGCAATCATGGTTACAGATGATCCAGGAAAGAGTTAGGATGAATATTAAAACTGCCAGCTATCTCTCTGCAGGCATAGAAGATACTTCAATTCTCTTGCTATTCAGTCACGTTGGGTAGAAATAGCTTTGTTATTTTTTTTTAACATAAAATCTCTTTGAGCCTCATTTGACCTTATACCTTGACTTGAAGGGAATAGGGCTGGTTGGAAATTTTGTGAAAGTTTTTCCATCAGAAAATGTCAACTCATGAAAATGATTTTTTTTCCTCAGGAATGTACACACCCTTTTCAACAACAACAAAAGATTTTAATTTAGAATGAAATTTATTTTCAAAATAAATAATGATGATAATGACAATACCACCACTACCAATAATAACAAAGTAAATGCCAGTCTCAGAACAGATAATGACCAATGTAAAGGAAACTCATGTGTGTTATAATAGGTACAGATGCAAATTCCTGCTCTGCCTGATTCAGGCCAGGGACTTGAACTTTAGTTTTCCATGTCCCAGGTAAGTGCTTTAACTACCAGGCAATCTACCCTGCTGGAGCATTTTTGTTTTGTACAATATTATTTGAGCCATAAAATGTGAGAGAGGCTGTATAGAAACAAAAGTGTTATCAGTATGTATTTGGGGAGTTGTTTGGTTAAATAAGCAAGGGCTGAAGGTGAGAAAACGCTATGCTTTACTGTGAGAGGACAGAGTTAAAAGAGCAAAGGAAGGAGCACAAAGCTGCTGACCAGAATGAAGCCCAAAAATAGATTGTATGTAAATTAGTATAATTTAAATCTGATAGAAAATATGTAGCATGGGAGTATCAAAAGAACTAAGCTAGGAGCTATCACATGCCCCATTAAAATCAATGGCAGTTTTTGAAATACAACCCATAGACTATCTAACTTCATGAAGAAATATATATAATGCATGAGTAGGCAATTAATTTACTAACCGGCATATTCCTGAATAAATACCATAAGAACTGTTTGTTCAACCCCATCAAGTACAGAACAGCCTAATTACAAAAATGTAGTAAGACAAGCTCAGTTTGTTGGCACTGCTTTAAAGTTTCTGGGAGTTATAACTACTAGTGACTTGCCTATATGAGGGACAGATCCTTACCCTTTTTGACATTTTTACTCATGTGGAGCAACACCCAATTCCATTAGTGGTCCCAATGAAGGTAAAGTTCTACTTCACATGGTACAAAAAAAGTAAAGGCATCAAACATATTTCCATACCAGAAATTAAAAAAAAAATCAGTTTGAGCACATGTCTGACCTGGGAAGTCCTACTGGCAGAGGGTGAAATACACAAGATATGTTTAAATGGACTCCATGGCCTCATCCAGATGAGTATGGAGTTCGGTTCCCTGGGCACAACTAGCAGTGGCACATCTTGTGCCACTGCTAGTTGTCCCTGGAGAGCATCCATGCCATGTGCCCTCTGGCACATGGCTGGTTACCCCAAGTAGGGTCGAGAAGGCTGGGGCCAGAAACTGTGCTAGCCCCAGCAGTCTTACCTGTGGTCCTGGGGGGCAGGGAAGCTGCAGCTGCAGCTACAGTGCTCCTGGAGGTTGGAGCCTGGCCAGCAGCAGGAGCATGGCTCCAGCTGGCCAGGCTTCTGTTTTGGGCAGTGTGCACTGCCTCCATGTGCACCACCCCACTTTTTTCTGCAAGGGTTTTTTTGACCTCCATGCTGCAAGATATCAGTGGGAGAAATGCCTGATTGTGTGGCGTGTGGCAACACAGATGGGTTTGCAGCATCATATACTGCATGGCCGCGCTCATCTGGACATGGCCATAGAGATTGAGTACCCAGGTCTCTGCTTCCATAGCTCTCAGCTTTCCCGTTTCCTCCCCAGCCTGGATGTCAAAGAGACAGCTGGGATACATGAGAGTGAGTGAAAGGAAAACACAGGACATTCAGTCTCCCTCTATTGCAGCTGTGGCTTTTTGGCTGTCTGCCAAGAATATTCTTGCCAATTTTACTTTCTCCCACACGAGCATTCCAGATGGGCAGCCATAGTACCATCATGTCAAATTTCTCAATGGAAAATCAATTTTATTTTTTGGCAAAGATTTATTTTTCCCATAGATTATTTCAGTCTTGTGTAAAGGGCATTGTTCCCCTCAGATAATTAGTAGAAAATTCCCAAGCAACTCCAGTTCAAACATTTTAAAGCATCTCTTGTATGTGGAGTATGCCAATGTTGATCTCATTGGTTTTGACATTTTGGATTTTAATCTTTATTTGGTGCAACATAGGATTCTTATAGCACTGACATCAATTCTATTTCCCATTTCTCTAGGCCCCCCAAAACTCAGAAAACATTCCCCTTCCCCTAAACCCAGACTGAAATTAATATGAGACAAACAATGGTAAGAAACAGCCTGTCTCAAGAATAGTTACTTTCTTTTTTATTGTTATCCTGAAAAGAATGAGTTATTTAATCTATTAAATCCACTAGGAATTTTATTTCTGCTAATCAGTTTTATATGAAAGGTGCTCAGATACCATAATGATGAACAACATCATAAAACTTATAGGGAGAAAAGTTGATACTCCAGGCTGCAGTGATCTTGATCCCATAACTTGATGAGCAACTACATTTTCTACTCAAGATATTTGGGTTGTTGGTATTTGGCATTGCCAAGGATTAGAATGTATGTTCAGAGGACTCCCTTCAATTCTGTTCTTCTTTTCTTTATAAAGACCTCTCCACATCCACTGCTAGGACTACACCATCATCCTTGGTCCCTGAAATCACCAAGAGGACTCTTAATGTGCAACCAGCTGAGAGAGAGACGAATAAGAGAAAGCTTGGTTGAGAGGATTCTCACATTGTCTGTTCCAAACACCTGCAACTTAGAAGTTTAATTGCAATTCTATTAAATATTATGCATTGAATAGCCCCTTCTCTATACTCTATTTAAGGATTCATTGCTAGGGAGTAGTTGGTTTAAGAATTTTTCTTGCCAGCTCTTTGGAGAGTTTAATTCCCAGGTATATGCACACTTATATTTTCCTTGACCTCCTGCAGGTATTGAAGTAAATTAAATACTTTGAGCCTTGCATTTTAATTCATGTTTAGAATTGAATTCTGGTATTACAGGAAATGACAGCATGATCCTGTTGAATTATAACAAAAATATTTCATCACAACTCAACCACTCAAAATACAGTTAAAATTATGGATATTTGATTTAGTTCAGTTTAAAATGTCAGCATTTTTGTTAGGAGAATGTAATTTTAAAAACTACTCTATAGATTATCAGGGAGGTGACAGAGTTAGAATGTTAAAGGGAAAAATAAACTACCTCATTAACCAGAAATAATATATTACTTTTTATTCCTTAATTGCTTCTTAAAATTGTTTGCATAGCATGTGCTACTGTTTTTCCATAGGAATTTGGAAGCAGCGCTTTGATATCCTTTCATTTCCATTATTAACCATTTGCTCCTATCCGTTGACAGCCAATGTGCCCACACACTGTTTCCCTGATGTTCACTATTAATAATATTTATAAACTCTACTCACCATCTCTCAGAATGATAGCCACTGATTTTTCTTAATCACAATCTGTGTAATAAGCAGGCAGTAATGTAATACCCATGTATGATTCCTTTCTAGATTGGTGCATCTTAGGACACAAAAGTAAAATGTTGTTTTCCAATCTTGCTCCTTTCCCTATAGCATTCTTGTTGCATACAGTTATTCTTAGTAACATACTTAAAACAGGCTCATTATTGTCAGCTATTTTATTCTGCTCTTTAGGGTCCAATCAAAAGCCCACTAAGGTCAGTATAACTTCAGTAAACTTTGCATACTAGCATGATTCTAGGCATGGCTCTTTTTTGAAAAATGCCTGTGTAAAAATGCTATTTACACTATATACTTGCTTCTTGATTATACTCAATCATATGTATTTGCTTTAGTGACTGTAGTAAGTTATAGCTGCTTTTTTGCTCCTATAACACAGCAGAAATAATGTATATATGAGAGAATGATTCTATATTTGATAGATGTGAGAGAGTGATACAGTACTGAATTCTATACTTCCTTGTGCACAATCAACACTTAAGCCATTAAGTTGCAAAGCCATTGGAAGTAATGAGACTGAAGAGGTGAAACTGGGGGCATAACTTTTTCTTAGGAACCCATTGTCTTTGGGGATAACAGAAGGAAAGACACCAGCTTGACTTTAGGATATCAGGCTTTATGCAGGGCTATTAACTCAGGAAAAAATGAACAACTTTATATTTGTAAGTGGAAAGCATCTGATAGGGAAATCATTCTAAGACAATGCACTTGGAATGTTATAATGCCAATTTTTGAGTGGAGAGCCATAAGTTAGAACTGACGCATACATTTTTGAAAACAGAACCCCCCAAATCGGGCAGACTTATATCTGCATGAAAATTTAATCTGCACGCAATATTTTTAAATGGCTACATGAGAACCAGTTGTCTTATCAGTTTACGTACAACACTTTCTGTACCATGGAACAATGAATGGTGGGAAGAACTGAGCTACCAGCTGTAGTTGCACATTTTAGTTTCTTTGATTGGGCAAATGAAAGTTAATGGCAGCACTGACTTAGTTACATGTGAAAGTATATATATTAAGCCAAATTGTGTCAGTAGATGTATGCTAAAATTAAACCTGTGGAACTGAGGGCAGACTTAGGACATATTTGTGCATAATTTGTAGGAGGAAATTATCTGTTCTCATTTTATAGTTGTTATTGTGCTTCTGTGACTGTGATTAGAAGGACCCTAAAAAGGATCAGAAGACTGGTGGGGAAAAGGAGAATTTGGTAGCTGCTCCCTTTTAAAGCATCACAGAAAAACAGGTGTTAGAGAAGTATGATGCAGTCAGATCAGTGGTGCTACTCAGTGTAAGGCTGTAAACTTGTTCCTAATGTTTTGAGGAAATGCAGGTAGGAATTATGAAGGTACTGGTAAGTTGCATATAAGCTTTATTTACCTAAGGATTTCTTATTTATTGGGTGCATCTACATGAGACACCTTAATGGACAGTGGACTGTTCTACTGCTCATTAGTGCACCATGGCAAAAACAATGCTAATGACTTAATGCACACTAGAATTAATCTACTGCACAATTAAACATCACAAAAGAAAGTTTGCTTTTGCTACTGCACATTTAACTAGTATCCAGAGGTACTAATCTCAATGTGCAGTAGCAAAGGCCCATTAATGAATGTGGAGACATGCCCCTATGAAGTAAAATGATAGAACCTAGTCCTAAAGACTTACACATTTGCAAATGTATTATATATTTGGTATCTGGTATCATTTGGTGCATATACCTATACTAACTTTATGGCAGTTAAGCTGACTTAACTTTTTAAACTCAACTGTCAGAGCTTACACAGTATGTGGAGCAGAATCATCTTAAATGCAGCACAAGATAATACACGCTTGAGGTATATTATCTTTAGTCACATTAGTCAGGTCAACTTAGCTTACAAGGTGGCTGCTACCATGTCAAAGTGCTATACATATATTCACTTCTAAAGTCTTAAGTTGACTTAGTACATATTTATGCACCCTATGTGTCCTAGCTCCTAGCCATGCCCCTGCTCACCAGCCCTCTAGTGGCAAGTCAGAGTTGTGCTGGCTAAAAGCAGTACGAACACTTAACATTTGACTGCTCACTGCACATTCTAACTTTAACACTGCCTAACATTCCACAGCTTTAGTATGGTCTCAGTGTAGCGTGAAACTTCACCTTCTTTTATACAGGGAGAGGTGGCTGGGACCAGTGCATCCTGGAATGCTAGAGGACTGCTCATTTTATCCCCATGGAGCAGACTGAAGTTATTTTACCATGAGAAAGTAGCACAGGCCAGAGTTAACTCTCACCTGAAGTTGTATAACTTTGAGATTCTTGCAGGGCACTTAGCATGAGTTAACAAGCTTTAACATCTGGACACGGGCATTTTATGTGTCTTTAGTATGATCTAAGTGTAATATGTAACTTCACTGTGAGACTGTTATTGGGTCCCATTGGGAGACATATAAAAACATATAAAACTTTACAGGCTTCATGCATTTTCTAAATGATTTCTGTCATTCTACATCACATTGAAATTTTTTTGGCATTTGCTCTTATGTACCTTTCATAATAGGCAGCTAATTCAAGTGTCTACATTATCTTTAAAAGGATGGATTTTCACGCAGGATATATTTGACCTGTATTTGGGCTAAATACTGGCATTGCCTTAGCCAAGTCACCTCATATTTTGTGTGTCAGTTTTCTTATCTGTAAATTGAGACTAATACCTAGACATTTGAGCTTGAGAGTTAAAGACAACAAGGTGTGATGTGAACCATATAGCTCCCTTGTGTTATGCTGTAGCCACACTAACTTCATGAGCCTCTAGGACTGGGCAGACCTTCAAGGCCCAGATAATGAAACATATTTAGGTACATAACTTCAAGTTATAGAATCTTGGTGTAGAATTGTGGGCAAGCAGGGCCCAGATAATGCTGGGCACAATTTACTTTGTGCACCAGAATTTGAAAATCTGGACTTGATCTGGGTGAAGAAAGTTAAATGGTCATGTTTTTTTATGCTGGACCTCTGCCCTCTCTCCTCCTAACCCCTCTATTCTCCCCTCAAGAATTTAAACGTAAGAGGAATGAAAGCTCATTTGCCACTATTCCCCTTTTATAATTATACCAGTACTAACAATTCACTAAACAAACTAAAAGCTTTGGCTAAGATTTAGGATGATCACAAAAGAAAATAATCTCTGATATTTTATTTCCTTTAAACAGTTAAATGGCTCGTAAGCTTTGTTGTTCAGGTTGAAGCAGTGTTTGAAAAAGTAAAATTAATCTAAAAAGTTTTACTGTTTGTAGTGTCCCTTATAGGATACAGGCAGGATAAACAAAACTCAATGAATTCAAATAAGTATTGTGTGACCTGAAATAGTTTAATGTTCCTTGTCCGGAGTGCTTGCATAGAACCATGGAATTTAATATGCCAGCTCGAGCCACTTTTCCATCAAGTTGAGGATCCTAATTCTGTGTCCAATGTCTAACATGTTGAGAAAGAGAAATACCTAAACTATTGTGCAGCTATGTTCCTGGTGAGGAAAAAAACATTCTTTCACATCACATGTGATCAGCTTATGTCTTGAAACACAATATTTGATTACATTTTCCTGCAGAATTAGAGTGCACTTAATATATAATCAGTAAGCTTTTAAAATAATTATTAAACAAAAATATTTGTTAAAGCAAACTTTACCTTTCTTATACTGAATTTCACAGACTCATCATACTGCTTGTATGTATGGTACACAGGTGATCTAAAATTATCATTGCAAGTTATGTATAATGATAACTGTCAATCTAACATGTTACAGCAGGGGTTGGTAATATTTTTGGGCAGTGCCAAAAGTACCCTGCAGGATCTACTTGTAAGATGTTGGCATGCTGGGGGCAGATAGTGGGGGAGCCACAAGGGGCCCAGTACTTGTTGTGGTAACATAGTCCTGGTCCCTTCCTCGCCATCCGCCCCAACGTGTGTACTCCCACTACCAGCAATGAGCTGAGCCAGGGCTCTTTGGACCCTGGTGCAGCTGTTTGCAGCCTCCTGGCTGCTTGCCATAGCTGGCCCGGCTCTGAACAGTCCTCTGCAGCCCACCACAGAGCCCAGGCTGCTCCTAAGAGGTGGCAGGGAGGCTGCAAGCAGCTGCACCAGGGTCCACAGAGCCCCAGCCCAGCCCAGCCCGTTAATTGAGACAGGTGCACACACACTGGGGCAGATGGCAAAAAAGAGGCCAGGGTTTCACTGCCACAAGAAGGATCAGACCCACTATTGCTCCCCCACCATCTCCTCCAAGGGTTGGCATGCCACACAAAATGTCTTCACATGCCATGCTCTAGCACATGTGCTGGTGGTTGCCAACACCTGCGTTACAGGCTTTTATATACCACATGCCCCTTAATGCTTCTTTAATTTTCTTAAGAATCTATTTCTAATGTATTGCATAGGCTAACATAAACACCTGTTGGAGCAGGACTGCAGTCTTTCAGTCCATTTTCAGGTGCTCCTACATTTTCAGACACCCTTGCCTATAGTCAATACGGTTTATGTACTAGAAAGAAATAGTTTCTGTGATTTTAAATTTACTGTTTCCAGTATTTTATGTTCTCTGATTCATAAGCAACAGATTGGATTCATTCCTTTCATAATGTTAGAGGTAGCTAGAACTATCCATCACTGGTATAAAGTAAAGCCTCTTCCTCACCCCTGTCAGCTACTAGCCACAGAATAAACACCTGTAAAGCTGTAGATACTGAAGACAAATATGTTAGTTACTTTACAGTTTACTGTCAGCATTTTTAACCTAGATCAAAAACATTTTGCCTTCAGCCTCAGAATTAGATATAATGGTGTTATTTCTTTCCCTGTCTCTGACAAAGTCAAAGCAGTTGGAAAGCTCTGAATGCTTCTCTGTGGATAAGCATTGCACAAAGGGAGAATGTTTGGGGTTCAGGAGTTCCTGGCCAGGCCCTTTGCTATTTCCCAATGACTGACATTCATTTTGCTGCCTCTTACATTATGAAGGGAATATTACTAAGCTACCTGCCATACATCAACACACCAGAATTCAGAATAGACATAATTATCTGTTTGTCTCACAACACAATAGATTTTGACTGAATGAGGCATCAGCTCATTTAACAAGTGTGGCTATAGAGCCCAATTTTTGAGTAACTGCGCCTTCTGCAATTATCATACATGGAGTTCCTATCTAATAGTAGTGAATGCGGTGCATGTTTCTTCCTGAGATTTTGTCTTTCTTTAGCATGTTGGGCTCTTTCCTCAAAAGCCTTCATCCCATGCTTAATAGACTGTTTCCAAGCAGTTTGATCCTCAGCAATCATCTTCTAGTTGTTTGCCTTCATTATCTCTCTTGCAAACATTGAAATAGAGATAAGGATGCCTGTGTGGTTTTCTTTGTATAACAACTTCTCCATACAAGAAATCCTTGGGTATACAGCCATCGTCCAGTCTCTGCATATGACCAAACCATCAAAGTCAATGCTGACTGAGAGAGAGAATGGACGCTCAAAATATTGGCATTTTCCAAGACCTCATCATAGGGAACTTTATCCCACCAGAAAATTTGTAGAATGTATCAAAGGCAATGTAAGTGAAAGCTGTTGAGTCACTTTTCTTGAGTAGAGTACCTAGGATTTGTTGCAGTACAAAAGAGTGTTCATGGTGCAAGGATAATATACTTTGACCTTGGTCTTAATGGTCAATTTGTTTGTTTTTCCATATTCATTTCCTCAACAGGCTCATAATACCTGAGTTCGGATTCAGAATAGAAATCACCATATAAAACAGTGAATTCCTAGGTTTCCAAGGATTCCCATTTATGCAGGCATTCTCCTTTCCCAGTCACCATGTGAGTCAAATACGGAATTTACAGCTCTTAATCTCATTGAGTTCTGCTCTATTCTTTTCCTATATAACTACAGTACAATTTTTGTGGCTATTGTAGCCTCTAAGGATAACAAAAATCCTCCTCCAGCCCTTCTGAGTATGATGCTCAATGTATGGTTTGTATTAGACTTTCTCTAAAAGGTGAACCCATAGCCATCTATAGGCAAAATGTACAGACCTGAAACTTAACAATGTCTTGTTCTTTTGGGCCAGTTATAGATATCACACTTTTTCCACTATAAGTGATCAGAAACCAGTTTATACATGTAATAGAACCAAAGTTCGGTGCACACAGTCTGATTTAAAAATAGCGGAACCCAGTCTAAGATATGTTCATCCCTCCCCACCAACCAAAGGGTGAATGTGTGTTCTGTTCACTACCAATCTAAACTACACTGCTTACAGAAAACTGTGTAATTTAGATCAATTCTGCCTCAAGATTTTGAATGTCTGTACCTAGGTCCAGTTCTTTCTTCAGTTCCATCTAAGTAGATCTCCTCTCTTGTGTTCCGCTTGATGTAGTGCTTAGCTGGGGATGTGTGAGATATGCAGAATCTCTGGGCATTTTACAATTTCTAGCTTAATGTTTAATGAAACCATCTTCAAGCACCTCCTGGATGGAAATGACTGACATTCACTGCTTTATTTTCTGGGCTTCCTCTGCTGCTTGCTTACATGTCTAAGTCTCTGGTATCCTTCTGTGCAGAGTATTTATATTATTTAATAAAGCACAGGCACTGCATCAGTAAACTAAGGAGATTTCTACTTCCCAAGATGTAAACCCAATGCTATTTGCCTTTTAAGACAGACAAGTAACAATCACACCAGTAAGAGGAATCTATTATCTTTATGCCTTGTCACACATTCACTTGCAACAGTTGGGAATCGTTGGAATGTAGTGACCTATTAAAGTGAGTACATTTTGGGAGATAATCCTCACCTGAAAGAGAATAACTTTGCAGTGCCACAAACTTAACAGATGCTTAACTGCTTGGATGTACATCTACTTGTCTTTTAACTGTCCTTAATAAGTGTCAGTTTGAACATGTGACAACACCCATGCACTAGTTTGCTGATGCAATTCATTACTGTAGGAAACACTGAAGATAATTTTATCGTGCACAGAGGGCAAAGTTATTTCCAGTAACTGAGTTTTCAGAATTTGTATATTAAAAGATCTGAGCCTAAACAGAATGGACAAAATCCAGGTATGAATCTGGCTGATATTGTTTAATGGTTTCCAATCTACTTTGTTTTTAAATGTAAAAAAACCACCCTGTTTCGATTTCTCTTAAAAGAAGTAGGGACAATGATATTACCACATTAAGTGTTTTCTAACCACTGTTCTACACTAATCTCTATAACTCAGCTCTCTATAATTACTCTGTGAACTCCACAGAAGAGCTTTACTGTAACTGTGACTGCCTGTAGCAATCAGGAACAATCCCTTCTTCTTGATTTTTTTATTTACTCACAGTCTTGTGAACCGTGATTTCTATCCTTTTCATAGCATCACAGATATGTAATTATTTTGACACTTCTGTTTTTGTGAGGAGTGGCTCTTATGTCTTTAAGGACAAAATGCTTTCTCAGAGTCTGATCTTGCAAGGTACTGAGAATCTTCTTCATGGTCCCTTGGGAGTTGTGTGTTTGTATATGTGAGGTTAGGAGTCTGAGTGTGACTGCATGTTTGATTCACTTGGAGTATATTCTGCTTGCTTACAAAGAAAATGTTGCATTCAACTATCCTTGTCCTATTCTTTGAACATGACAATGGATGTGTTTAGATATTGTATATAATATATCAAAGTTGTCAGAGTAAAACACCTCTTATTTATGCATTATTAAATTCATATACATAATATCTCATACATAGTGTCCTAACAAGCAATGTAACATATGCCATCTCACCTACCCTTTGTATTTTGCCCCCTCCAAATCTGTATTAAGTTAGCTGATTAATATTTTGTTCTCAGTAATAAGTTACTATGTCTGTAACAGGTTTGGCTGACAGTAATATTTAGTGAAGACTTCCAGGTTAGATCAGGTTGTCCTTATTTTATTGGAACGAAGAAAATGTATGTGCACAAGCAATTAGTCTTGTACTGCTCTTGATTTACATAACTTCTACTACAGTAAACAGGAGATTCCTGGAAAGATTGATGCCAGTATATTCATGCCAATATTGGCCACAACACTTTTTTACACATTCCGCCTACGTGATGCCAACCTCCATTGATGTGCAGGCTTAAGGTATAATTTGGATCCTCACATAACAAGATATAATCTTATTAATTCTAACTATGATAAAACTATGAAAAATAACTGAGGGGAATTATTTCAACAGATGCATATTGCCATAGCTGTATTTGGAGTCTTTGCCATTTCACCAGCTTGCATGTGACTAAAACACTTAATACAAACAGTAGCTCCACAGGACCTCTGAAATTTAGCTCATTTCAGTAGAAGATGCACAGAAAAATCAGTTCAAGAACTGTAACTTAGTACTTTCATGACTTTTCAGGTGATGTCACATACCTCAGACAGCTTTTGTTTTGTGTTGTTTTTTCTTACAGCAGTCCTAAGATAATATTTGTGAAAATAGTTGCAAAGAGGAGACATCTGTGACTGATAAATGACTGGGCAGAGGGGAAGGAATTAGCATCTTGGGCATTGTATAAATTGTTCAGAAACTATTTATCTACTTGAAAAGCGTGCAAAGTTAATGAGTTCTATGGTGAGTTACTGAGAAAGAGCTGCTAGTTGTGAAAGTTCTCACGCACCCAATTTTCTAAATTCTATTTTAGGAAGAAATAACATACATTAATATGTAAATGGTACAAAAATATATGTTAATAGTACCCGCAGTTGGCCAAGCTATTTTGTGTAGAATCAAAAACCTTAAAGCTGCTAACACATGCAGGGAACCTGCTCCAACGTGCTGTACTTACAGCACGTTGGAGCAGACTTGGTTGAGTCTTCTGAAGCACAGTAACTATCATGCTCCAGGAGACTCCAGCACCAGGTGTATCAGTGTCCCTATGCTGAAAAATGGTGGTGGGGCACTTTAAAGCTTATTCGATGAGCTTTATGTCAAAGCACCTCATCACCATTTGTCAGAGCAAAACCACTGATACACATGACACTTTGGGCACCTTTAATTAGCACAGCTCTTATAGTTACACTAATTAAAGCACCACCACCCCTTCCTGGAACACGTCTGTAAATGCCCTTAGGGCCTAATCCTGAACTTGTTGATGTCAATAGCATCTTTCCTATAGATCAGAAACTCCTTTTGGAACCATTCATCTATTTTCCCTGCAGGACAGTTGATGTTTTTCATATGTGAAAACTAGGGGTGTGTGAAGTGAGCTGTATTCGATTTGGATTCAGATTCAGCCCAATATAAGGGACAGTAATTTGATTTGTTGATTCAGATCACTGTACCAATTTGATTCAGCTGAATCCAAAGCTGAAGACTCAATTCTGATTTGAAGAAGTGATTTGTTCATAGACACAGCTTTAAATGTTTTTTCTATATACCTCAAGGTACCAGGTGTGGCTCATGAACACTGAGATGGCGGGGCAAATGGAGAGTCCCACAGGAGTGTGGGGAGGCCCCCCATGTGGTCGGTGGTGGACCCGGAAGTGGACCAGAAGTGCTTCTGGACCACTATCGGGTCCACCACCAAGTGCACTGGTGATTCCGCCCCCCCCACTCCTGTGTGACACTCCATCCACCCCATCATCTCAATGTTCACAAACCACCTGGTACCTTGAAGTGTGTAGAAAAAACATAAAAAGCTGTGTCTATGTCTGAATCATTGAGTGGAGAGTTCCATCTTTAATCATTGAATGGAGGGTTCAATCTCTCTAAATCAATTTGGAGGGTTCCAATTCAAGTCAGGGAGATTAAAGGGTCTCCCGATTCGATTCAGATTTGGAGATTTGGCCACTGAATTGGGCCAAATCTCCGCCGAATCGAATCAGTGACCGAAGCTTTGCACAGCCCTAGTGAAAACCAGAGACTTTAATTTTCACCTGTAGTCAGTTTTGTCTTCTCTGTGTTCTGTTAAACTTTGTCTTTGAATTTCTTCTGTGAAAATTTAGAATTTCTGTGAAATTTAGAATTTAATTACAAATTCACTCTCGTTTTCTTGAAGAGACGAGATTTAGGAAACTTGTGCAGTAGCTACCCAGATTATATCTTAGTGTTATTCTTTAGCAGGTGCTACTTTTATGTTTGAATATACTTGGATATATTTATCCATTGGAGATAGATAGATAGATATAGCCAATATAAATTCTGTATGTGAGTGTGTGTGTAATGAATAACTGAGAAACAGAGCAGTTTACTTTTGAATTAGTCATTCTTTTTTTCTGAACTTGTTTACCCTCTTTTCTGTTTCCAAATATAAGTGAGTATTATTGAAGGAAGCATTTGTATGAAAAAAATTGTAATATAAGGGGTGGCTTGTAAAGGATTTAAAATCAATGAAACTATGACAGATAACTGTGATATCTTTTACACCAGCATAAATTTAAGCAATTCCATCAACTCAATGAAGGTTTATACAGGTACAGTAAGAGCTGCGCTATCCAGCATCTTACAAGCTGGCATGCTCTACTAACCGGCATGCCAGCTTGTAAGATAAAGTGAAACTGGAAGTGCCCACCGTGGCACTTCCAGTTTCTCTGAGCCCCTGTGACCAGGGGCAAAGCAGCCTTCACTGCTGAGCCCCCATGGCCCAGGGGCATAACAGTCTGTGCGGGATGGTGCAGGGTCTGGGGGACAGACGGTGATGTGGCAGGAGGGACAGCGATGCTGCGGGAGGGGTGGAGGGATGCCTCAGACTTGGGTGGCTGAGGCCATTCTATTAACCAGGATATGTTGTTATCCAGCATTCCCCATTCCCAGGGGATGCCGGATAACAGAGCTTTTACTGTATAACTTAAAATATAGGCATTAGATGAATTTGTTTTCTCTGATTTTCCAGATGGCCTCAGTCTCAGATGAGAGAAGGGGGGGTGTTATATATGAAAGATAAAAATATATATATAAATAATAAATATATAAATATATATAAAATATATGAAGACGGTTAAAGACATCAGAGGAATTCATTTTGATTTCAAATTTAACTTCCTTCTCCACCTCCCTAAGGGGATTACTAATGTTTTCTTTGTTATTGTCAAATTGTAAAATATTTAGAGCATTGGGTAGAATACCAGATAAGTAATCTTGACCTAGTCCACAACATGCAATTAGGAGAAGCATTGGCTATAAAGTAAAGATGGCTCCATGCTTACAGAACTACAAAGAAACCAAAATCTTGACTGCATTGTGATAACTTCCATTATACTAAAAGCTATTGATTAGCACAATCCTCAACTGTACTCTATTCATTCTTGTCAGAACATCACAGTCAGGGACTGTTAAATCTATATAACATACCAATGACCCCTATGCAGTTAGATCTCAATGGGAGTTGTCTGTGTCACAGAGAGATCTGGTATAGACTACAGTAAATAATCCATAGACTTCAAAACTAGAGGCTGATCCAAAAATCCTCAGCACCCATTAAAAGATTTACTTTTATCTCAATATGCCTTGGAACAGACCCATAAAGCATACTAAAAACATATATTATAACTCTCATTCCCTTTTCTCCAGTTCTGTTTCATGTTTTAATAAACCTTTACTAAATCTAATTAATTATATTGAGTATTACAGGGTTAAAGAGGTTGTTGAATGCACTACTAATGTTGAAAGATAGAAGGAAACATACTTCCTTTTTTAATGAGTGTCCTGTGTTCCTTATATAATTTGAATGGAATGTTTCCTTGGTTGTATCTTTGTCATGTCTTTTAAATATGTGTGGGAGTTTCATTGATGCAAACTATGTAGGGCACAGCAATATCGGGATAAAAACAATTTTAAAAGGTTTTGCCAATAATATCAGTGAATTTAGAAGTGTATTTAAAAACTTTAGTCCTCTGTTAAAAATGGTATTAATTCCCAATAATGGAGCCTGGCTGAAAAATGATAAAATTGTTGGTATTAAAATGTTTGAGAGAGATATGCAATTAGGGTGAAAGAAAAGCACTTGAGACTATCTTCTAAAATACACTTGGAGACAAATGTCTTTTTTTCACTAAAATAAAATGTGGTGTCTACTCCACATGCATTACAAACATGTTCTAGGAAATGTGTTTTGAAATATTAATATTTTTTTCTGGAAAAAATGAATGATTTACTGGCATAACAGTATTCTTTTTTTATTTTGGCCTTGTTCTGAAATAAGTGTATGTTCCATAAAGTGCAAAGGCATTTGTTAGCAGCCATAAAAATCACAGTGAATGAAAGAATCAAACACTTATTAGATTACTGTATACAAGCTCCTTATAACCTAGATGCTCTGTTATCAGGCTATTAGTGGCTTCTGCACAATTCTAATCTATAAACACATTTTGGAACATACTGTAAGTACAGATCAGTTCCTTGAATTATTAGTAAAAGTAAAAGAACACACAAGAATTTTAATATCCTTATAGTCAATAGTTCTTAGAATTTTTCATTAGTGTCTTCTTCGGCATCAGTTTTTGTTTTCTGGAACTGTAAATAGTGATTTACTGAAATTCAATAACATAGGTCTGCGTCATAAAATGTTTGCATCATTTTTTGTTAGCCAAGTAAGACGTTTTTAATATTTAATCTGAAAGTATATATTTTTTTGTTTATATTAATGTCTGGATCTTATCACATCAGTTGCCATTGAGTTAATGAATTCATTAATTAGTTATATTTTATTGCATAGATAGCACAGTGTGCATTATATAATTCAAAATGGTCTCTAAATGTTTTTCTGATTACTTATTTGCTATTAAATATGACAGCCCTCCCGCTCCCAGTAGACTAGTGTTTATGGGGGGTTTTTTTAGCAGGGGCTAGGAGATAAGGATCTCTCAGCCCCTACTCCCCTTCACAGTAAACTGTGCTAATGCAAAATTAAGCATCTTGTGTAGACATGCCCACTGTGTCATGTACCTCAGCTCTAGAGAAAGGTGCAAGTTCAAACATGTCCCTATGCTGCACATTTTCTGTTAACCAACTATAGGCAACACTAATGTCTGCACACTCTGAATCACCCTTTGAATGCACCTAAATCTCCCACTGACCTCATCAACACAGAACACATCATCACTGAACCAAACAGTGCAGATTATAACAGCTGAAGTTCATTTCCCCTCTCCTCTTCCAATGTCACATACTCCATCAACTGCTTTCAGTGCCTTTCTGCTGTCTACCTTGGCCAGATTGGGGTGATCCTTATGTGAAAGAAGAAATGGACATTGATTTGACATCAGTTCTAAAAAGAAAAAAAGCCTGTAGCAGAACACCTCAACCTACCTAGACATTATATTGCTGACTTTAAAGTAGCTGTTCTTAGACAACTTTAAAAACCTTCTTAGACAATTGTTTTTAGACAATTAAAAAAAACACAACTTGAACACAAAAGTACGGAACAAGGATTCATCAACAGACTGAATTGTGTTAAACATGTTCTCAAGAGAAACAGGATTCTTATCCCATTGCCTAGATTATTTTATGTTCCCGTAAATAAATACATGAGCCTCATTGGTTAACTGATTTGTTGATCCCTTTTGGACTCTTCAACCTACCTTTTCTTTTCTCAGCAGTGCTTCTTTCCACTATCCTTTCCTCTACCTTCCCTATCTTTTGAATTTAAATTATTTTATTTTTTCAGTTCAATACCCGTCCTCTCTGTAAATCTGTTCATAGCATAGAATTGGAGACACCTAAAGGTCCACCCAAAATTTTGTCTTTAATCCCTGTAAAGAGTCTTACTATTATTCTTACTGTTCATTCCCCATTTGTTTAACAGCCTTGAAAATTGTCTACAATTGGAATATGACAATCTTCAAATTTACTTCTGGACTTCAAATTGATACCTAACTTCCCTGGAGTCTTCAGTTCTATATGCACAACAAGGATCACATCCTGCCCAACTCATGTCAGTGGCAAAATTCCTATTGCCTAAGTGAGGCCATAATTTCACATTTTTTTATTGCTTTAAAATTAAATATTTAATTTATTTTATTTATTATCCCTATTATAAATCAAGAAATTTATCTCTTCCTACTTTAAATGACAGATAATGTTCTGACAACATTAGTCCTTAAGGAATCAAGACCTGCCTTCTGGTGCCCATGTTGACAGTATCCATCCTTATTCCTCTTTTAATCTGTTTCTTTGCTGTAAACACACCTAAACTCTGAGATGTTGCTAGCAGACCTGGGGGCCAAAGAAACCTCTCCTAACTAGAACCTCAAAGCAAAAACCTGAAATTTAGTAGGTTTGATGGAAGCCAGTCCTGATAAGCCTGAAATTTAATAGGTTTGAGAGAGGCCATTCTTG
>NW_017729022.1:145537244-145551198 GCF_001723915.1 Gavialis gangeticus
GACCTTCCATGTTGACAGTATCCATCCTTATTCCTCTTTTAATCTGTTTCTTTGCTGTAAACACACCTAAACTCTGAGATGTTGCTAGCAGACCTGGGGGCCAAAGAAACCTCTCCTAACTAGAACCTCAAAGCAAAAACCTGAAATTTAGTAGGTTTGATGGAAGCCAGTCCTGATAAGCCTGAAATTTAATAGGTTTGAGAGAGGCCATTCTTGATACAGAAGGAAGAGTAAGATTTAATTTATTCATAATTTTAAGAGTAGCCATTTTTGCCACTAGACTGTGTTCCTGTTTATTTATTTGTTTATTTTCCATGTTCATGTGCAATGATTTATTGTTAAGTACTCATGGCTATAGTTATAAAGTTATAAAGTCATAGTTATAAAGATCCTGAAACTTATTAAAAGGAGTGGACTAGTCATTGTTCAGGGAATCACTGTAGATTATTTTGAAACACTTCAGAAGGAAAAGAGATTTAAATATGAAATATATGTCTACTGAACTGCAGCTGTGATTGCACTAAAAATCCAGCCTATATGGCTAGATTGTATTTAAAAATAGATATCAATAAATACTCTCAGCCTAATATAGTTTAGCTAATAACTCCAACTAAAATAGTGATGGAAAGCTGCACTTTCAATATACTTGTGTTGCTGGGAAATAGACTAACTTTTAGTCTATACACATATGCACATATATAGTTTAAGCTGTTCAGTACCTGGTATATTTGGTATTTTCTTTAGAAAGACCACTGACATCTTGTTTGATTTTGATTCTGAGGATCTCCTCTATAGACAACTTGAAAGGGAATTAGAAAATGTTATAGTGTGTAGAAGTAAGGGCCTTGTTACACATTACTCTGTGAGCTGCTTAAATGCTGATTGGTGTTAGTTAGTGCTAGGTTAAATTTGGAGCAATCACACTGTAGACCAGCAGGAGCCTGGAGGACTGAAAGGTAAGAATCCTGCCCCCTACCCCACCCCAAATTCCAGGCTTCCCCTTGCCCTCTACCCTGTGGGTCTCCCCCAGTTCCTCTTCTGGCCCTGCCACCCCCTCGTTCCTCCCCTGACTCCTTGGGGTGCCTGCACTTTCTAACCCTGGGGAAGAGGCAGGGAAGAGTTAACCTGCCTGCCCAGACCCTACCCCTGCCACTGCCAGGCTGTTGCTCTTCTCCAGGCTAAGTCCAGCTCAGAGAGCAGCAGTAGTGATATGGGTGGTCAGACAGGCAGATTAACCCTTTTCTTCCTGGTCCTGTGTGCCAGACAGCACAGGCAGCCACAAGTAGTTGGGAGGAGTGGCAGTGAGCAGGGTCTGGGGTGCTGGGGAGAGCAAGTGGGGGGACATTAGCACCTGGGCAGGTGGGCGTGGGGAAGAGATGGGATGTTTACACTACCATGTAGCCTATAGTGGCTACATATTAGTGTGACCTGAGCTGGGTAACACAGATAAGGCGGTGTAACTTTAAGCCACCTAAAGAGTGCTTAAAGCTAGTTTCGGGTGTTAATGTGTGGACAACCCAGGGATTAAGAACTCCAGGAGCCACCTAAAATTCATGTGTAACAAAGTCCTAAGATGACCAGCTTTATTGGTGGAACATTTTCATCTGCTGGAATTGTAGTAATTCATCTGAATAATCACCTTTTTCACCAATTATAGTTTTAACTGTTTTAGATTAAACTTTTTTTTTCCTCCATGTGAATTTTGTTTGAGTAAAAGGAGTAGAAATTGTCTCTGAAATTGCAATTTATTTGAACAGCAGTTGTGATTCAGAGGGCTCAAAATATTCACTGAAGTTTATGGTCTGTTTCTGTGCTCAGTTAAACCAGTGAAAATTCATGGAGTCATAAATTTTTGGGCCAGAAGGGAACATTATGATAGCCAAGGCTGACCTCTTGCATAGCACAGGCCAGAAACTTCTTTTGGTGATTCCTACATGTTATTCAATATCTCATGGCTCAAGCAGAAAACCTTATAAAGAGATTTAGTCTTGATGTGGAGACTCAAGTTCTGGAGAATTTACCGCAAGCTCTTGTAATGTTTGATTCCTCTGTTTAAAAAGGTGCATCTTATTTCCTGTTCTCATTTGCTGACTTTAAATCCCATCCCTTGTCTGTTAAGTTAAAAAACTCTGTAGTATCAGATATCTTCTCCATTATAGCTATAGGTAATTATAAACTGTGATCAAGATACCTCTCTTTGATATACTCAATAAATTGAGCTCCTTAACCCTTTTATCGTAAGGCATTTTATCAGACTCTTGGAACAATTTTCTGATCTCTCCCTTATTTTTTCACATCCTTTTAGTGTGAGTGCTAGAGATGTACACAATATTTGTTTCAGTAATGCCATATACAGAAGTAATACTGCTTCTCACTTGTGCTCAGTATTTCTTTGCTTATATGTCTAAGGATTGTTTAAGTCCTTTAGTCACTGCATTGCTCTGGGAGTTCATATTCAATTACTTAACAATAATGACCTCAGTCCATCACAGAGTCAGTGCTTTCCATTCATTGTATAGTTCCCTCATCCAGTAAGCATGGCTTCCTTCAAAATAATTTCACTGAAGTCAAGAGTTACTCCAGGTTTATAGAGATGCAACTGAATTGATGCCTAACTGACTTAGCTTGTCCAAATCTGCTGTAGGAACAGCTGTGCCCTGGAGGCCCTAGAAAGCCTTTATTTCCAGTCCTGCATTTGAAGACAGGCCAGCTACTTTAGCAGTAGTATCCCATTTTGTTCTTGGCTTCTTGCAGGATATTGCAAAGGAGAAAGGATCTATATTAGGGTGTGGATAGGAAATGAAAAAGATAGAGTAGTGGATGTGCCAGATCACATTATATTTGTTCTCTCAGGGCACATCTAAATGTGCAGTTAGCATGGCTGAATATACTCCAGCACAGTTCACTCTGGAGTTTTTCCTCCAGGGTGTAGCGTTTACACATGTGCCTGGGATAGCAGCACATTGGGCCAGAGTGGCTTAGCCCGAGCTGGCAGTGGGCCTGGAGTGACAGCCCAGATCTGCTTCACCCTACCTCAACATACTGTGGAGAAGATGACTGGAACATGAGAATACTACAGAGTAGGGCTAGCCAGTCAGGAGCCCCTACAGTATAGCACCCTTGTGCCCCAGACAGCTCCAGTCACTGTCTAAATCTGTGTTGCAGAGCATTAAATAACTCTACCATAGAATAGTACTTGTGTTGGGCAGTACTATCTTGTGGCAGAGTTAATGAGTTTACTCCAACTTAATAGTGCTGCACATGTAGATGATGACACTTTACTGCAGAACTAATTAAGCAACTCGGCAGCAAAGTGCCTGTGTAGATGGCCCCTAAAAAAGTTAATACAGACCCTATCATATTACCTTTCTAGCATTTGCACTGGGGAGTCCCTTGGTGGTACCACCAGTGGAAGTCCTGTGAGATCCAAAGACTGTTGTAATCAATAGGAGATTTCTATTGACCCTGTTAGGCTTTGGATCATACCCAACAGAATCATGGTATGTGAAGATTATGGAACTACTGTACAGACATTACTATACTGCAGCTAATCCTGTAAAGGGTTTGTGAATGATTCTTCAACCTCATTTCACAGAAGCAAACTTCACTTACCAGATGAAAAAACTGGAGAAAAATTGTCCTTCATGCACCTCATCCTGTGGGAAGAGGCAAATGGAGACAAGCCTAGGTCCTACATATGGACATCCATATATAATTTATTTATCTTTGTAATACATTATTATTAATGAATGACACACCTGAAACTAAGGGTGTATCGATAGAGATTTTTGGGGCCGATACCGATAGCTGATATTTAAGGAGGCATATCAGCCAATACTGATCTGATTTCAGATACAGTTTCCTCCATCTGATAAGTCCAGAGTGGTGGAAGGGGAGCAGGGAGGGAAGGGGCATGGGGAGGGGAAGATCAATGCCCTCTGCGGTGAGGGAGGGAGCAGAGGCAGTGGGGGCGGAGCTGCAGCTCATGGCAGGCCAGGTGGCTCCCACTGCTGCTTGCACTCTGGGAGGGCACGGGGAGAGAGGACCATGTGCCCTCCAGATCTGTCAGGAGTGAGATGAGGTAGGCTGCAGCCAGGGCTGTGCAGGGCTCTTTTCAGAGGGGGCTGGGCCCAGAGCAGCTCCAGACAGCACTAAGGTGATGCTGCATCCACCCAAAATTTTGCTGCTGCTTGGCTTCCAGTGTTGTCACCACCAGCCATCCACCTCCACCCATATACTGGGAAGAGCCGGGGCTGTGCCAGGTGGCTGGCAGTGCCACTGGGAGTGGAGCAGCGGTGAAATTTTGGGTGGATGCAGGATCCACCTAGTGCTACCAGTGCCCGCTCTGAGCCCATCCCCTGCCAAGAAGAGCCCCATGCAGCCCCAGCTGCAGCCTGCCCCATCTCGCTCCGTGCAGATCAGTTGGCACACACCTCCCCTCTGCCGTGCCCTCCCAGAGTACAAGCAGCAGTGGAAACCACCTACTTCCCCATGACCTGTGTCTGTGCCCCACCCTGCCCTGATGGGCAGCTCCTGCCCCTTCCCCCACCCTCACCACGGGTGGCATTGATCTTCCTTCCCACCATCCCTTCCCTCTCCACTGTCCTTCCATCACACCGGAATTATCAGCTAGAGGCAGTTCTCCATGCTGCTGGCTCTGCTTCTCACTGCCTGAGTGCTGCACTATGGTTGCACGCAGCATGGGCATTTACTGGCCAAATTATCAACCAATATCCAATACAGCCAGTTTTCTGTATATTGGTACCAATCTGATATTGGACCCATGTATTGGTGCCCCATATGCATTTTAAAACTAGAGAAATTCAAATGAAATGAAAGTTATTCAGATAAACAATATGGATTGAATGCTTTTACCAATAACCATCATTTATATTGTTTTTTAAATATTTTTTAACAAAAGCTGTAAATAAACTACTTTTACTACTACTACAATGCATAGAGAGAGACCCATGCTAATGGCAGTTTATTGTGCTAGATTACCATTCATTTAGTACAGAGATTATTAGTGGAAACTGATTTTTAAATCAGTTTAAATTTTTCAATTTTAAAAATAGCCTTTCCAATTACATTATTTCAGATCAGGTGTTCAGATAGAATAGATTTAATAACACATTTAGAAAGGTTACAGATCCTCCCTCTCTTGGTGTACAGGCAAGAATTCTTAGTGTACTACTAGAGGAAAAAAGAAATGTTTGTTCAAAAAGGGAGGACCCCATCATACAATTTTGAGTCTGGAGACAACATATTTGAAATATTCTTTTAAAAAAGTTGTTGTATCATATTTTCTATTTTCTATTTCTATTTTTTTGTGAGACATGCCAACAAACTAGCTTCATCTCATAACAGACTCTCCCTTATTTCTGCTGCTACATCTCTTACATAAAAACATTAATCTGTCGTAATAGCAAAGCCCTTTCCAATGCTACCAAATAGCATGTCCGAAATAGTACTGACTGCTTACAGATGTGAAAAAAAACAAACCAAAATAGTGCTTTAGTTTAAGCTTGGCACACCCCCACACCAAGCATAGTGTATGCCCAGAAGAGACATTGCATTAATTTGACCCAGCTTGCCCAATATCTGTATATGTTAGGTGCTTCAGCAAGGCTTTTTGATGCTTTTATCTAAAGCTGATTGAATAAGCTATTAGATAAAAATGCCAAAAAGCCCTGCTGAAGTACTCAATCTATACAGACACTGAGGAGTCAGGTTGAATTAATGCACTTCCTCTTCTGTTAAAGCGCTGTTTTGTTTGGGTTTTTTCCATGTCTGTCAGCATCCAGTATTCTAGTTCTGTGTGTGGAATACAGTACACATGAGAAACCATATGCCACCAGGCACTATAACTGGTATCTACTGTCTATTTAAAATATATACAGTACGTGATCCTTTGGTCACCAGTGACCAGTTGTTTTAAAGCAATTAATCTGCTTTATAAAGGGCATATTCTGTAACATTTGCACCACAAATACTTCAAAACAAGTAAAAAGCTACTGGCAAGACCACAGAGGTACTGTATCAGGTATTAAAATTGGTACTATAGCAACCTATTGAAGCAAGGTCATGAAGGGACAAAGATTGCCATGTATTTCACACTGAGCGGAGATTATCTCCAGAACAACCCTTCTAAGGATAACATTTGTCCCTGGTTCATACAATGTGATTTTGTTTCCATAGAAATGCATCTGATTACAACTATCAGAAAGTCCTAAGTGAGAATAATTTTGGATTCTTCTTCTTTGAGCTTTAACTAAAATGTTAAACATAATCTCCATTCCCCTCCCCAGCCTATAACAGATTCACAATTTTCTGGTCTGCTAGAAAGATACTATCTAAGATAGCTACACTTCCACCTGACCTGCTAGCCCCCTCAATCTATACTCAGCTTTCTAGGATAGTCTGTAAATGACAGATGAATAAGACATGAAACCATGGCCTAAAGCTTTCCAGATATAGACTGGAGTTTACACTGCATCACTCAGCACCTGCACAGTGGCTGTGGTGTGCAAGATGAACAATTGCACTCATGAGAAGCCAAGTGACACTAATGCCCTGTTGTTGTTGTGTGTTTCTGCACTGTCTGTAATGTAGGAGAGTTGCTAAATGCAAAAATTTAGGCCCTTGTTAATTAATGCAAAGGTACATGTAAGGCTTTAGTGAAGAAGATTTTCTTAATGAGCCACAATTAGATCTGGCACAAGTGACTGTAATTTCAAAGACTTTAGTGATACTGGATTTGGAAACTTGTGGCCAGAACTTAAAATTTCAGTTTATGTCACATTTCAATATTTCAGAGTTTATTTTCAATCCATCTGGAAATAAAAACATGTTTTTCAAAATGTTAATAAACCAGTAATATGATGTTTCTGAAACTATATATGTTCCCAAGGATTCCAACAGCTCCTGACTGAAATATGGACATTTTTATCAGGTTCAATGCCCAGGAGGCAATAGCTTCAAGGACCCCCATGCTTGATGGAAGCTTCACATCTGGAACTGCCCTAGGGGCATGGAATTGGGAACTGTCAGACCCCTAGGATAGCTGGCACCCAGTGCTGCCCATTCAAAATTTAGGTGGTTCAAGGACCAATCTGATTTTGGAAGTCTGCATAGAGAGGCTTCCATGGGCCCTAGAACCTTTTTCTAGGGCTTATAGGCTTGCAGATTTGTGTCAGAAGCTAAAAAGCGAACAGGTTTTTTTTCTAGCAATTTATGAGCTGAGAGGACCTGAGCCTAATGGAAGTTCTAAAAATGTGGGGATGGGCAAATTGTGGAAACCTGAGCCCTCAGCACCAAGGTAGTGTGAATGGCTGCCTCTCCTAGAATCATAGAAAGTCATATTTCATAGAGAAATAGAGCTGGAAGAGACCTCCAGAAGTCATCTAATCCAATCCCCTGCCTGACGCAGGATCATCCCTATCCAAGCCATCCAAAACCATAATCTAAACTCTACATAAGACTACCATCAACAGTGACATAACACAAACCTAACACCATATCCTTCCAAAGATAAAGGAGGGGAATCACAGCAGCCAACATGATGCTTCTATGAAATGTTGTCAGTATATGCTTAACAGATCCCAGGTAGAGGGCCATGTACCCTATTACAGACTAAAGCTAAAACCCTTAGTAAGACTAAGGCTAAAATCTTAGGCTAAAACTAACCCAGATTGAGGCTAAAACCCTTGGTACAGTCCATACCAATATGACCATGGGATAAAATTCCTTCCAAATATGGTGAAGAGTCTGATGCTGAGCAGAGGTGTAAGACCCAGGAACCAGGAACCTCTGACTTTGGTCTGAGCAGAAGCATTGGCACGCCCCAGTCAAAGTTCTCAGTCTTGGCTGTAGCCAACACCTCAGTGCCTCTGAGGAAGGCTGAAAAACACCCTGGGTGCATCTACATGTGCAATAGATGTGATGCAAGAAACTCCAGCAGTTTGTGCTGGAGTCAACTGCTCTTGGACACAACATCTACATGTATGCCCAGGACAGCAGCAATTTAAGCTGGGCCTCTGGCTGGCTGGGCTGACCAGGTGCAATTTACAACCCCAGTCATCATCTACATGTCCATTTTGGCAGACTAAAGTACTCCAATGTGAACTAGTACTGTCCCCAACACTACTAGCCTATGGCAGAGTTAATTAGTTTACTGGATGCTGATACAAGCACACGTATAGACTGTGACACTTTAGTGGAGCTTTTGTGGAGCTAATTAGTCTACTCTGCAGTTAAGTGTATGTGTAGATGCATCCCTTGACATATGTAACAGTAAAGGTTGGGAGACAGGGCAACCAACAGAGCCCAGAAACATGGGAAATACCCATTATAGAATATCAGCATAGCTATGCCTTAATCATCCCCAACCAGTGCCTGTCCAAACACCTCCAGTGATGGAGAGTCCACAGCTTTCCTTGACAGTCTATTCCACTGCCTCACTGTTCTAAGAGTGAAGAAGTTTTTTCTGGATATCCAATCTAAGCTTACTTTGCTGCAACTTCAAGACATTATTCGGTATCTTCCTCTCTGTAGCAAGAGGGAAAAGGTGTTTTTCCTTTTCTTAATGGCAGCCCTTCAAGTACATGAAGATTGTTATCATGTCTCCTCCTAAGTGCCTTTTCTGCAAGCTGAACATGCCCGGCTCCTTCAGCTTCTCCTCATATTACTTATTTTCTAAATCCTTTATCATCTTTCTTGCCCACCTCTGGACTCTCTCTAACTTCTCCAGAACTGCACACGGTACTCCAAATGAGGTCTAACCACTGCCAAGTAGAGAGGCACTATCAACTCACATGTCTTGCACCTAATACTTCTATTGATGCATCCCAAAACTGTATTCACCTTTTGTGTGGCTGTCACACTATAGACTTATACTGAGTCTGTGGTCTACCAAGATTCCCAAGTCTTCTTCCATCCAGACAGTGTCACTCATTTTCTATTTGTGTTTTTGATTATTGAACTCCATCCTGTTAGCTATAGCCTAACTTTCCAATCTGTTGACATCCTTCTAAATTGTGTTTGCATCCTCCAACGTGTTCTCAATCCTTCCCTTTTGTGTCATCTGCAAATTTGCTCAAGATTTTTTTTTGGGGGGGGTGGGGGAAGCAAATCCTGAGAAGCAGCTAAGTCAGGTGGGCAAAAAGGTTTTTCTGAGGACTGATTACAAACACAAGCGTGGGTCATTCCTTAATTAGCTACAAATGCATGTGTTAGGCAGGAGAAGAAAGCTAGGAAAAGGCACAAAAGGGCCAGAGCAGCAGTAGTAAGAATGGCTCTCACAGAAAGCTGAAAGTCAGACCTTCAGGGGAAACCCGTATTATGTGGTTAAAGAAACTGTTTGCTGTTCTGTGTTTTCTGTTTTCAGTGAAACAGAGCTTTGTGTGTGTTTTCTTTTTTGGGGGGGGGTGTAATTAAATAGGACTTCACCAAAAAAACACCTAACTAAAACTCTCCTTCCTGAAACAACTCTATGGCCCCAAATAGTCTCAAACTGCTCATCCCAAAGGGCAACAGTATCCTTTCTTGCCTCTGATTTGCAGATGTCATAATGAAACTAGATACACATGTTGTTACTTCAAATCTAAAATTGTGCCAGAAAATGCCTCAGAACATTGCCTATATTTGTAATGTATTGTAGCCTTGGTGATGCATCTTTCTGGGGGTTAGAAATCAAAACTAGAGTTTGAGTATCTGTAACCAGAGTAAATGGTTTCCCATACAGATATGTACTACATTAAAAAAAAAATCAAGGCTGAACATATTCTTTTAATACCAGTTTGAGCATAGTTAAATTCTGCAAAAGTAAGAGCTGGAAGCAATTATAATAGCAATTTCTGTATGTTTGAAATTGTTGCCTTTATTTCACATAGCAAAGTGACATAAGTTGCCACTATAGGGTCTTTAATGACCCTTTCTGACATTATGATCTGTTTGGTTTCATCATATATCTTAGTCTATTATGGGTATGTACAAGCACTCAGAGAGGTTAAGGGGAGGTTAGATAAAGTTAAAAATGGACACCTGATCTAAGGTAAGTCAGGATGAGAGGGATAGCAGGGGAGTTTGTGGGGATCAGGGGGAAAGCAAAGTCCATGGAGGAATTGTGGGGATCATGGGGGAAAGTGGGGTCCACAGGGGGTGTTGGAGGGATCAGGGAGTCAACGGAGGTCTATGGAGGGGCTAAGGATTGTGGGACCAGTGGGGTCCATGGGGTGTTAGTGGGGTCCAGGAGGGTTTAATGGAATTGGGGGGAGCAAGCAGGGTCTGTGGAGAGGAGTTTGGGAAGATCAGGGGGGCTAGTGGGATCCTCAGAAAGACTTGGGGGAATTGGGGGGTGGGGGTTGAATGATTGGAGAGGCTCTTCAATCCCACCATACCCAGCTGGACCTTCCCAGCCCCCCAGCTCCCTATACCATTGAACTGCCCACAATCCATCAAACTGCTTCCAAGGATTTTACCTAGCTCCAGTCCTAGGAGCCTGACTGAAGTAAGTTGGGGCTGCGGTCAGGGGGGACTGATGGCTCCATGGAGGTGGGGGTTTGGTGGGACTGGGGACTCTCCCTCTCCTCTTATGGGATGAGAGGCTATTTTTAGCCCCCCAACCCTCCCACTCCCAGACAACAACTTCCCCTTGGTGAATCAACCCCACTCCGATCCTGCCCACACCTCCCCCCACCTCAAACTTACTTTCTTTGGCCCCTAGCACTAGTAAACACCAGCAAAACTGGCACTGGGAGTGCCTTGTGGGGGGGGTAGGGTTGGTGCACTTGTGGGGGCTGGCTGGTCCATGAGGGGTGTTGTTCATCTGGGAGAGGGGCCAGGGGACTAGAAGTAGCCTGGTGCTGGAGTGGATAGGAAAAGAACAGCCCCAGGGTTAGGGCCAGTGGCTGGGTTTTCGTAGCCCCAGTGCTTTGCTAGGAACTGTACAGAAATTCAATTAGATTGGTCTCACTAGACCCAATCTAAGTTAAGCTAACTGGGAGGTAGGGCTAACTTAGTTTAAGTTGGCCACTTTTCAACCCATCCAACTATCCTGTAATTTCTATACTATTCACACTTAGATCCACCTAACTAGGGATCTAAGTGTAAGGTCCACACCTGGGCAAACAAATTAGATCTGGTGGCTATTTTAATGCTATCTAGCCTCCCTCTGACCTCTACAAATGTCTGTACCTAGCTTTTATGGACCAACATTGTCACTGTTTCTTGTATAGCATTTCATTTAGATTATAGTAATTCACTGTCCCCAGAAAGGAATATAACTGTAACGTGTTTTGGTTTACTGAAAAATGTTTTGTTGGAAAACCAACCACTTCTAATGGTTATATCAACACAAGTCCATTTTTATACTAGTGGAGATAATGATGGTTCTGTATATTAAGTTTTAGAAGTTTATAATGTTGCCAAGAATAATGCTTAGCATTTATGCTTCACAGAGATGCCTTATTTTATTTGATATCTGTATGACATGTCACTCTTATTTCCATTTTACTGCTGGAGAAACATAAGCAGAGAGGGTAAGATTCTTTCATGCAAGATGATGAAAACCTTTACTAGTTCTAGGTACTTTCAAATCTCCAGTTAGCGTGTTCATTAGTTTTTGGGAGCTGCTTGGCATCTTGCAAAAAGAGCTTGCAAAATGACAAAAATAAGCCAGGAGAAAAACTAGAACTCAGGGGTTTCTATCTACTTGGCTTGTCCTCAGAAATTATAATCCCTCACTTTACAAAATACATATGTGTATTAACTACTAGGGGAATCAGGAAAATTAGACAAAATATTTGCATTATATACAAAATGGTGTAATGGTCTCCTCATAAATACTTGTGCGTAAAATAAAGTAAGATCAGTAAAATTGCTACTCTAAAACAGCCATTGAAAAAATCTTATCATCTTAATGAATCTCCCCATCTCTTTACAGTATATGGAAAAAACTTTTACTGAGCTAAACTCCCCAAATTCAGAGGAATTAGGATTAGCTCAAGGGGTTAAAGAGGAAGTTCCCAATTATATGTGTTTTTTGGAAATATAAACTTTAGCCAATATTTTATTTGAAGAATAGCACTTAATAACTTCAACACGATTTTTATTAAAAATAAAAAAATACTTGAAATAAGTTAGATAACTTGTATTTAGATAGTTTAGTTACACAAACAAATGTTTATGGACACTTCCATAGTAGCGACATTAAGTTTAACACAGCTACACTAATTTTATCAGCTATGTATGCAGTCCTTGAAATAAAGTATTCAAGACATATAGTCAGAGGCATAGAGCCTTTTCTTGCTTCTACTGATGTTAATTTAGCTGACTACAGAAGGATTTTGAATTGGCTTGTTATCAAGTTGCTGCATGATGGTTACAACATACCTGAAGCTAAACATAGAAAGCCAAAAAGAATGCCAAAATATTAGGTAACTATGGGTACGTCTACACATGTGCTTTAATGTGCAGTAGCTTATTCTACTATGTATTAAAGTGGTGCATAAAAAGCCATGCTAATTTGCAATAGAATAGGCTATCAGGCATTGTGTCATGTAAAAAGTGTGCGCTTGTGCTACTGCGTGTTAGCACAGGCTAATGCGCATTTATTTAGTACCTCATATTGGAGGTACTAAATCTAATGCACTTAGGAAGAGTGCATTAATGCACATGTAGATGTGCCCTGTGTTGTTTAGAAGTAAACTAAATGGAAGGAAATGGAAGGAGACAGAAAATATCATACAATTTTGGTAATTCATTGATTTTTTTGTGTAATTTTCTTTTCTTGTTTCCTGAAAGGGAGGAAACTATTTCACTAAAAGAAAGTAAACTCTTAAGCAGAATTTTTGATAGAAAAAGTTTTTTCTGTGTTCTAGACTAAATATCAGTCTGGCTGACACCTGATATAAGGAAGACAATTTTTATTTAATCGAACTGAAGAATTTTCATTTTTACAATGGTCCTTTTATAATTTATCTTGCTTTTTATTTAGAACAAACATATTTCTTTACATACTCATTTTTCTCATCCTTTTATTTTTCTAACTGGATGTAATAGATATTATGCTCCCACTGCACTCTCATGAAAAAATAAAGTTGCAGGCACTGAGTTCTTACAAGTCTGACTTGAAGATGTGCTTGGAGAAGGCAATTTTCAATAATTTAAGATGAATAATCTGCAGGTCTGTTTTCTGAATATATATAACATGAATGAAGGTTGCAACTTATAATTGGCAGAAGAAAAAATCATGAGTATTGAAATTCATAACAGTTATTCTTAGATAGTGGCAACCCATACATATGTTTAAATGCATGCATCTTAAGTGCTGCATAGAGAAGATCACTAAGCAGCACAATATTAGACTATAATTCTTAAGAACTTTTTGATGTTTTCTGGTTTATTTATAGGACATGTTTCTGAAAGTTTAAATATATTGGAGCAGGTCTTGAGCTGAATGGTCAGTAGATGCTATTGGGGCTGATTCTGTTAAATTCAGCAAAATTCAGGATTAGGTTCAGGTCCCCAGTTCGGGATTAGGCCCAATAGTATACTTAAGTCGTAGATTTAAAAAAAATAGTTATAACTGAATTGAGCCAAATTCTTCAGTTGTACTCATTCATAATTCTACAACAAGGACTTATGAGACCTAGGAAGAGTCATAAATAGGAAGAGCCCAAATCACACAACCGGTCCATTTTTTTCTGCACTTCTATCCTTGGTTTACTCCATGTGTTTGTTATTCTTCAGCATTTCCTTTTCTTTACTTCCTTTGTTGATCCTTCTCTGTTTACCTGGTCCTACCAGTCTTCTCTACTCTCTCTCATACCTTGTTAACTTTGGTTCCTTATTACCCTGTTCCCAGTTAGAATCACAATGGGCAGTGGAAAAATATTCTCCTAAATCCCCAAGAAGAGAAATATTCCCCAGTGGGGGGGGGGGGGGGGGGGGGGGG
>NW_017729022.1:145551365-145557000 GCF_001723915.1 Gavialis gangeticus
GGGGGGAGGGGGAGGAGGAGGAATATGTAGAGAGGTCAGTCTTCCCTAGTGAAGTTTGAGTTTGAACATGTTTTTGCTCATTAATCTCAGCTCTCCATCTGGATGATCAGAAAGGAGTCAAAGTCTGCTGCCACTCTACAAAATTTGGGGAAGCCCTCTGCTGAGTGCTGCCTGAACCTCTCTATCATTAATGGATAGGGGCTAAATACACTGTTATACATGGTTGATAGCAGCCCTTGCTTAGGCAACACTCCCATTAGTGACATCAGATAGCAGGATATGGCCAATTTGGCATGACTCTATAAACAGAGTATAAAATTAATTGGAAGTGTACAAAGCATGTGACCATATATTTGTGGTTACTTTGTCTTCTGCTGATTCTACCAGGTAGAAAATAGTGATTGATTTTTTAAGAGATGATAGTATCTGTTGCTGATAAACGTAATTGGATCAGATCCTGTCCCCTTACTTATTTTACACAACTACAGTGGCAGTTCTGCCATATTTGATAATAGGATTTTGCCCATTTATTAGAGTAAGGAATTTGTTTTATTGAAAATTGCAAGGTGCATCAGGTTGTCTATTCTAAATGTTTCACAGCATACTGTAAAAGCAAAATTATTTTACATTTAAAAGACTATTTTATGAGTCATTTATGACAATTTAAAATGGGAAAATAAGACAAAATAAACTTTGAATTCCCATAATAAGTGACTTTTGGTAATTTTCAATTATTTATTAATGAAAGCAGTAGGAGAAAATTCTCTGAATAATGGATAATAGAGCTTGCCTCACAAAGAGCTGCAAAATCCCCTTTTCCAATTCCTTCACTCTGGAAATAGTATTATTTTACTTTATATCACATAACCTATATTGAATAAAAGAAACACTGCTTCTCTGGTGGTTTTGTTTTTCCCTTTGGATGGTAGCAATGGAGCACTTGCATGTTGTGTTTGATGCCTTGCATGATGAAGACATGCAATGGCAAGTTCCAGTCTGCATGCTGCTTAATGAATGTTTTCCTTTTCTCTCCTTCCCTGTTATGTGCTTTCAGAAGACAACTATGTGGAAGGTGGGTGCTTTCTGCCTTATTTTCCTAAGCTCTTGTTTTTCCCTTCTGCATAGTGATTTTTCCCTTATGCTTAGTGTTATAATGGTACAAATATCATTAAACACGGTAAGTTCCATTTCTTCTACTAGGAGGATTTTCATATTTATTGAGTTGGGTTGATTTCTTTTTTCATACAGAACACAAAACAAAGCCAGATCTTGATCCCTGTTATGCTAGTGTAAATCCAAAATAATTTTACTGAAGAATGGAGTTGCATAGGATTTATACTTGTGCGACTGTGATCTAAAATATGAATTGCTCCTCAGAATGATTCAGGAGATTCACAGAAGGATTAATTTCTCTAGTATTCTGTATGAAAAATACTAACAGATAATGTTTGTCTTGTCAGTATGAAATATAATTCCTTCTTCAACTAAGAATTTGATACATGTTAAACAGCAACATTTTTAATTAAGAACACAGAAAGCTCTCTTTAATATGACAAATATCAGTTATTATGTTACTCTGTTTTCAGCGCAACGCTTTAGAAAAGTTTGATTTATCATAAAATCAGCATTAAACTTAACATAAAACATTCAACCTTTTCAACCTGGCAGTATAAGAGGTGTCTGATTTTAGTAATAGTATTTGTATATAAGTTCCTTTAAACAAAGTAAGACACAAAGCAGTGGAAACTAAAACAAAATGCCATCTAGCCAGAATATTGGTAAGTATACTTCTTGGCCAGTAAATTGTATGTATGTATGTGTATTTAAGAGTATAGTTTGTTATTAATACATTTTTAAATAGCTCAGTTGTTTGTTGGAAGTCTATATTTATATCTTTATGATAAGCCAATATTTGAATATTGTCTTATCAATGTATATACAATACTAGTAAAAATTCTCTATGGGCTGAATCTTTGCATACTAGGTTCATGTTAAAAAATACTTTAAGATAGTGTGGGCTGCTTTTTAAATCAGGGGGTCAATATTGTATTTTCTTTCAATATGTTCTTTAAACTACTTTTAAATGAGAAACATTATGGATGGATGGAGGGATGGATGGATGGATGCATGCATGCAAAGTTAATGCCCTTGTGTGCAGCTGTAGCATGATGGCCCTGTGAAGTATGTAGACAATGAGCCTGGTTCATGTAGCAGCCTGGTCCATACTAAGCTCACGGTGAGGTGTTTGAAATGTAACTGTCAGTGCTTCTGTACAGCTAGGTGATGGTAAACTTCTCAGATTCATCACATATAGATGCTTTGGGCATTTTTATTTTTAAAAAATGCTGACATTGAAAGAAGTATAACCATTGAAGCAAAACTTCATCAGACTTTAATCAAGGAAAGTATCCAGGGAGACTGACAGTTTTACATGCACATACACACCTACATGCCCACAGTATAATCTCAATATTTTTTTTTGCTGTTTCTTTATGAAATAGCTACAGAAAAATTGCATAAAAATAACACTGGGGCAGGCATTCAGATTGAAAAACCATGGAACCTCTGAAATAAGGGCTCAACCTGAGAGCTGATTCATGTATGGAACATTTTGTTAATACCCGTAAGTTCCAACTGTGGATCAAGATGATTATGCCTATGTAATGAACCACTACAATTTGACTTAACATATTATTTTTCTGTGCATATTAATGAAAGGCAAAATCCAGACCTTTCTTGAATTTCTTGATTAAAGCTGAAACCTTATTTTTTTGTTCCAGCATAGTCTGAGATATTTACATATCAGTTCTGGTGTAGTTCAGGAACTAGACATGTGGATCTAAGAAACAAGTTTAGATATTGATCAATGTTTGTATATCTTGCCCATTGCTTTGGAATCTGAGCATCTCCACAAATTATTAAGTGTACATACAGAAGCACACATACACTTAGTATTCATAGATTAAAAACTAAATAAATCCCTCAAGTAAATGAAAAAAATCCATTAATTTTTTATTAAAGCTGCATCAGTGTTGAATAGATTCACTTCAGGTTTAAGGTTCATTTTGTTCTAAATTCACTTTGGCTTCTATTCTGCATGTGACCTACACATCAAAATATGAAAACATACCCCCTTTCATGTCCACTTCTGACCCATTTGGCACACTTTAACTGTGTTCTTATGGTACTCAGCTCAACCTGAAGACAGAAGCATTTTAAAAGGAAGAAAAAACAAAAAGAAAACCAAAAAAAGGAAAGAAAGTGAGAGAGAGAGACAAGCAGACATTCCTATTGAACACATAACTCCTAATTCACAAAGAAGAACTTTTAACTATTTTATGTATAAATAAGTGGTGCACAAATAATTATTTTAATGGCATGCCTATGGCAGATTACCTATTTATAACTAGTGTATTCTATTAGAACCTATTTCAATGTTCTGTTTTGTACTATTTAAAAATCCTAGGAGTGATTTCTTTTATTCAAAATTTACTTGTGATGTATTAACCACTCTACAAATTGTACAAGTGAACTACTAGTAAAATTATTGGCTATTCTGTAGTCCATCCATAGACTGCAAAGACTGTTTATAAATCAAAGTAAGTCTCTTTATCTATTAAAAGTAACCTTACTACTCAACACAGTATTCACAAACAAAATTAAATGCAAATTTAAACAAAATACTATCAGTCTTAAGAAGAATAAAATTAGGGCACAATACTGTTTTTGCAGTTTGTAGATACTGGTTTTGCTTGAGCAAGAGTGGTAGATTTCTATTTCACTTTACATGCTCAAATGGCAGTTACCCATCCATAAGCATTCTCAGTAGCATGCATGATGGCAAGGCAGGTATTTGGCTCCCTATGCACATATAGAGTATAAGTCACAACATTGTATATGGCAAGAACCTGGGGGGAAGGAGTATCCTCCTACGTTTTGGCTCAGTACCTGAGTTGTTAGGGCACTCAAACAGGAAAAAGGAGACCCATGTTTGGCTACACACCCCAGCTCAGAGGAAGCTGGAACCTGCATCCAGCATAGAGCTCAAACCACCAGGCTATAAGTAGTGAATATCCAAGAATTTCTCCAGATCTCAGTTGGTTCCCTGGGCTGGGCATCCATGAGAAGTATATATGGGGTGAAGAGAAAGAAAATATGCTGGAAGGTGTGTGGCTCAGTGAATTGGCTGCTGCTGTGGAAGGGATCAGGTCCCAGTTTAATCCTAGACCCTTGCTTCCAAGGGCAGGTAGAAACTTCCCTAGAACTCTAGCCCTAATGACTGCTAGACAGGAGGTGGTGTGGCTGAACTTCTGGAGGAGGGCTTAAGAGGAGCATGCCTGTAATGTGGTTGTCAGAGAGCTGCAAGTTTAACCCTCTTTGTGTGAGGGGTTATAAAACATGGGTTTCCCACTTTATGGGTGAGTGCCCTAAGTGTTGGGCTCTTGGGGCAGAACATGCGAGCGCCTTTGTAATCTTCCTTATTTTTGCAGGCCCACAATTTAAGAACTTCTGCTCAGCTTCATACAAGGGAAGCCATGTGTCTGCCAAGGTAGACCATAGCCTACTGTGCATTCTCAGTAAACACATGAATTCTTATGTGTCCACACTACATGTGAAATAGGATTACAAGCTGTGCATTAATGCTAAAAAGAGCAGTTAAGTGGTTGGGAAACTACTGTTTTGGTATGTAAAGTTACGTAGGACTCGAAAGGCATAATAAAGCAGCTAAGCCCGCAGGGCAGCATGGCTTTGGTGTGATTGTGTGGCTGCAGCAACAGCTGATATTTTTCTGTCCACAAGTCAGTGCCCAATGTGGCTGTCCCAGTTGCCTGGCCCTAGTTATACTACTATAGGATACTGCCTTTCATAGGATACTTGACCTTCTTTCATTTTTATTTATTTAAGTTATGAAAGGCTTTTTATTTAGGACTGACCAAGGATCAGTCCTAAACAAGATCAACCTCTTGTATCTTTTGAATAAAGATATTGAATATCAGGGAAGTGACATTTGCGCCCTGTCTGCACACAATCTTCTATTGCTGAGAACATAATTTTACTACAATTAAGGGACATTTCTCCCCAAAATGCCTATGAAGGTAACACGATTCATATTATGCTTTCATTTACACGAGTGTAAATCCACAATCACTACATTGACTTCATTTTAGCTTAGTTTAATCATGTAGTTTTATAAGAGGGGCAATTCAGGTCCTTGAGTTTACTAAACTAGTTTTTAGTTCTTAAAAGGTCCACATTGCAATTGCTAACTCAGCCAAATTTGCAAACTGGAAATCACTGTTCATCTAATAGCAACATTACTTATAATTTAAACTGACATGCCATGAATTCGTCAAATAATATGGAGTGAATGTAGTCAAGAGTGTCAACTTTGAACTCCCTCAAGCATTGTTCTAGGCATCACTTGTGCACCTCATTTACTTTGTGAATTAGAAGAATCAGGAACTCTCTAGGAAGTCTGCTTTCCAAAAAAACACAGCATATTCTATTGCACACCTTCTTTGTGTGAATGAAACTAATAATTGTAAAAAAAGAAAATAAGACTTCATTTCCTATAGGGGTTGGAGAGGAAGAGGAGCACAACTTTATATATATATATATATATATATATATATAT
>NW_017729022.1:145557243-145561886 GCF_001723915.1 Gavialis gangeticus
AATTCTGAGAATGGGCAATTTCATTAAGAATGTCAGTTTTCAGATTGGACATAAAATTCTAAATTCTTCTAGTCTCAAGAAAAAAAATGACTGACATACAATATATGTATAGTATATTTTCCTTCCATTTCAAATTATCTCTAAAGAGACTGTAAGGCTTTTTTTCCCTTTTTTTTGCTATAATTTGCTTAAATAATTGAATATTGCTGATTTGGAATCTGAAGAAATTTGACCCTGATTGAATGGCAGGAGTTATACATTATTTTTTTGGAAATCTGATTAAACCTGTACAAATCTGGTTGAATGTCATCTTAAAATCTGTATTTAAAAGTATGACCTGTTTTGAACAAATTTCAAGAAGCTCTACTTCATAATCTATCACTTGATTTACTTTTTTATTTTTTAACTTTTTACTGGATACTTAATAATTTTGCATCATCTGGAACAAACATATTCTTCTATCAAATGGTTCACACAAATAAGGAGACATCCTTTGCGTTATCATTTCAGTGTTACAAAGGAATTTTATTTAATTACCTAAAATGCTCATTTTTTATGAGGGGAAAAAGATCAGACCCAGCCCATTTTTCAGGTTTACACTTCTCAAGGTTTTTAATATTTAATAGCTAGAGGACAGAAGGTCCTCCTAGTACAAGTGTTTGAAGCAATGTATTCAAAATGCATAAAAGACAGATGGAACATTTAAGGAATTGGTTGGATTTTAAATCATTTTATTATTATTTTTTCTCATTCCAACTATGATATAGAAAAAATCCAGAATACAGCATTACCCAGTGTTTGAACTGCAGTACTATTACTCTTTGCCCCAAAGCATTCCAACCAGTGGTTGAAAAATGCTCTTTGATTTCCCTGTGATACAGACATCTCATAGGAAACAGATGCCTGTCACAAAACATTTTTGTCACTGTGACAATACCACCTTCCCATGCTCCCTTGTTCATTGCTGACTGTGCTCTTGTTTCCCTTCAAGGTCTGGCGCACCTGATGATGGGCGACCAAGGTATGGGCTCTGTTCCTTTTCCACTCTGCTTTCATTGTTTCTTCTTGTTCTGTAGCTGCTTTGAATCCATCACTGCAAATGATGGGCAAATGCTTGAAAGCTGTCTTTGGCTGCAAATGAACACATAATATTAGTCACATCTTTCTTCTTTCATTATATATATTTTTGTTTGCTCCTTAAGCTTTTGTCCCACCCGTGCCCTCAGCCCCCACCCCCCACCCCCCTTCGCAATATAATAACTGAAAAGAAGTAAGAGACTTAAGAAGGTGGTTGAGACAATTCTGTGAATTTATCAGAAAACACAATTATGGGTGATTCTAATAAAGACAAAAGAAGTACAAGAGCACTCATCAGATAGCTCCTGAAAGAAGACATTCAGCTTGTCATATTGTAAACAGTGAAGAGACCATTTACATTAATGCATGGCTGATTGGAAACATGCAGAAAGCACCTGCTCCTGCCTTCTGGAATGCTGAGACTACAGTTTTGAAACTGAATGAAATCAGTGGTTTTTCTCCTGTTTAGTCATTGTCTGTCAATTATGCAGCACCCTTTTCTTTAACTAAGCATGAGTTAATACTGTGTTTTTGTGCATGTACATTATTGGAAAAAAAAATAAACTAAATTCCTAATATGACACTGATTGCATCTCCATTTGTCTCCAAACACTTATTTTATACTTTGCCTCTTTTCATGTTCAAATATTACTGCATTTACTCATGACTCTTATTGTTGTTTCTCTTCTTCTTTATTCTCTTTCTGTCTGGAAATGCTTTCTTCATGGAACCATTTCATCAAATCCATAGGTAAAAGTAAAGGTATTACATGATTTACTTTCTTTTTAATACCATCTGTGTACTTTAAAGAATAATTGAGTAATGCAAATATATTTAGAGCGTTTTACACTGATAATATGAGGTAGGTATGTTTTAATTTTTGCATGAAAGTCAAGGTAAGGACAAAAATAGAAAAAAATTGCTTTGTGTTTGAAATTTGCCTTCATTTTTTAACAGACAATTTAAAACACTTATATATAACAGTGCTAAATGAACATAGAATTATAGCGAACATTAAAGAGTAATTAACAGCTATATTTTAAAGTATACATTTTCGTGCTCTCAGACTGTAGCCTAAGCTATGAGGCAGACATAAGCATGATGTTGCCAAACAATGACACTATGGAGGGAATCTATCCAGGGCCAATCCTCAACTTAATGTAAGTTTCAGTGTGAATAGCACTGACTTGAAGAAGTCTCTGCTATCTGTTGATTTCCTTTCTGTCTGTAAGATTATCCTTGTGAAATACTAGCTTTGTATATATCTGAAATAAGAATGGGACAGAGAGAGATGCGGAAGAGCAAACAACAAAGTAAAGTATGATTTTTATATGGGGGATTTTATGGGGTGGGTTTGTGGGGGGAAGGTTGTACAAGAACAAATTGACCCTGGTATGCTTCATTGCATCAGTCGGTAAGTCTGAATGAGAATACATATGCAATATTATCAAGGATTTGAATGTGCCAGACAAATACCAGCTTTTGCTCCTAGCATACCAGTTCCCAGACTGTCATGAATATAGATTTTTTTTATTTTAAAAAGTTTGCCTCCGCCTACTACTCTCTGTCACAAAATCTATATTATTAATGATCACAAATAAAGTTTTACTTGTCACAAGTTTTGTTAGGGTATGCTTGCTCCGTTATTTGTCATACTTTGGTTTTCTGGTTATATTTTACAGTACAAACTAAGTAGCATGGAAATGTTCTTCTCTAGCTCATTAGTATCTTAGCATTTTGAGTGCCTTGGGACATAGAGTGTGCTGTGATACAAACTTATCGTTACTCTGTGGTATGTGTCATGCCCTATGCATTATGGTTTTTACATTACATTATAGCTTTTGCAAATTTCCTAATAACTATAAGTTTCTCAAATCAGGAGTTGATGTCTTTTTTAGCAGTCACCTTAATCATATTACTTTTCACAGCATTAAATCATTATACATGGTTTTAAAACTTATTGGGTGCATCTATTTTTTTATTTATGTGCCCTAATTACTACACATTTAGTTTAGTGCTTACTTAATAAAGTACTAACTAAATGCGCAGTAACTAGAGTTACTATGCAGTAGTGTCAGCACATACTTATTTTATGATACTTACTGTACATTAGCCTAATAACACTGTGCCATAGGCTATTAGCACATACTGCTGCACAGTCTTATTAGACTAATGCGCAGTAAGTGTCTTGCGTAGATGTGCCCATTATTAAGCAAATGATTCCACAGACTACTCTTTACATTGAGTGTATCATGTACCAAATTCTACAAATATTTATATCTATATCTGTTATGCATATAAGTTAGAGCATACACTTGAAAATAAGGAGGGCAGATTTTAGCAAATCAAAAAAAATCTAACATCAATTTAGGTTAATTATCTTTTCATATTTGAAAAATTATACACAAAAATGTAAAGTAAAAACATGCAGGGAGAGTAACTAAATATAATGCCTAATGATATGCACCATTATCCAACTGAAACACTAAGCTAGTAATTATTTGCTTGACTATACTGTTCTTTCAACATTTCGATTACTTCTTATATTTGCTGTGTTTATGTGGAAGTATTAAGTACCGAACTGTGTTTTGATAACGTCCCCAAGACTTTTCCACCAAGTGTAGCGTGTGAAGTGCAAAAACAGGTAATGTGATTTAGGTGTGTGCAAATATTTGTAACCTATAACACAAATAAGGTGCATATGTTAGGCTAAATCTTTGGCTTGGCCAAATTAGCTTACCTTATTTGACATCTATTGAAGGAACATTGATTTACATAAGTTGAAGATTAGGCCAGGAAATATCAGATGTATCAAATCACTGATAAAACACTTCAGAATGGACTGCAGGATAACATTCCAATAGTGCTTTTCATTGTCAGGTTTCTTTATTTGGCTATATTTAAATCTCCCATCAAAATTTGAACTGAGTTTAGTGATGGGTACTGGCAATAAAAAAAGATTGTAGATTTCCTTGTGCTTATATCAAGAATTAATCCTTTCATATTTTAATTAAATATTCTGCTTCAGAGGTCAGTTGGAAATGGAAACACTATTAAAACTCTTTTTTTGTGGAAACTATACTTATTTGATCAAAGATGCCTAACTGAGAAAGCTAAAACTCACTTGGATACTACTTTGATGACTAAATTGTGTTTCTTGCATATCAAAAATATTCTCTCTACATTATGTGGATTATCATATGGGATTCAGACAAACAAAAGTCTAAGTATTTTAAAAATAAAACACCTCTTAAGACAGAAATCATGATGGTCTTTGGTTGATATTGTCTAAATAGTGTCTGACAAAACACCATTCAATCACACAGCCAGAGCAAACCTTTACAAAACAATGGGGTTTCTGCAGATATATGCCACAGCAAAATTCATCTCCTTAATCCAACACATTCAATAAAACCAAAAGACAAAAACAGTTTTCCCTTTAATTATAAAAAGTTTTCCTTTTCAATCAACATCTCAGACTAACAGGAAACATATAAGGCTCTAAACATGTGACAGTGTGGCCTGGGACTAAATGGGTTTTGAAATCTTTAGTTCTAATTAAACAA
>NW_017729022.1:145566886-145596953 GCF_001723915.1 Gavialis gangeticus
GACAAAATGGCCCAAATTTCTTACTCCTTCCTTAGGTGCAATTTCTAAGAGGGCTGCACTAGATTGAAAATAATTAAATCACAGTGGGCATGTATACATTTGCATTAATGCACTTTTCTTAATGCACATTAAATTTAGTACCTCCAGTGTGAGATACTAAATTAATGTGCATTAGGCTGCCTTAACGTGCAGTCATGCATGAGCATGCTTTTTAGGTGATGTGCAGTAGCCTATTTTACTACACATTAGCATAAAGCAGTTTTTTATGTGCCGCTTTAATGCATAGTAAAATAAGCTACTGCACATTAAAGCTCATATGTAGATACAGCTAGTAGTTGATATTTTCAAGGCCTACTTAATGATTTACCCACACATCATGACATTAGAATCATAGAGGTAAGTACCTTCAGTTTAAAAGTTTCCACCAATACTATTTAAAATATTGCAAATGTTTCCAGATAGTCTCAGAACTGTTACCATCCTTTAGAGAAAGAAAGAGTTGAATCTTCTAATGGTTTTGAGCTATCAATGATTACTGAAGGCTAGGTAATTTAACCCTTACACACAATTAGTTAACACCAAGCAGAACTGAGTATAAGTCAAGAAATGTATAAATGACTGCTTAATCTAGAAACTTTGAGGTAATGTGAACAATGTTTTTACATAATCTGTGAGATCTTTTTTGGAAATGCTGGGTCACATCCTAGTAGAAATTGTGATGCTGTAGTTCATATTAAAGAGAGAGAAAACCGCCCTGGAATCACAGATGTTCAGTACTTTTTAGAAATGCATCCTCCCAAAAAAATAAAATTAAAGGATTTGCACCTCTAAAAGTTCTCAGGCAGAATTAGTGTGTAGTGGACGTGTTTACACAAGATGCTAACTACACAGTAGCCTGATACTACTGTGCAGTAGCATTGCATGGCAAAAACTGTGACACAACACTATTGCACAGTAATACTATGCTACTGTATGGTAGCATCACAAAAAAGGTTTTTGCCTGTAACTTGAGTTACTGCGCATATATATTTTTGTTTATACAAGTACTAAATAAATGTGCAGTAAACACTATGTAGTAGTGTCTCATGTAGACATGGCCAGTATGCAGTACTCCAAATGAGGCAGCATAACAAATTTAAAATATAAAATATTCCCATTTATAGGTGACAAATCCTGTACAACCTTATTATTTTTCCTTTCTTTTTTGTCTGCTTTTGGTGATGCTTCCCAGACTTATAGCTGATCAAGACTACTCTGCATATTTCTACAAATTATTTAGCAGGGGAATACGAAATAATCTTTTATTTTTTGCAAGGAATTAAATTATCATCATTCTTAACTGTGGAAAGGAGTGATGGGAGGGTATTTACAGTGTTACAATAAAATAACTGACTCTTATGACCTCCTATTAATACTGCTTTGTCATTGCTACCTAAATATATTCTTATCGATAGTATGTATTATGTAAATGTTTTTCTCTTGACTGTGCATTTTATTTAATTTTTAACAAAAATACTATGTTTGTATCCCTCTTATATTAGATTATAAGTTTTATACAGCTTTAAAACATTTATATCAGTCATTTAGGTCCATAACACACTAATAAATTGTATTTAGCTAAGCGATAACCATTTCTACAATAAGACCATAGTGCAGCTGTGAGTTACTATATTAGATTACAGATTTTGATGCGTTGTGCATGCTGTGTGTAAATACTGGGGAAAGATGTCAGAACATTTAGTGTTTGCAATTTCTTCCTAAATATCACAGGGCAAAATTTACATTGAATAATCTCATATATATACTGTGCAAAATTATTGAAGCCAATGGCATGTCACAGCAGAATTTGACCAGTTCTCTAGAACATAAGGCTAGCTAGACACTACAGTATAATCTTTAAAATACCTTTAAATGAATGTGAGAATTTTAAAAAGGAATACTGGGCGTGTCTACATGTGCATTTAGGCACACCTATATTTAATGTGCATTAGCTTAATGCGAATTAAGGTGATTAAGGCTCATATCTGCACATCCAAGTGCACTAACGCCATGTGCACAGACTGACACAAGACTAAAATCTAAACATGCGTTAATGCACTTTAGATATTGGCACTTAAGTTTATACCTCATTTTGTGAGATCTTGCAGGTATCAAATTTAGGCATAAATAGCCTAAACTTGCCATTTTTAAGGCTCATAAGGGTGCACATGTGTAGATGTGTGCTGTTAATGTGCCTTAAATTGGGCTAAAGAGCCTTAAATCAGCATGTGTATATGTGCCCACTATGTTCTATTAATTATTATAATCTAGAGAGTAACTTATGCTAAAAAGCACTTCAAAACAAGTACCTTTACTGTTTTAATAAAGACAAGGTACAAAAAAGGGATTTAGGTAGCTAACATTCAAACTGGGTGAAATTTAGATACCTAAATCCAAGTGAACATTCTGATACTATGGACACTTCACACACCTAAGTGGTGGGTAGGTAGTAGCTACAGATAGTAGCTACAGTGTTTAGTATTTATGCATGGGTAGAGATTCAGAATTGCCTTCATTAGCCTACTGAGCACAGCTATACTCTGGCTGGATAGTTGCTCTGAATGAAATAGAATTGCTGAGGTATGCATATAATGTCAAGCAAGTCCTGAATTTTTAATTGGTGAAAATGTTGTCCCAGTAGCTTATCAGCTAAGGCAGGGATTGTCAGCCAGCGCTGCCTCCCAGGGCAGGGCAAAGGCAGTGGTGCCCCTCTGTGGGGTGGGGAAGCTCCCATGTGGCGGCTACCACTGCCACACACCAGCCTGGTAAGCTTCTCCACCCAACAGAGGGGTGCCATTGCCCTCACCCCAGACCAGTGAACTTTCCTGGCCCTTTCCTGGCCCTGCTCCTGGGAAGTGGTGGCGCTTTGTCCCCACCCACCCATGAACTGTCCCTGTCTCTCTGCTCCGTGTCCAGCCATGCACCCCCCCACCCCCCCACTGTGTTCGGCATCCTGCTGCACACTACCCCCCACCTGCTCAGCATTAAGCCCTGTCCTCTTCCCCCTTCCTTCCTCCCCACTTGGCATCTGGCCACCAGGAGTGTTTAGATTTAAAAAGTCTGAAAACCCATGAGCTAAGGCACTTTCCTTGGGAGCAGGACACCCAAGTTCTAAGCTACCTTCATGCAGAGGAAATTTGGACTTGCATTTCCTACTTTACAGGAAAATAGTCTGACTAATAGGTCATGGACTAAGAACTCAAGGGGCATTCTCCAGCCCTCTCTTCAGAGGTGGTTTACAGAGTAGCTAAGAAAAAGAAATGAGGGGAGGGAGGGCAAGAGAAAGCATATAACTCAAAGGGTGTGTATTCCAGTAGGATATAAGCTGTCTGGGAAGGCTCTTAGGTGTAACCTAGGCCTTCCCTGCAATGGAGCAGAAACTTTCCCAGGGAAAGTTTTTTATCCAATGAATAGTGAATATAAGCTGCAGTAGGCTATCTTCAATAGAAGTGCTGAAGGACAGCCTGAGCAACATCTAGCCTGAAGCCTGGTGGTTAGAGCACTCTTCTGGGAAGCAGAAAATACAAGGTCAAACACCTGCTGGGTCTTGCTTTCTATAGGCAGATTTCTTAACCGCAAGGGTAAAAGGTGGGAGGTCACTGTTGCTGATGCTTCTTTTTCCTCTTATTTCTGGCAAGTACACGCACAAAATGATTCTTTTCCATCATGGCGGGAAATAGTATTTCAAACTAATGTAAGTGCCAAAGCCGGCAGTTTTATGTACCTAGCACTTACGTGCTTGAAGGCTATATAGAATCTGGCCCTTAGTGCTAATATAGGTCCAAATTCACCAAAAACCTTTCTAAGTGCCTACTCTGCTAGTGTGCAGTCATGTGTATGTGAGATATTGACTCTGCAATAGCCTGAGGCTACAACAGAGTAGTGTTGCATGGCTGAAACTGTAATGTGACACTACTGCACAGTAATCTCAGGCTATTGCACAGTCAGTGTCATGAAAAAGCTGTTCTTTAGTAGTACTGCACAGTAACACAAGTTGGTTACTGTGAAGTCATTTATTACTTGTGTATACAAGTACTAAATGACTGTGCAGTAACAACTGCAAAGTCAGTGTCTCATGTAGGTGTGGCCTGCGTGCTCAAAACTGCTGCCATCTTTGGTGAGCTGAATATCTCAGCACTCTCTTCTGTCTACATCGGTTTGGGACTTACAATCTAGGTATCCCTAACTCTTAAGTCCCCTGAATGGCCTCATTTGGTAGCCAACCTCTGTACATGCCTAACATGTTCTAGTAGCATTGGAGTTCAGCATGAAGCACAGCAATTCTGCCCACTTCTGTTCATACGTAGGGCTACTAGAGGAGGACAAGGAGGTGGTGACACTCACCTTTTACATAATAACTTAATGTTTCCTAGGATGGTGTAATTGCTTACTAACCCAGGATTTAAGAGCCTCTTCTGGTTTAAGAGAGTTCAGATCCACAGGTGGTACCTCCCATGAGAGTGCCTAAACTGCCAGAGTAAAAAATAGCCTGTGTGGGGGTATCCCTCTCCTTTTGAAGCTGTGCCACTGTAGATCAGAAGGAAAGAAAGCATGACTGTGGTTATAGCACTCTGAAGGAAGAAAGCTTTAAAACAACCTTGTTGTATCTTAACCAAATATTTTTAAATGCAAAATACATAAGCGATCTCTGGAGCAGGGTCCTGAACCCAGGATTGCCCTTTTGTGTGGGTGTCATCATCACTGATGTGTAATTCCACAAATTTCACAGTGGCTCAGTTTCAACAGAATGGGTAGAGAATTCTTCCAGTCTAGTCTTATCTCTAGCATAGTATCTAAGGCACTTATGGGATGTAAGGGAAGCAGTTTGAACTCCCTCAGGCTGAAGAAGACCCAAAACCAAGGTGTCTCACTTCCTGCTTGTGATCACTATAACTATTACCTAATATAAAAACAGGGGGCACTGCCATGACTGTTGTTTTCTGTGCCATCCATGTGAAGAAGACTGAATGACACCCCACCCTAGCGCCAAAGTGCAACCTGGAATGTGGTTCAAGATCTGAATCCCAGTCTTAATATATGCATCTAATTCAGACCTGCCATTGGTACCTAATTATGGGAGAAAGGTGGGATTTCACTGTTTCCTGTTAGCTGTCTGGAGTGTCCTCCTACTTAGAGTGCTGCCAGTGATGATTCCCTTTCTTAGGGGCCTAGCATTCTATCATCACTAAAATTAAGCGCGCCTCAGTTCCTTTGTGGTTCTAGGCCCAATTGAATTGTTGGCTCCATTGAATTAATATAAAAATTCCCTGAGACTTACAGAATAAAATACTACTAGTATGATCAGTAGCAGATCCAGATGTGCTGTGAGAGGGCTGGGGACCCCCCAACTACACACTTTGGCTGTGCTGTGCATGTGCAATGAGGCTCTAGGGTCCATGGGTTGAGAGCCACTACTGTTTACCTCCTCACCCTCCACAATTCAGTGGCAGTGGAAAAGAGGGAATGAGGGGTACTGGCACTCATATTCTGGATGGCTCCAGTCACAGCTTACCCCAGTCAGCTGGCAAGCTTATTGAATTTGCTGGGGCTGTGGTACTCTGGCAGGAGACTGTGCTGATCAGGCAGCAAGCTCAAAGCTGTGTCTGTATGGCACTGCAAAAGAAGAGTGCAGCCACACTGCTGCCGAACTGCTGGATTCACCCTTGAAAATGATTAAAGGTGCCAGAATCTGGCCCTATATTGTTATCCTGCATAAAATTCTAACACTTGGAGATACTCTTGCAATTGATTTTGGTGGGGCCAGAGTTTCTTCTAATTTTGCTCTACCCTCTGAGCAGAGCAAAGTTTTGGTTTATTTCTTCTCCTCCACTATTAGCCTCCTGAGATACTTGGAAAGCAGACTTCTTATCTCAATTGATGACATCAGCCAGTGCAGGTATGGTGAGAGTAAACTGCTGTTTTCATTTAATAGATTCCGTGTACATTAATTACTTGAGGAATCTCATACAGGATGGGATGGCCAACAAAAGTTTGACAATTTGGGCATTTTAAACAGTTTTAGGCACAATAAGTTATGAACAACAGAAGACTTTCAAACAATTCTGTTAAGTTCCATTTTTAAATCATTTTAACTGTAGTAATCTTTTAAAAGTAAATAAAGGAACTTGCACAAGAAATTAAAGTCTGTTGTTCTAAAATGCATGCCAAAATGGAGTCAAGTCCATGCTTTACTGACTGAGATATGCACAGTAGTTTCTACAGTGCAATAGTGACAGCTGTTTCTTAAATTTATAATAAACTTGCATGTGCAAATCACATACGTGTGTGTATGTGCTCATGCACACACACACAGAATCCAATAAATATCTGTCTTTCAGTCTGCATGTTATATTACTAATATATTAAGTTTTTCCTTGAAATACCATATTGAAATGCAGTCTAAGCTCCTTTGTCACAAGACTGAGATACTTAACCACTTAAAAATTGCATTCCATTAAATCAATATGAGTGACTCATGCTTCAAATGAGTGAGATCTAGTAGGTCTATAACGTGGCAATTGAAGAAGAAGATGCATCTTTATATGATGAGTTATATACAAGTAATGTTCCGCGTGGAAAAGAACTTGCAGAAGAAAATGTTTATTTAGAGAAGCTTCTGGATAAATGTTATAGCTTAAGAGAAATTGTCAGCATTAGAAGCAGAACTGGAAGTTGTGCCTAAAGACAGAAATAACCCACAAATGCATTTGAGATAATTGAGCCCTGATCAGCAGCATAAAGAAGGAAGTGTAAGAATGGAATGCCAATTTAAGACTTTTTTTTAACACAGGACAGGAAAGAATTTCTTTAAAAAATTTTAGAAATTTTTAAATAGGTCAGTGAACAGTAATCATCATGTCATACATGTCATACAATGACTTTTAATACTTCTTTACCATTAAAATGCAACACTTTCATTTTTTAAATTCTTTATTTGCCTAATTTTTATTTTTCTTATTCCTGATTATATTCACTGCCATCACTATATTTACATTCATTTGGATTTGTTCCTGGAAATGACAGAAAATAAGTGTGCGACTGTTGAGAAAATCATCAGTTTTTATTTGAATCTAGGAGATACTGCAGAAGAAGGAGGACACATATTCAGGATTTAATCTTCTTTAATGTTAATCTCCAGTCATAAGCAAACATGATAAAACTAACCAAAAGATCTCTCAAAACCATATCAAAGCTCTTTTGAGAAGAAAAATATGAAATATAGGCCAAGGAGTAGACACAAATTTTGTATAGATGGGAAAAGAAAAGCTGTCAATGTAGAAAACATGAAAACTTCTGTACAGTTAGACAATGAAGGAGTTTTTAAAGCAGCATAGCAGGGTTTTATGTACCTTCTGCCATACTTTGTTTTGTAATTGAGTAAAAATGGAAGATATAACAGGTACTTTATATAGAAAGCAGTGCTTGGATTTTTCTGTCGGATTGTGTTTATCACACTTACTTTACCTCTTTGTATAACATATGATAGCAACAGAGAACCAAATGCATCTCTAGTGTAATTCCAATGACTGCAATATGGTTGTGCTAGAAATAATTTTGGACCATTAGGTCTATCCTGGTAACAAAATGAACTGAGCCAAATAGATATGGGGCTAGATTCTGATCTTGGTTATTCAGTTTAAGCTAGAAGTATCTCAAGATTCTTTGGATATAACTTATATTGGTAAAACTAATCTGTCTTTGAGGTTGGTGAGATCAGAATCAGGAAGCATGGCAATTCTTCAGTCAAATCCAGCCAAACTGGAAGAAAACCTAGACCAAAGGGAGTGGAATTTTTAAAAGCACATAGGGTTGATGGAACTCTGTGACCATTAAAGCCAATGAAAAATACCTACCATCATTTCGGTGTTAACAGAGTTAGACCAGTGCCAAGATGTATACATTTAAAAGAAAGTATTCTTAAAGAAAGAAGTCTTCTGCCAAAATGTAACTATATAACATTCTTAATATTTATATGCTGCTATTTAGGAGGAGTGGAAGTGGTAGTCTAAGCCAGCAACAAACAACCAAAAAGCTCAGTGGCTGTAGTTGATTTACTTGCAAAATTCACTGTTAGCTTTAAAATTCTTCATCCCTTTAATTTACCAATATACCTTTCCCTGATAATAATGATAAGGTCTCTCTTTTGATACTAAAGACCTTCTACAAGAGCATCTTTGATTCCTAACTTTCTGACAGATGTCTTCTACTCTCACTTTCATGGTCAAAGAGAATAGGTACATTCTGCTTGAACAATGAGAATGTGCTATAATTGGCAAAGGCTTATAAACATGGAAGACAGACCTGTTCTCAAAGGACATGGGCTTGAATTCTGGATCTTACTACCAGAAAAATAAGAAAAAAAAAGTAATTTCACCTAATTCAGAGTTAAATGAAAACTCATCCATTAGACTTGTCTTTCTCTAAATTTTTCATTCACAATAAATTTAATCAAACAACTTATCCTGCATGTTGGGGAAGAAGACAGAGGGGAAAGAGTTGTTGAGCATAACTACTCCACTAAACTAATGTAATTACATGGTGTAAAGGTGTAGCAATTCATGTTTATTATGAATTCTGATTACTCTTACATCAGCTTTCCAGTGGCATAATTACTACGACTTTAATGCAGTCACCTTGGAGTTTGCTACTGGAAGTCAGAGAAGAGTGACAACCATTTTTGACACTATGACTGCATGTACACATTCAAATAATCTGGGATAATTCTCCCAGGTTTGTTCTCTTAGTAGAGAAACTTATCCAGAAACACGTACAGATTTTCAAATGTTGAGGCCCCAAAGAGTAGAGAGTTTTCAGTGATAACACTGTGTAGCTGGGGGTAAGGGGCTCCTGTGCACATATCACAGCATGCTCTGTAGGTTTCCTTAGTCCACCTGCTGATAGATAGCAACAGTACTTCAGGCAGCCCATGGTCAGCCTGTGTTTCCCTGCAGCACAATGTAGGGATTATGATGGGGCATGGTCTGCTCCCTGCTGGAGCAGCAGAGTGCAGTGAGTAACACACTGTCTCTCTGCGGGATGGGGGAGGGGAGAATGCTGGAGGAATATATTCTCTTTTGAGAAAAGCCACGGCAAGTAGAGACATTTGCAGTCCTAGGAGAAACTCTCCTGGGAGTCATTTAACCTGGGTTGTTCCCAGGATATTTTTCTCCTCAAGTAGCTACTTTTACCATGAGAAAAAAAGCCTGGACATCTGTACACTCATGGTTTCTCCTGGGAGAGCATCAACTCTCACAGGAAAAACTGAATGTCTGCACAAGGCCTTAGTTGGCACTGATAACCACTTACAACAATTTTCTGGTCATGATAGACCTGGCTTTTCATAGTTGGTAGGGGTAGGGTCGGAAGGGACCTGAGCAGATCATCAAGTCCAACCCCCTGCCATGGCAGGAAAGAGTACTGGGATCAAACAACCCTGGTGAGATGTTCATCCAGCCTCCTCTTAAAGACCCCCAAGGTAGGAGCCAGCACCACTTCTCTTGGAAGTTGGTTCCAGATCCTAGCTGCCCTGACAGTGAAGTAGCGCCGCCTGATATCTAGCCTAAATCTACCTTCTACCAGCTTATGACCGTTATTTCTTGTCACTCCTGGGAGTGCTCGGGGGAACAAGGACTCCCCCAATGCTTGCTGGTCCCCATTGCATGTGAGTGGCCCTCCTCTGGACCCTCTCCATGTTGTCCACATCCCTCCTGAAGTGCGGCACCCGGAACTGGACGCAGTACTCCAACTGTGGCCTGACCAGTGTCGCACAGAGAGGGAGGGTCACCTCCTCGGATCTGCTCGAGATGCATCTGTGGATGCATGACAAGGTATGGTTGGCCTTCCTGACAGCTTCCCCACACTGTCGGCCCTTGTTCATCTTGGCATCAATAATGACTCCAAGATCCTTTTCTGCCTCCGCACTGACAAGTAGGGAGTTCCCCAGCCTGTAGGTATGCTGCTGGTTCTTCCTCCCCAGGTGCGGTACCTTGCACTTGTCAGTGTTGAAACCCATCCTGTTCTCATCCGCCCACCCCTGTAACCTGTCTAGGTCCAATTGCAGCCTATTCCTCCCTTCTAGCATGCCCACTTCTCCCCACATCTTAGTGTCATCTGCGAATTTGAACAGGGTGCTTTTTACACCCCCATCCAAATTGCTGATGAAGATGTTGAACAGTGCAGGCCCAAGGACCGAGCCCTGCGGAACCCCACTGCCCTCATCCCTCCAGGTCAAAAATGACCCGTCCACCACCACTCTGTGCGTGTCCCTCCAGCTGACTAGTGACCCATTTGACTGTTTAGGTGTCGACACCACAGTCCCCTAGTTTTTTAACGAGAATTGGGTGAGAGACAGTGTTGAAAGCCTTCCTAAAGTCCAGAAAGACTACTTCCACTGCTACACCTGCATCTAAGTATTTTAATTTACAATACCACTTGCTTTTGACCAAAAGACAAATTCAGGTACAGCCACCTACTTAATCCAGGCATTTGTGTCTAAGATTCAGAAATACTTAGATGGAGTGCTCTGTCCTGCTCCTACTCTTTGTGTTAACTGTACAAAACATCTGAACAGCCAGTAGGTATAGATCCTCTCCCCTCCTCCCTGCACTGGGTGGAAAGACAAACCTCAGGTAATATAATCAGCCTTGTGGGTCTTTTGTCACACCTATGCCTAGTTACCTAGCCTAATTACGGTAAGGGCTGGCTTCATCTCAAGATCTTCAAAGTTTGACATAAAACCTCATATGTGACATCCTTTTAATCTGTAACTGAGCATTTCCCAGATTAAGGATGCTTGACTTTTGGTGTGAATATGGTTGTGACTTAAGTGAGAAGTCCATTGAGCTTTATCGGGGTACCCTCATTTAACACCATGACAGAATTTTGTCCTAAGAGTGATGCTGAACAATACTAAGGAGGCCTTCAACTTTGAATCCAAGGTATAATTTATTCTGTCCAGGTTCACACCCAGCAGCTCAAAGTTGTAGCTGACAGTTAAAGAATTTCCTCTAAATACAACTCCTGTAACTGCAAACATTAGAAGTTTGACTCATTATTCTAGCTACATGGATGATTTCCCGCACCTCTTATCATACTATATCATCACCTCATACTATTAAACATTAGAAATAATTTGAGGAATAGCATAACTAGGAGGGGGATAGCAGGATACCAACCCCAGGTGCCAACTTAAATGGGGGCTCCAGAATGGTACAACCCCCTATGAGTCCTTGCAGGCACAATTGTGTGCTGCTGAGTCAGAGAAGCCAGAAAGAGGCAGCCCTGTGCCCACTACTGTATTAGAGGGACCATCCGCTCATGGGTTAGACATTGGCTGAAATCAGCAAAGAGTCATTTTTCAGGATAGAAAGAAGTAATTATTGGGGTCCTCCAGGGATCTGTGCTGAGACAGTGCTGGTTAACATATTCATAAATAATTTGGAAAAGGGGGTGAGTAACAAGGTGGCCAAATTTGCTGATGACACAAAATTCTTCAAAGTGGTAAAGGTCTAGGTGGACTATGAGGAACTACAGAAAGAACTGGCAATATTGAGCAAATGGGCAACTAAATAGCAGATATAATTCAGTGTAGATAAGTGTAAGTGATGCACCTGGGAAAAAAAAAACCAAATTATACCTCCATTATAATGGGCTCTCCATAAGTTGTTACCACACAGGAAAGAGATCTGGGAGTCATTGTGGACAGTTCACTAAAAACATCAGCTCAGTGCTCAGCAGCTCAAAAAGGCAAACAAAATGTTAGTCATTATTAAGAATAGTAAACAAAATGGAAAGTATCATTATGTCCTTTTATAAATCCATGGCACATCTACACCTTGAAAACAGTCTAGTTTCCACACCTCAAAAAGGATATAGAAGGACTAGAGAAGGTACAGAAAAGGGCAACAAGGATGATTAGTGGTATGGAGGGGATTCCACATGAGGAGAAACTAAAGAAGTTAGGCCTATTCAGTTTAGAAAAAAGACTCTCATGGCAGGGGGACATGATAAGGGTTTACAAATACTAAATGGCAAAGAGAAAGTAAATAAGTATTTGTTATTTACTCTCAATACAAAATCTAGGGGTCACAAAATGAAACTAGTAGGTGGTAAATTTAAAAGTAGCAAAAGGAAGTTTTTTTTTCAAATAGCATGTAATTAAAGTGTGGAACTCACTGTCACCAGATGTTCTGGAAGCTGTCAGTTAAGCTGGATTCAAAAAGGGATTGGACAGATTCTTGGCAGAAATGGGCCATCAGTAGCTACTGCAAGTGGGAGGTACGGATATAGCTTCTGAATTAGAACTTCCTAGATGCTAAATGCTGGAAGCTGCATGTGAGAAAGGAACGGGGGAGGGTGGGGGTACCCTGGTCATACCCAATTCACTTTTCCTTTCAAGATCCACTCTCTGCCACTATGACAAAGGATACTGAGCAAGATAGACCTATGATCTGACCCAGTAAATGGCTGTTCTTATGCTCTTATATTCTTATGAGGAGAGGTGTGAGCAGAGCAAGTGGAATGGTATCACCTCGCCTCCCCCCGGAGTCTTTGTTGCAGTGGCCTGAGCCTATGCTGCTGCAACAGAAGCCATAGCAGTAGGATCTGACAGCAGAGTACAGAGAACTAGGACAAATAACACTCCACTCTATCCCCTTTCTTCCCCTACCCCACCCTCCAGTGGTTACCATAACTTTTCTCCCCCAGCTCCAGGTGCTGAAGAAGTTTGTTGTACCTTTGAATTTCATCATTTTAAGCCTTTATAACACCACTGGGTCATGCTTGGGTCATATCACAGAGGAGCTATATAAGTGCCTGGCTACTGGGACAAAGCCAAGACTGCAGCTATCCTGTTGATACTACAAGGAACCAATTTTTAATGATTATAACTAATGACTCTACTTCAGAGTTTTATCCTGTGAGGTGCTATACTTAGCACCTCACCGGACCAAGTACCTATGAAATAAGTGAAACAGAAATAAAAAAGTATGTTTTATAGGCAGATTGTTTTGGGGAGCTAATTTATAAAGCATTCTAGATATGAATGAAAGTAATAAAGCTGGCAACCAGTTCTGATGGAGTTTAGTATTGTAGCTGTACAAAACAAATGCATTTGGTTCAGAACCCAAGTTCTCCTTGACACTGACTCTGACTTATACTTAGTTCAGGCGTAAATAAAGATAATTCCACTGAAGTCAGTGTAAATTGTATATGGCAGCCAAAACTGGGTTTTCATTCAGGAAGTAAAAAGTTTTTTCTGTCTGTGCCCCAATATTCTTGGGTAAGTAGGTGCAACTGCAGCATAGTGAAGAGTCAAATTTATTAGTAACAAGGCAGTCAAATAAAAAGAAGACAAAATGTATGTAAATTACCAACTGAAGTAGTACTCATTGGAAGCAGAGTGGCACAGTGGGATCATGCCCATAACTCAGAGATTGATGAATTAAAACCAATTTCTGCTAGTTTTTTTCCTTCTAAAGTAAAGAGCCAGAAGATCTGGATAAAAAGCAATCTCTTCAATGAGTTGAAACTCAAAAAAGAATCATCAAGAAGTGGTAACATGGTCATAGTACTATGGAAGAGTATAAGAACACTGTATGGGCATGATGGAAGAAAATTAGGATGGCCTACACATGATTTGAGATGCAGTTGGCAAGGAACATAAAAGGCAATAAAAAGGGATCTACCAGTGTCAAAAGTAATAGGAAGGCCAAAGTAACCATATGTCCCTTATGGAATGCAGAAGACAATCTAGTTATGGATGATGCAAAAAAGGCTGTAGTATTTAATGCCTTTTTTACGTGTGCCTTCACAAATAGGGACAGCTACCAAATAACATGTGCAGTAGGAAGTAAAGGTAGGAAATGAGTCAAATAGCCGAAGGTAATGGCAAAACTTAGGGAAACTAATACTAAGTAAGGTATTACTTAGGGAAACTAAATGCTTTCAAGATTACAGGAGTGGATGAGATGCACCCTAAGGTACTGAAAGAATAGGCTGAAGTAATTTCAGAGTCACTAGGTATCCTCTTTGAGTTCATGGAGGTGATTGGAAAAGAGCAAATATAGTCTTTAAGAAAGGTAAAATGAAGGATCCAGGGAAGTACAGAGCACTCAGCCTGACCTCAATATCTGGAAAAAATATTCCTCAAAGGAATCCATGGTGAAGCATCTAAAGGAAAACAAGGCAATCAGAAAGAGCCAGTAAGGATTCACCAAGAATAAGTCCTGCCTGACCAACCTAAACTCCTTCTATGAGAAGGTGACAGGCTCTGTGATTGGAGGAAGGTAGTGGATATAATGTACCTTTATTTCAGCAAAGCTTTTGACACTGTTTCCCATGACATTCTTGTAAACAAGGCAAGGAAATAAAGAGTTGAGGAAAGTACTATATATAACTGGTTGCATCATCATGCTGAACCAGTAGTCATCGGTGGCTCATTGTCTAGTTGGGAGGAATTAGCAAATGGGGTTTGTCCTGCATTTGGTATTGTTTAATCATTAATCTTGATTGGGATGGAGTACACATTCAACAAATATGACGATGCCAACTTTAGATGGAGTTACAGGCCTTCTGGAGACTAGGGCCAGAAAGACCTGTTCCTGGAAAAAAGTACTGGATGAAATTCAACCAGTGCAAAATCCTGCACTTGAGACAAAATAATTGCATGCACAAATACAGACTGGAGAATGGGTGGCTACTAGGCTACACAGAATACGGCAGAGAGGACCTGCTGAATAAAAGTCAAGTGTGTACTCTTGTTGCAAAAAAAGCCAACAGCGTACTGAGTTATTTTAACAGGAATATTACTTGCAAATCAAATGAAGTGATGTTTACACTCTATTCAGCACTGATGAAGCATCACCTGACATACTGTGTCTGGTTTTGGGCTCTGCACTTCAAAAAGACTGTGGTCCAGATCAGAGCAGCAAAAATTATTAGAGGCCTAGGAAGTGTGACTTATAAATAGGGACCTACCCAAATTGAGAAGGCAGGTGGCTGATTTTGCAGGCATATTGTGGAAAATTTTGCAGGGAAATTCCATGAGCAGAACACCAGCCCCAGGTGCCAACTTAAATGGGGGCTCCAGAATGGCACAACCCCCTAGGAGTCTTTGCCATGACAGGCACAACAGTGTGCTGCTGAGCCAGAGGAGCCAGGCAGAAGCAGCCCTGTGCCCAGTACTGCATTAGAGGGAGCATGCACTCATGGGTTAAAAATTGGCTCAAGGAAAGCAAAGAGTGAATACAAATGGTCAGTATTCAGGATAGAAGAAGTAAAGGGTGGGGTCCTCCAGGGATCTGTTTTAAGACCAGTGCTATTTAACATATTCATAAATTTGTAGGCTTATCACACCTCTGATTGATCAAAGGGCCCCTGTGGCCCCTCCCTTCACTGCTGATAGGTTGAGAGGGCTGTCTGGCATGCAGCTCCACCCCTCACCAATGACTGGCTAAGAGGGATGTCCATCATGAGCCCCTGTCTCACCACTGATTAGCAGAGAGGAGCAGAGCTGCAGGACAGGCAGCCAACTCAACCAATCAGCAGTGAAGGGTGGGGGTAGATGCCAAATTGACTGCTCCCCTTTCTGCTGGTGGGACCTTCCAGTATTTTATTTTTATGGGGGGTTTTTTGCCTAATTTTGCAGACAATGCCCAATTTTGTGATTTCCTTGAAATCCGCAAAATTGTGAATTGAGTAGGTTTCTACTTATAAGAAAGGCTGAAAGAACTAGGGTTGTTTAGCCTGAAGAAGAGAAGACTGAGAGGGAATTTGATAACCATTTTCAAATACCAGAAGGGTAATTATAGAGAGGATGGAGGTAGGCCTTTCTCTGTTCATATGGGACCAGGCTAGGAGAAATACCCTCAAGCTGAAGTAGAGAAAATTTAGGCTAGGTATTAAGAGAAACTTTCTGACTATGACGCTGGTCAAGTACTGGAACTGGCTGCCTAGAGGAGTGGTGGAATCTCCAACCCTGAACATTTTCAAAAGCAACATTTTCAAAAATCCTTCTCCAGGTTAGTTTAGTCAGGGATGACCCTGCTTTGAGCAGGGGTTGAACTAGATAACCTTGTGAGGTCCCTTCCAAAGTCCTGCTTTCCTTTGAAAGTATAATTTGACATTTAGTGTGGTCCTTATACTCCTCACCAATTATAGAGATACCTGCATTGAAGTTAATATAGTTACACTGGTATGAAAATAGTATAGGAGCACAATTAATTCCTCTTACAGTGTTTAACTTAATCTCCATAACTTCCATCACAACCAAGACTAAATTTGGCTTTTGTATCAATACTGAAAAAAATATTTTAGACCCAGTTGTGTTTAAAGACATCTACTGTCTTTACATAGTTGTGAACCATTAATTCCAGTCCATTTGTTGTCTGCTTTAATCACAAACTGAATTTGGTTCCCTTAGAAGAACTTACAAGTGTAGTTCCCTGTCATGCATTTTGTTGATAGGATCTTATCCATGACAATATCTCTGGGAAAATTGCTCTTCAGAAAGAATTTTAACAAGTATTTAGGAATACAATTTTGGTGAGGGAGAAAGGATTTTTATTTTAAGATAAACCTGGGATGAAAAGGTTTCCTTGATTTCCAGGAAATGGGATTGTTGTTATTTGTTTGAGGTTTTTTGTTTTTTTGTGGGGGGGGGAATCTAGTAAAGATGAAAAAGTTACTCTGAAATGATAAACAATCTTGATTCAGTATCAGATATTCCAGTCCTTTCCATGGATGCACAGGTAGAGGAAATAAGGATATGTGCTTACTATCTTCTCAATTCACTCTCATATCATAAAACCTCTGAGACCATAAATCACTTAAGTGTGTCTGTCATTTAACCTGTTTGTCCAAGAAAAGGAAAAATGAATTTATTCAACTTTTTTCATTGTTCCAATGCTTCCAAAATCAATTTTCTTACTAGAGCTATAATACAATTCATACAGCCAAAGGTATAATTAATACATCTCTTCTCAGGACACCTACAAGATCCATATGTCCAGTCTTTACCTTCTTACAAAATATTACCAAAAATGTATATCTAGGTCATATTAATTACCCACATTGGGATGCAAGGATATGTCTATATATATCTATCTAGCTGACATTCTCTTAAAACCAAAGTCAGAAGAACAGTCTTCAGAGAATCTAAAAATACATCTCTTAGACTCCTGATAACTAATCTACTTAGAGAGGATCTATTTTATTTACTGGTTGAAAACCCATAATCTGTGTTATGCTGTAAATCAGTTAGTGATCATAATGGTCCCTTCTGGCCAGAAAATCCATGAATTATACTCTCATGGAGAAATGACTATGATCAGAACAGTTAAGGGAAATGTCAAAAACTAGAAAGAGCCACCTCAAGTTACATTTTACTACAAATGATTGTATCCTGTTTCTTGGGTATATGGGTCATGGATCAATTGGCTGTCTAGGCAAATGCCAATTCAGACCATTACATTGTTCTTTATAGACCTGCAGTAATCATTCAAAGCATTTCACTTAGGCAGAAGCTAAAATGAAACATTTAAATCTCTCTCAGTTCACAGAAAAGAAAGCCTGCACAAAGTCCTTAAGTGTGAGCTGTGCAGGAGAACCATCTTAAGTGGATGATCTATATTGATGTCCAATGGAAGCCTGGAGAGTTTCCAGAGAAACACAACCAATATGTTCAAGGTGGTTATTGGTTTTGTATAGCTCCATTTCTGAGTGTCCAGTTTAAGCTGCCTAGTTTTCAGATGTGTTGCATATATATACAGATATTCAAGATTCATTCTATTTGTATAGTGTGCTTATCACTATATCTGAGCCCTGTGTGCTAGTGCCGTAAGATATGCAATTAAAAACTGTAATGTGTTGTTAGTTCTTTCATCCAGAACTAGACTATTTTTCCAGAAAACATTTTTTTTGCCCAAAAACCCAGGTCTCCACATTAATGTTATAACCATCAAGCCAAGAATCACTCTTACTATGCTCCACATTTTAAACAAGACAGAAAAGTTAGAGGATCCAGAGGCAGGTGACAAAAATGGCAAAGGGATTGGAAGGCAAGTCATCCTAGGAGAGGTTGAAGGAGCTAGGCATGTTCAGCTTGCAAAAAAGGCATTTAAGAGGGGACATGATAGCAGTCTTCAGAATACCTAAAGAGCTTCCATAAAGAAGACGGAAAACACTTTTTCTTTCTTACTGCAGAGTAGGACATGGGCCAATGGTTTGAAGTTGCAGCAAAGTAAGTTTAGATTGGATATCAGGAACAATTTCTTCACTGTTAGAACAATGAGGCAGTGGAACAGACTGCCCAGAAAAGTGTGGAATCTCCATCATTGCAGATGTCAAAAGAAGGTTGGACAGGCATTGGTTAGGGGTGATCTAGTAATAGCTGTGTCTGTTAGGGCTGTGCAAAGCTTCAGTTGCTGATTCAATTTGGCAGAGATCTGGCCCAATTCAGTGGCCAAATCTCTGAATCTAAATTGAATCAAGACACCCGTAAATCTCTCCAAATTGAATTGGAACCCATCAATTCAGAGAGATTCAGAAAGATTCCATGATTTGGACACAGACACAGCTTTATAAGTTTTTTCTACATACCTCAAGGTACCAGGCAGATGGAGTGTCACACAAGAGTGTGGGGTGGGGTCCCCAGCACACTCGGCTTTAGACCCGAAAGTGAACCAGAGGCACTTCCGGTCCACTTCTGCCATGGAGCACATAGGGGACCTCTTCCCCACTCCTCAGCTTGGCAACTGATGCCTCCTGTGTCTGGGGAGGCACCTGGGTTCCTCCCACGGCATGCTCAGTGGCAGACCTGGAAGTAGACTGGAAGTACTTCTGGTCCACTTCTGGGTCTGCTGCCAAGCATGCAGGGGGCTTCCCCATGCTCCTGTGGGATGCTCCATCTGCCTCACCATCGCAGCATTCGTGAACTGTGCCTGGTACCTCGAGGTATGTAGGAAAAATATATAAAGCCGTGTCTATGGCCAAATCACTGATTCTCTGAATCAGAATCAAATCTTCAGATTTAGATTCAGCCGAATTGAATCGAGATGGTTATCTGAATCAAATAATCAAATCACTGTCCCCAGAATTGGGCTGAATCTGAATCAAATATGGCTTGCTTTGCACACCCCTAGCGTCTATGTTCTACTATGGATATTTCCCATGCTTCTGGACTTTACAGGTTGCTGCATGGGGCCAGGAGAGAACTTTTTCCCCTTCTACTGCCACATTAGTTAGGGTGTTTTTAAGCCTTCCTCAGAGACATCAGGTGTTGGTTGCAGCCAAAACAGGGATTTTGGCTGGGGTATGCCATTGTTCTTGCTGGGACTTAAAGCCAGAGGTTTCTAGCTAGAGGGTCTTGCCCCTCTGCTCAGCCAGATAGGTTGCCATATATGGGATCAGGAAGGAATTTTACCCTATGGTCAGATTGGTACAAACTGAGGATTTTTGTCTTCCTCTGTAGCAGGGAGCATGGCCCTCTTCCTGGAATCTTTTATGAGTATTTTTAACAACCTTTGAATCATTTGTGGACATTGGCTGCTATGGTTCCCTGCTTTACCTATGGCAGGTTAGGATGTTATGTCTTAATGTGTGTCAGGGTTGACCAGTAGTTTTGCCAAGAGGTTGCAATGGATTTGTATGGATAGAGATGATCCTGTCTCAGGCAGGGGGTTGGACTAGATGACCTCCCAAGGTCCTTTCTAGCCCTGCTTCTTTATGATTCAAGTTGTCTGTAACAAAGAGTATTTAATTATTTATATAAAGTGGAACAGCTGCAACAGAAAAGAAACAGAAATACATTGCAGAATATCTTGCAACCCAAAGATGGGATGTGATAGATATGGGATGGGAAGTCAGGGAATGAGATATAATAGAAGCAAGATTTTTTGTAACATCTGCAAAAAAAAAAGGCTTTTCTTGAGAACCAGCTTAATTTATCAGTGTTCTGTACTTCATTATTTAAAAAAAAATTGTTACCTGTTTAGCAAATAAGCAATTGTTATAGGAAATAACTCTAGCTTCAATGTTGTTATATGCTGTCTTTTATATTATTCTTCTGCATGTTCTCCTTTAATATTCCGGTTCCCAGAGAAGCAATCAGCTATATCTTCATGGAATAGAGTAAATCATGTTGAAACTTGTAATTTCTGACAACAGTTTCATATCACACAAAGAGGAGATATTTTGATCTAGGAAAAATTATGTTTTAATCATTACTAAGTATCAGCTGTCCTTAACAGAAAATTGCATCTATTACCATGTGTCAGAATATGATATATTGGAAATAATAGTCCGTTTTATTCACTGCAGTTCCTGTGTAATGAAATGATGTAAAATAATATAAGAATGGAAACCCAGAAAATTAAATACAAAATAAAATATTGAAATAAAAGAATACATTTTCAAAATTTTCCATTTTTAAAATTTATCAATATCTCTTTGTATTCATGCAAATGTAAACATCTTTATCCAAGGGAAGAAACTATCAAAAACTCAATCTCTCACCAGCTATAGTAGGAAGAGAAATCTTCTCATAATTTTAGTACAGGAGAAGTGATAGTAGTATAGTAGTAGCAATTAAAAGTTTTATAAGCCTTGGACTGAAGTCAGATCCTAGCATTATACATTTCAGAGCCACCAAAATCTTAAGACCATAGTTCCACATTGAAATTCCAATAGAATTTCTTTAATAGAATTTCCTTCAACCCTCTCAATTCAGATTTATCCTTTACTTAGCAATTAAATATCCTTCTTTAGTCATAATATGTTCAGACAAAAGGGAAGGAAGGAGTTACAAGCTGTTCAATGTCAGGATTTATTCATTGTCACACTGACCTTTCCTCTTGAAGACTTCAAACCTATGGTTAAGAACTCAGTTTTACTGCAGCCAAAAATGATTTAGCTATTTTTTTTTTTTTTGCTGTATCTCAAGAGCACAAAAGTGAATATGCAGTCATTTGGTGAAAGTACTCAAAAGTTTGACAGAAAACAATCTGAAATTTTCTTTAAGTGAATAAGGTTTGCATTATGTTGGATGCAGCAAGAAAAGGTTACACTACTTTTGGCTTCCTTCATTCATTAAAAAGAAGTATACAGTGTGCAAAGAGCAAGCCATTGGCTGCTTCTATAAGTGTTAATTCAAACTGAGAAGTACTCACTTCCTGAACATATGAATCCAATCCAAGAAAAGGAAAGCCACTTGGAGCTGAGACAATTCTTTTACATTAATAATGTATTGTTTTATCCTTTGTGGACAGAAATTTTGTAATTAACCTTCTCTCAATCACTGATAGTTTCTCTTGTGTGGTATGTGTAGTGTCTGGAGAATCACGTGATTCACTACATAGTTTTTGGTATATTTCAATCTCTGAAGGCTTCAATTAATTCATCTGTAAAAGGTAATAAAGCAGCAAGACTTACACATCTCAGAGTATTTGGCAGATTTATTTTATGTTTTCTAGATGTATTCAAGGTATGAAACCCTGCTACTTGACACTCTTTTTCAGCAGAAAACCCTATTATACGTGCTTGATGTGTTAATCATGAAGGCAGAGTTTTAAGAACAAGTGATTCTGGGGAACTCAGGGATCTAGGAACTGAGGACCATATCCAAAAAAAGACCTTAGGTGAAATTTAGGCATCTAAGCCCTAAATTGGGGTCTAGAATACCTCCACTCAGATGTCCCCTAACTCTGGAGATATCCAAATTCCATATACTCTATGTTTTTAGCCTTAACATTCCCCATCACACCTGAAAATTCTATTTCTAGGCATGCCCAGAAATGTCTTAGTTAGAAGGGGCTGAACTCTTCCTACTTCCTGTCTAATCCCAACTGGGATGAAGAAATGATATGCTTCTCTACTTGAGTTATCCCAGGGGATTGAACCAGTAGGTACTTTCAAAGTAGGCCTAACACACACTGACAGGTTCACTGCCCCAACATTCCACCAGTGCAAGAGCAGGCATATATTTACTTTAAAAAATAGATGATGGTGGTGGTCCTGCCTAAGAATAGTCTAGTAATTGCTAGGAGCACAAGCACAAAAGGTTGGAAATGTGGACTACAATCACTTCAGGGTAATAAGAGAACTGAGCTTAGATTTCCTACTTCCTCAGCCAGTATTCTAACCACTAGGTGCCTGCAGACATGCTGGGAGACTGCTCCCATGTGCTGTAATTACAGTACATGGGAGCAGACTTGATTAATTGAACCTGCTCGAGTTTGCTAATTAGCATGTTCCAGCAGCCTCCATGTTTCATGTATCAGCATCCCCACACTTCAAAATGGCAGTGGGAGCACTTTAACTAAAGCTTGTTTGACAAGCTTTAGATAAAGCACCTCCACTGCCATTTTGAAGCTCAGGGACACTGATACATGAGATGCAGCAGGTGCTTTACTTAGAGCGGCTCTAGGAGCCACTCTAATTAAAACATTCCCCTCTACCCCTAAAGCACATGTAAAAACAAGTGATTATAGTGGTAGTGCTACCACTTGTGCCTTTTCCAGCCATATTTCACAAGTAAGAGTGCATTCCACTCAGTTCTTTGAAAGAAAAATTTTCTGAAGAAAATTTTTGGGATGTAGATTCTGTATAAACCTTCTTCTATATATTTATTTTAGATTTAAAGATTTACTTGAGATTTTATAGATTCATTTATAAATCTTTTTAATAGATTTGTTCCATATAAATCTTTTATTCTGCATAAATCTATAATTGCAGATACCTTTCTACAATCCAAAGACAGACAACCCATTGCATTTCCAAGTGGCTAACTCTAGGCAGCCACATGCAGAACAGGTTGACTTTAGGCAGCTGCATACTCAACACATTGTTTGGTTTGCATCCCTTTCTGAGACATCTAACTATTCCCCATGCACTGTATGGTGAGCCTGAGTTCCTAATGTAGAGTTCTGAATTCCTTTTAAGAGCCAGGCATCTTAAAGTTAGGTGTCACAGGACATGTCTGCATGAAACACTTAACGGCAAATTAGCATAGTGTACTGTGAAGTAAGCACAGTAAATCTCCCTAATCCTGAGTAAATTTGCTACCTGCAAATAGTAAATTTATTTGACATTAGTAACTGTGCCATAGCACTTGTATAGACACCTGGCCAGGAGTCAAATCTGCTTTCAGTCAACCGTCCACAAGGAGGTGAGAGAGAGCTCCCTGTCTCTAGCAGCTGCCTGCTGCCAGAGCAGGCTCCACCACAGGAGCCTGGGTGGGGATTATGTCCCCTTGCCCCCTAAGCAGAAAGCTCCAAGGGGCTTGGAGATCGTAATAGCAAAGCAGGGGCTAAGAGATCCTTATCATCCATAAAGTGAATATGAAATACTCCTATCCTTATTTGGTAGCATTTGTCTCCTGGTTTATACAGGTGTGCAATATTGTATAGTACACAGAATGAATAATTAAAACTTCAACAAGCTGTGTATGAGACCACAATGTATGAATGAAGACAGTAGCGTTCCTAATAAAGGAGTTTGTAGCTCTGTCTTAGATTAGGGCCTAAATGTGAAGCTATATTAGGAAAATGACTTCTTACTGTGGAGCAGATCCTGCCCATGCTAAAGTTTACAGAAATTCTGTCCAAGGAGTCATGGTAAGATTGATATTGATATTGTTCTTGCTGTTGCTTTGAAACAATGTTTCGAACTTATAGATTCATAGATGCTAGCGTTGGAAGGGACCTCAACAGATCATCAAGTCCAACTCCCTGCCTAGGCAGGAAACAGTGCTGGGGTCAAGTGACCCCAGACAGATGCCTATCCAGCCTTCTCTTAAAGACCCTCAAGGTAGGGGAGAGTACCACCTCCCTTAGAAGCCCGTTCCAAATTTTGGCCACTCTTACCATGAAGAAGTTTTTCCTGATATCTAGCTTAAATCTGGTCTGTCACCAAATGCAGTTCTATACATCTCTATACAAAGACGATATTGGCACTTACGGATGGAATAGCATGCACCAACTGCAGATGCTTCCTCAGCCTGATGAAGGGTATTTATACCCAAAAGCTTGCCAAGAAGAATTTTTACAACACTTTTGAGTTGGTCTAATAAAAGATATCAGATTTACCCAAAGAACCTTGTCTGCCTATTGTACTTACTAAGACATACACCACATTCATTGCCACTTAGAGCTCTTACATCAAGCAAAAAGTTAGGGACAATGTGGATGAATTGCTGAATCAACAATATTACTTGACCATTCTTGAGCCATTCACATAAGCCAATAAAACACCAAGACCAGACACAGCTACCAGAACCCAAACCAGACACACCAAATCAAAAGCCTAATGAAATCCCAAAGGTCAGTTTTGATTTTTCTGGCAGGTACCCGTTAGCTCTTTATTTCATTCTCTGTAGATTTCAACATACTGTCCTGAACAAATAAAAGGCACCAGACCTGCCTGTGTTTGTTTCCAAAGCTTTCACCTTGCTCATTCATTATGAAGGTGAAGGCTTTGTTTCCTTTATGCCTTCTTCTAGCCCTCTGTAGACTTGCTTCTTGAAGCTCAAAAAAAAAAAAGACTAATCCACTTTTACATTCCACCCTCTACCAGATCTTCCTGTCATTTAAATCTGGGTGTGCTAAGTTTCTCAAATCCTATTGTGACAGGGAGGCAATCTCTCAGGCCCAGTCACAGTGCCAGCCTGTCCACCCATCTTTGGGCATACCACCTGCCTTAACAGGGCGTGACAGGAGAGTAACTAATTAAGACGGTAATTAGGCGAGAGGCTGCCATTTGAATGCCCTGATGTAAAAGGGTGGTACATACACAACTCCAACCTTTCCTTATCGTGTCCCATGCCTCGCAGATGTCATCCATAAGTTGTGCTATGCTCTGGCTTGAGGCTGAGCCCCAACTCAGCACATTGTTAGGCTTCACTCATACTGCCCGCCTCTCAACAGGGCCTCTACCACTCCGCCCGCTCTCACCAGACCTCTTGCACTCTTGCCCCTCACGGGGCCACATCCACTCTGCCCTCCTCCTTTAAGTGACCATGTAGGCCATCAGGTTTGTCTCTACACTCCTTGGCCAGCCCTGGCGCAGCCTTTTGGGCCTCTCCCCTTATCTGCCTGGTGGCCAGGCAGTTTGCCAAACACTGGGATAACTCTGCCCCTGGCCCTGCACTGGGTAACACAACCCACTGGTTCTCTCGTTGGGGCCAGGGGCACCCCTGGATCTGTGCTGGACAGGCTGCAGTGCTGTGCTGGGGGGGGTTATGGATGGGGCTGCAGACACCCCAAATTTTCCCATATCCCCCTCCCATTGCTGGTGCTGCCCGCTCCAGCTGCAGCCTGCCTGGCCCTGTGCAGATCTGCCCCCCCATGCTCTCCTGGACAAGTGGCAGGAGCTGCTGGATGAGTGGTGCACAGCAGCGGGAGCCACCCCCAAATGAGCCTCAGCTCTGTCTTGCCCTGCCCTGGCTGGGCAGTGCCTACCTGAGCCAAAGCTTCACTCCTTCCCTCACTATGTAGGGCATTGATCTGCCCCCTCCATGCCCCTTCCCTCTCCCATCACCACAACAGACTTACCAGTTGCATGCTGTTAGGCTCTGCTCCTTGCTCCCCGAGTGCTTTGCTGCAGCTGCACACATGCACAAGCATTTAATCGACCAGATCAGGCCAATTTCCAATATAGTCAATTTTCTTTATATCGGTGCCAATCCGATAATCAGACCAACATATCAGTGCACCTCTAGTAAGCATACAAGTCTTATACCACATATCCTATCTTCCCAGGGACGTTTTCTATGGACCCTGCATTAGGGTCTATTGGGCATCAATAAATAAATAAATAAAATAAAAATCAGAAAAGCAGCATTGGAACATAAGCCTGTATACAACCTTATGTTATAACAAGAAGATTTTTAGCACCCTCCCCCTTTTTTTTCCTTTTTTTGTTTTGTTTATACAGTTGCAAAACCTACAGTCTCTGCAGGAACCCAACAGCTTGGCTCCACTACTAGTGTTAAAACTAGCATCTCAGTCATTACTTCATCAGCTTTGGTAACCACAGCTTCCACTATTGCCCTTTCCTAGCAAGATTAAATACTCCTAACCAACATTCTGAACTCAACTGCACATTTCAAGTAAGGTGAATATGAGCGTATTCACAATTATTCTAATTTTTCATTGAATATTTCATTTTTCTCTTCCTATGCTCTCCAAAATAGGTTTGAGGAACAGTCAGAAAGGCTGTATGTACTTCTGCATGAGTTAAAAAACCACACACTAGTGTTGTGAAAGAGGGCATACATTGGTTTAAGGTTCTTCCTGGCAAGAGGTAACTGCAGAGGCAGAAAACCACAATTAAACCCATCACACTTTAGAGTGATATGGAGAAAGCTAGAAAGTTATACCAGCTTTCACAGTTCAACTTCCACTGAAGCCCATGATAAAATCCTCTTTAGTTCTCTAAATTCTTAGGAAGTCACAGGTACCTCCCACTGGTCTGAAAGTATTGTTGTATGCTAGCATAGGATCTTCCACTTCACAATGATTTAAAGTTAAGACTAAAGCCATAGACCTATCAAATGATTTCTCTTTCTCCAGCAATTACAGAAATCACAGGGCAACTTTCCAAAAGTGATGCAACCATTTTGACACTGTACATTGTAATTTTAAAAACAATGCAATATTTTCCTTCCACACAGAAATTCTGGGTATAATACATTTTCCTGGTGTTCTTATATGGTTTAGAATTGGAATGCTTGTTATTTTCAGATAATTAATTTAGTAGACAACTTGACAATTGTGCATATTAAAATGTCACTGCAGGGGCTCTATCATACTTTAAAGATTGAAATACTGTAATTGACAGCACAATAACTCCAGCAATAATAATTAGGCCATTCTTTACATTTTACATTGGCTAATAATATTTGCCTGAACATAGTTATGTAAGAAAAATAAAACTAACCAATTTCTCCTTATTATATTGTCTTCTATTTTTGCCAGTTTCCCTTCTAATATAAAATGATTCATTAGTTTTTCACAGATGCAATATTTTCTTGGTAGCAGCATGAGTGAGTGAGTGGCAGGTGAAACATGAACATTCTGCATCTTTTAGACTGTTTCCCAATGACAATTTAGTCTATCTGCTGACTCTACCAAAATATATAGCAAGGATGACTATCCATAAATAGCTGTTTCACAGTATTCTAGAGTCCATTTACACTGCAGGAAAAAACTAAGGGTATATTTAAACTGCCCCAGTATGGTGCTAGAAAGTGCTGTACTGATGTACACCCCAAATGGGATGTAGCATCAGCTTACTGTGGCACTGGGACCCTCTGTAAGCTCTTTAAAAGTTCCTGTAGTTTACAGAGTTTTCCATGGGTGGATCATAGGGCCTCCTGCATTTGGTCTTATTTGAGTTTAGGGTTGCTGCCTAAGTCATGCAGGCATTCAGGAAATCAAAGTGTGAAGTATTAAAGAACCCAGGGAACATCATATGAGCACAAGCTACTATTGGGTAAGCTTCAGTGTTTGTTTTTTAAAAGGTTGGGATTGTGCTAGTTTTAATCATCTGCATTTTTTTCTTCAGATGTTTCCCAAGTTTTAACTAAGACTGTAATAGACTGAATAAATGGTTTCTGTCTTCTGAAAATAAACCCACTTCAGTCTTGTAGCCAAAAGAGGAATTAATTGGATTACAGGTGCACTTAATTATGGAGCTCAGGTTTTAAATTTAGCCGTTCAGATGATGAATCTGGAGTGAAAGGAGGTTTTATTTTTGTGTTTGCTGTAAAGGGGTCAGATAATATGTATAAGGGAGAAGGACAGGAAGCTGGATTGAGTCTTGAAATCATTCTGCATGATCCATTTCCTGAACTACAGAGTGAGTTTTTTATATTTGTTATCCATCTATCAAAGGGCTTCACAAAGTGCATGCAGCCCTACTATTATGCCCCTACAATTGTGGTAGGGAAGGGGATTTTGTCCAAGGGTATTAGAGTAAGTCCTTTTCTGGATTTAAGTTTTAAGAAGTTGCCTCTGAAAAGGAATGCTCACAAGTAGAAAACATGTGATGAAATTTAATGCATTAACCTTGGATGTAGAGCTGATTAGATTCTTAAATGTTTAAAATTTAATACCACTGTCCAGCTCCATACCTGTGGCCTTTTATATCTGTGTATGAAAGCTTCTTGAAGCTTGTGTGCTCTGTAAACTGTAGGAATACAATCATGTGAGACTGCACGTTCAATATTAATTTTCTTCTACTCCTGCCCCTCCCTTTTTTCCCATACTTCATGCCTCTTCTTGTCTTGAAGAGAAAAGGTTAGGAAACTACAATAGCAACATTTTTTTTAAAAAAGCTACTAGTTCTTCAATAATATTTGTTGTTTAAAGTGAACTCTTGCAAGAATCAACTAATCCTTGCATTGCTTAAGTAAAAACTATTAGCCATTTCTTCTTCCCCCCTATTTTAAGAATGAGGGAATAAGCTAGCATGAGGTGCTTGGAAGAAACAAAGGAGGAAGTGAAAATCAGTGGAGCTGTTCTCTGGGCTGGGCAGAAGAGAGGAGAAGCAACCTAAAGCTGGCATGGCTGTTATTGAGCAGTGTTGAGCTTACCCAGTAGATTTTCTGGTTGTATCTGAAGATTCTTCTTTGTCCTGGGACTGCCCCCAGGACCTAAAAGACTTACTCAGATTTACAGCCTGCTTCCATTATAGATCTTAATTCTGTGAGATCTGGGACAGAAGTTCCATAAACTGGTTTGACCTAAATTAGTTAAGTATGATACTATATCCATCCAGGTTTATCTTAAATCAATTTGGGCCGCTTTAAGTGCAGCTTATACACATACACTGAACGTCTGTTCTGTTACAGGTTTAAACTGGTTCCCAATCACTTAAACTAATTTATGTGCAACTTCTGTCCCTAGTCTAAGTGTTTAGAGAACACTTTGAAAGCTTGCATTACAAACCAAAAAAAGACCTGTCTAGCTCTTATACTTTGCCAGTCACTTTTAAGTTCTTCCTCTGATGGTTGCAAAATTAATATTTGAAGCGGCTTGAAGGCCAGACACTACACCAGAGGAAGATGTGGGTGACTGATCTATTTCCCTCCTTGAATTGACAAGTCATCAACTTTTTGTTGTCTAAGTGTTCCATAAGGACTTATTTAAATAAATTATGTTCCTCATTATTTGACATTGAGACCAGCATGACTCATGCTTTTTAATTAAAGCATAGCTGGTGTGTGTGTGTGTGTGGTTGAAAGACACAGAATTCATTTTACCATCTTGACTTATATTCAACAAAGTTCACATTTAGAAAAAAAAATGTATTGGTGAGGGAGGAAATAAAGGAGTTTATTCCATGTTCTGCTCTGGGCTTGTTATGTAAACTTATTGAAATCACTTGTGCTTTCTGTGACTCAGCTTCCTCTTGCATCTGTACAAGTAGTAGAAAGTCTCAATCCCTCAAAAATCAAAGGACCACTGGCTATGATTTAGCTAGATCTTAAAGGCCCTTCTCTGGGCAATATTACGAGATCATGTGAACTTTAGAAAAAATTGGCGACAATATTTCAACCCAAGTGATAAGTTTCTATTTCAAAAGCAGGGTAAATGGCTAGGTATGTACTTTACTAAATGAGCACCTCAGTTATAATGTTTTTGGGTGGATGGGTGGGAAGGGGGAGTGGAATTCCAAAATGTTGATGAGGCCTGTGATTGTAGATTTCATGGCACCTCAAATGCAGCACAAACTTTGACAATGTGACCTAAGAAGTCCTTTTTGATCCCACTGTTAAATGCAATACAGTCCATTTCCTAGGATTCTCTGGGCACATTTCATCTAACTACTTATGCAGGCACAAGGCATTGGTCATACCTTTGTCCTCTTCTGCTCTCATTTTTTAATGCTAGTGCCCAACTCTGTACTTGTGGCTCCTTATAGCGTATGAAGACTCACTGAAATCAGTGGCTCTGCGCTGCAGGAGTACAGAGAATACAATCATGGGAATTCTGGCTTTAAACCTTTTGGAGTCCCCCCCCCCCCCCCCCCC
>NW_017729022.1:145597189-145604576 GCF_001723915.1 Gavialis gangeticus
ATTCTGTGGGCTCTACATTTAATGTCTACTACATTGTTGCCTACTATTAGGATTGTTAGGGACTGTATTTGATGGCTCCAGAGGTTTGCTTCAAGTCCTTTGTTCCTAACTTTGAACTCAGCAGCCATTCATTATTTTACCTGTTGGCTCATCCCTTCATTGCCATTTACAGTTGACCCTGCAATTGGTGAAGAACCCAATTTGTCAGTGGATGTGTCATCCTGCTCCACATAGTTTTTATAGCTCCATCAGAGTCTTTTTGCAATCCTTCTGATCAGGGATGCATTTCATCTTAAACAGAGGATGGATTTTCTTCTAGATAGAATATGTAACACAGAGCCCTGTAGGCTGACAACTTCTGCCACTGCAAGAGGGAAAATATTGGGGATTGAAGGACATTTCTTTATCTCAGGGATGGAAAATATGTAGGTGTTAATATAAACTAAGACTCTAATACTAGAAATAATAATAATGAAGTGAAAAATAATATGAATAATAACAGTTACATGTTTCTGTCACTTCTGGTGCACAAACTTCAACTGTCTTACCTTTATACTTTTGTCAGTGATTTTGAACTTTTACTTTTTTTTTCTTTTTTATTACATTACAATTTGTTTTCCCTCCTTTTTTGGTAAAAGGAAAAGGGTTTCCTACTTTTTGGTTGACTGGGTTGTTTGTTTGTCCATCCCTCTTTGCCCCTGATTTTTGCATTACTGAAATTTACATAACAGCATAAAAAATGTTACCCGAATACTTAGGTCGGGGCACGGTTTTATTCTCCTATATATCACCCAGGAGAGATTACTTGATTCAACGTCTCCACAGATGCGGGGGTGGTTGTAATTCAGCATATATGTTTATAGGTCTATGTAGCATAGGTCTCTTCCAGTCCTATATTCCTCCTTGGCCTTCTAGCCCAGTCTCTGCCACTGGCAACAACAACATGGAAGTATATTAAGTTTAAAAGGTCTTTATACCAGTTTCCCCTGAATACCACAATGCATGGGAACGTTTTGATTTTGTAAAGGAGATCCATACTTGGGAGGGAGAGGAAGAGATGGAAATTGAAATGTTGGCATCATTTAGATCCCATGACTTAAATGAAAAGATTTATTAGCTGGTAGCAGCATCAGGCCAGCATCCTCTCGTGCAGAGGTATCAAAGGTATAGCCTTCAGGCCAGATTTAGCCCACGAGCCCTGTCATCTGTCCCCTGGTGCTGCCCCTGGATCTGAGTTGACTAGGCCCATGTGGGTCCTGGACCAGCTGTAGCAGGCACCGTATGTGGAACAGTCCTGGACCAGCTGGGAGACAGAGGGGGCACCACATGTGACACAAGTCCTGGAGTGTGTACTGCCTGTGGCTTGGATCCTATATTGGCTGGAAGAGATGCTGTGTGCAATGTGGATCCCATAGTGGGTTCTGCAGGCACTGGATCCAATATGGGGGCAGGAAAAGTGGGCGGGGGGGTCCATGAGTCCAATCCAGTCTGTAAACCAGCCCTGTACCACTCATCCTGCCCATAGCACCAAATGAGTCTGCCATTCATGCTGTAATGTGTCCAGCTACAAGAGAGGGGTGAAAGAAATGTTGTGCTTCCTAGGAAAGCAGTAGAAATGTTTTCTCTGAAGTCCTGCTAGTTCTGACTCTAAAATAAATAACATGAACAAAAATGAACAAACTGATTTTGTAAGCTACTGGTATAAGCTTGAGTCTTCTGTTTCCTTATAGTTTTCCCTAATACATTTGCTAAGCACAATCAAATATAATGAAATGAACTTCTCAATAGTGGCATGTAAGGAAATGAATTACAGGTTTGATTTTGAAGGTACTTGCAAATCTGAGATTTTCTACATGTAATCACATGTAGGGCTAGAAATGTTAATGGTATTTTAAAACCTAATTTCTATGGAAAACAACTGATAGTATGTACCTACATTTTTTTTAAAATCTAGCCAATAGTCGTACCTCTTCTGAATCTGTAAGTAGTCTTAATACATAAATTCCTGGATTTTAATAGTCTTTTACTATAGTGCAAGTAAACTAGGAAGAGTTGAGGGGGGAGGAAATGGGAGTGAAAGACTTATTTTTTTTTCCCCAAAACCATGGTGCAAAGACTGGGTATAATACCCAGTGTTCAAATCCCTGTTCAAGCAAGATTTGAAGCTGGTGCATTTTATAGACTTAAATCTGAGAATGCATGTGTGCACACCATTGTCTAAATACTAGCAGGAGCAAGATAAAAATCTGTGTCTGAAACAAAAATACCTTTCTGTTTGGTAACTTTCTCTCAAAGTTCAGGATTAATAGATATAGATGTAGTGTGGAATGTAGCATGTTGATTGTGCTTAGAATTATTCAGCAAACTCCCTTTAGATATCATGCTGGAGGACATTTATCCTGTTTATAACTGACACCTCCCAGAATGCTTTGTATGTTTCGTCCAAGTAGCCTGTCAGCTTTTTAGCAAATAGGGGTAATTTTAACTGATATTTTTCAGATACTTCAAATTGAATTATGGCTCCAGAGGGAATAAATCTGTCCTGCCATTAATTTACAGATATCATATTTCTTAAAGCATGAAGGCTAATTACAAAAGGGGACTTTAGCTGTCACGATGCAGAGTGTTAGAGCACCTAATTTTCAGGCACTTTGCTGGTGAATAAGGCCTACTTCTCTGAATTAGGCACCATACTATTTATGAAGACAATTACAATGGGACCCACAAAAGTCAGTGTATGCTAAGTGGAAATTGTTTGCAAGCACCCACTGCCAAGCACAGGAGTGAAGCTTTGGCTTGGTTCCTCTCAGGAAATTGGGCAATTTACTTTAGGCTGAAGAGAAACATCCATCCTCTCAGGATTCAAAACCCCAAACCCTAAGTGCAGTGACCCCTGAGCAACTGAAAAGAGGAGCACAGCCACCTCCTTTCCTTTCACCTGCTTTCTGTGGGTTCCAGTTTAAGTGTTCTGCAAACCTAAAGGATCAGTAAAAATAGATGCAGGGATTCTAACTTATGAATCCTGGAAGAGCTTGGATGTGACACAGGTCTGAGTTTCTCAGCATTTTCAAGGCTGAAGTATTTCTTGGCATATTGACAAGAAGAACTTTAGGTACTTTAATAGTAGAAACTAGATGTTTAACTGCTTCCAGTTAAAGGGAGCTGCTGAGCAGGGGCTTAACAGATTTAAGTCTTTTTTTATACCCCAAGCATTAGGGGCTTAACAATGGTGTGGCAGAAGCCCAGAGTGCATGAAGCCCCATCGGATCTGACAGTCTATTTAGGGGCGTTTTTAGCTGACGTAAGTTAATGGATTTAATTTTATTCAAATGGATCAGGAGAACGTAGTATAGGTATGCAGACAATGTGTAGCTTGGCTCTCTTTTCCCATACACCCAAACATTGCCATTTTGATACAAAATGCATTATCAATTCACTTTGTATTACTGCCAAGTAAAGCAAAAAAGACTGGAGGTTTCTCTCTACTTTGATTACATAAAGTCACTTCTTCTCCCTCACCTTGATGTACACACTGTATAATCACCTATTATGGATGGGCCTGACTCCAATTAAAATCAGAAGGAACCTTTATCTTATAGATGGGCCTACATAAAATTTTTACTACATAAACAATAATAAGCAACCTCAGATTTTGATCTGTTATCACTAATACCTGCATGTCTTGGTAGAGAACTGGTGAGTCCAATGCAGGAATCGAACAGCTGAATAACATGGGGTTCAATTATCACATCACATCTTGGACTGTGGTGATGATTTTCTTAAAAAACCTTGTTAATAAATGTAGCTCTCCGGAGGTGGGGAGCGAGTAAAAAACCTAAACAAAATATTTTGGAAAAACTGTCAATCCTCTCTAGCTTTATTGAGTCATGAACAACTTTTTTTTTTTTAATTCAGGGCTTGTGCATGTGAACCATGTTAGTAAGTTAAGAGATTTCCCATTGAAATGAAAGTGTTAGTACTTCGAGGCTACACAGACATTCAAAAAGCCCCTGATGGAAATGCTCTAGCTATCACACTTTTTACTTAAAGTGCTAAAAGTCAGAGTGGGAATGAACTGAACAGACATTTGCCATTCAGCAGTGGTGGGGCTTGGTGCCAGCCTGCACGTGGCACGGGGCAGCTCCCTTCCCCCACCCGCAGCCCCAGTTCCCAGTGCAGCAAAAAGCCAGGCTGGGCTGGGTAGTACTGTGCTTCAGCTTCTGGCTGCAGCTGTCAAGAGGCTGGGGTGGAGGCAGGAGAGAGCCCCACTGCTGCACAAATCTACCTCCACCCAAGACTCCACACAGAAAACTGTGGAGGACCCTTGTGACAAGGGGGCTCCCTCCTCCCTCCCCTTGCCTAAGTATCCTTACAGCGGTAGCCAGAAGCTGCAGCACGGGGCTGCCTAACTCAGCTTTTCGCCATGCCAGGGACTGGAGTGGGGAGGAAATGGAGCTTCTCTGCTGCACAGACCTGGCCTAGCCCCCACCAAAACCAGAGCCCACAAGTTAGGGGGCGGGATCCATGTGGTAGAGCATCTCCATTCCTCCTTCCCCTATGCCACAGTTCCTGGCATGGCAAAAAGCAGAACAGTCAGGAGCTGCAACTGGGGGAACAGAGCCTCTCTGCCATGTGGATCCTCCAAGCTTGCGGGCATGACTCTTGGTGGGGACTGGGCCAGGTCCACACAGTACAGAGGCCCTGTTCCTATAGTCCCCCGATCAGCTGTATAGGGAAGAGACAGCCTTCTCTGTCTCCTCTCTGTGATACTCCAGGGGTGGGGCTGGGCTAATGCTTGCCCAGAGCAGATGATCACCAGCTGAGGCTAGCAAGCTGCCCAGCGAGAGGCCCATGGGATGGCAGAAGAATGCGACCTACATTGAAATGTAATGGATGTGGTATAAACTTTTAAAAAAAGTGCTCTAAAGCCACAATTAAATCTAATACCACATCCACTGAGGGTTAACTTAGAGTGGGATCCACCACTTTTAAAGCACTTTTTAAGTGCTGGTAACATCTGTTTTGTTATGGCTTTAAAGCTCTTTCTGTGCGTTTAACGCATGTTAAGTGTAACATCTGACTCTGTTCATTTTGTAATAGCACTGACAGTGTTAAACTGAAATTTAAGGAAGAGCTTCTCTTCTGACTTCTTGCTGCTTGTCTTGTATCTCATCTGTGGAACTAGAGAATCAAATGGCAAAGGTAATCATAGAAAACAGGTGCATTTGGGTTATTTTAGCCCTTCTGTTAAATCCCTTATCTAAGGCTTGCTGTCTCAGTATGCTTACTTCGAAGATGGATGTAGATCTGAGCAACCAATTCTTTCTGGACTGATCCTCTTGTTGAAGTGTGGGCAAAATTTACGCTTCATTCATTAGGCATTCTGTCTACATATCGGATGAAGAGTGGCATTGATTCCAATATTATTGACCTTGAGTTGGTAAGAATCATTGATTAACATAATTAATTAAGAGATGAGCAGAATGTTGACATCTGAGGTGGGCAATGTACATTGGCATAGGGAGGAATGTAAAATGCAGTTACGAAGCAGACAGTGAATCAGCAGCAGATCAGTTCTGATCTACTACTACTTCCCAAGCTTCCTTCCTTCTGGGGAAAGAAAATGGTACCAAAAGCACCCAAACTTTGTGGTAAATGTGTTTTCAGGCAGGTAAAAGGATAGATAGATCAGTCCCAATATATTTTCAGCAGAAAAATAAATTTGTTTCTTAAGATATCGGTGCAGCTGCTTTAACCCTATTAGAGGGAGGAGCTTGGAGTGTGGGTTAGTTTTTTGGTGATTTGTTTGGTTTATTGTTTTAAAACAGACATTGGGTGAAATTTCCATAACAGACGTCTCCCCTGAAACCAGCCGTCATGTTAGCTAATGCCCATGTTAGCTAAAACCCAACCCATTATTAATACTACTAATGTGCTTATAGTGAAAACAACAACAGAATGCTCAGTTTTCTTATGTGGTTTGTATGAAGGAAATAAAACGCCTGCAGCTATGGCTTTGTAGCTGGTCTGACAGAGCTCTGCTGTGTGGTCAGAGTGGTAATAATAAAGAGGGTCATCAATACTGCTAACATTAGTATTGATTTAGGCTTGTCAGGGTTTTTTTTTCCCCCTTTTTCTTCTAGCTTTGCAGCACTGTGACATGCCAGGGCCTCTGCTGTTGTACTGTAGCATGTTCTCTGTGTACCTCCATAGAAGAAGAAGGAAAAAAGTATACATCCTTTATTGTGGGTTTTAGTTATACTAAAACAGTCATTAGTTCATGCAGAAATATTTTAGTTCAAGATTTTGACCTAGAACGGGTTATCTTACTGACTATATGCAGTATATACACTATAAACAATAAAGAGGTAAGGTTAATATTAAGGCAATACTATAGAAGCGTATTTAATCCAGTGATTCTCAGACAACACTGGAGTGCCATGAGATCTTTCAAAAGATATTCTGGGGTGCTGCACAATATTAGCAGTGTCAGGGGTGGCAACACCTGCATGATTCAGAAGATAAGGCCAGACATTTCAAATAGAAATCGACAGTGCAAAAACATTCTGGCCTGTTGTGTTTCTTTTCTGAGTTCTTTGCAACAGAAGTGTTCTATTATTTTTTTCTGTAGTCCTGGACATGGAGCACATGGACGCTCTGGCCCCTGCCTGGCCACACAGCAGCATCCCAGGGCTGGAGCTGCTGTTGCTGCTGTGTAGCTAGGCAGGGCCCAGGGCTTCCATGTGCTCTGTGCCCCAAGAGGAAATGGAGCCAAAGCTGGATCCATGCCTGACAGTAAGCAGCAGGGTGTGGGCAAGGAGAAAAGGGGAAGCAGAGGCTGCAGAAGGCAGGCAGGCAGGGGCACAGGTGCTGGGAGGCACAGGACAGGGGAGGAGGGGAAGAGGGAATTTAAAATGACCCCCCAATAATTAAACTTTATACATAAAGCATTATAACAAATTTTATAAATTTTTTATATAATTATTGAGGGGGTCATCTTAAATTCAAAGTCCTTTTAGACAGAGTTCTCAAATTTAACAGGCACTATAAATAGTTTCTTAATCAGAAGTACTGTGCAGGCAATTTGCATTAAATAGTGTGCCCAAATTACAGCATGTATTAAGATACAACCGTATATTGCATTGAATATATTTTTACTTTGGACAATATTACGACCAGGTCACTAAATCATTGGATGCAGGGGTGGCAGTGGATATAGTTTTCTTAGACTTCAGGAAGGCTTTTGATACTGTCTCTCACCCCATTCTCATTAGGAAGCTGGGGGACTGTGGCGTAGACACCCATACAGTCCAATGGGTCGCCAACTGGTTAGAGAGTCGCACCCAGAGGGTGGTAGTGGATGGGTCCTTCTCGACCTGGAAGGACG
>NW_017729022.1:145604711-145615409 GCF_001723915.1 Gavialis gangeticus
AAGGCTGAGGGGGGATCTTGTGGCCTGTTATAAACTGGTTAGGGGGGATCAGCAGGCGCTGGGGGAGTCCCTGTTCCCCCGAGCGCCGCAAGGAGTGACCAGGAACAATGGTCACAAGCTGGCGGAGGGAAGGTTTAAGTTGGACATCAGGAGGCGCTACTTCACGGTCAGGGTGGCTAGAGTCTGGAACCAGCTTCCAAGTGAGGTGGTGCAGGCTCCCACCCTGGGGGTTTTTAAGAGAAGGTTGGATGACCACCTTACTGGGGTCATTTGACCCCAGTGCTCTTCCTGCCATGGCAGGGGGTCGGACTAGGTGATCTGCTCAGGTCCCTTCCGGCCCTAGAAACTATGAAACTATATTGTCCTGATAACAGCCTGCTTCTAACTATGGAAACAAAGTTGTTCAGCATTAACTGGCAATGCCTGTTAGTTATTCATTGTGGTTTTTCAAGAGCTAATGAAGTAGGCAACTGAGCATAGCTACAGAAAGAATGGAATTGTGTTAAGATTACAACTAAAATAACCTTTTTATCTAAGGTTTTATCTAATTATGAGGTCTAGCATGTATTACTCTTGATCCAAGGAATTTGTAATTATAGGTTTGGACAATATTGTCTTAAAAGAAAGATACAAATCACACTGTGTTGCCCAGGCTGTTTGGATTGAATTGCATATGAAAATATTTTGAGTGAGATTCATTACCTACAACCTAGAGAAAATGGTGAGGATAAGGTTAACATGCTTCAGGATATATTTATTCCCTCCCAATTCTGGGATGCTTTAGGACTACAATAACCCCCAGAATACCTTGGTTCAGCCTGGCTTGTCTAAATTATAACAGCACTGTAGCCAGGAAGAGTTCTCAGAAGTCAGCACTGTAGCTTGGGAAGAGTTCTCAGAAGTCAGCCTTAAAAGTTGTGCTGTGTCTTCAAAAAGATAATTCTTCCTTATTCATAACCAGGCTGTATTTAGAGCAAAGCAACCTACATATCTGCTATGCCATAGAGACTCCATAATATGTATATAATCCCCACCAAATCTGCTTCCTTTCCAAAGGGAAAAACAACATCCCTCTTTTCCTAAAGTGGCATCTGTCATTTGTCCCCTGTCTGATTTTGAGGACTAGGAAAAAGCATGCTTGTTGCATTTCAAACTGTATGTGCCTTTCTGTTTGAAATGAGATGCATCTTTGGCAAACTGAAGACAATGTGTCCTCTGCCCAGCATTGTTATGAGGAGGAGAAAGGAGTGAACCTTTTATCAGCATACCTACTTGCCCTCCCTGTGGTGGTTATATACTTGTCTGGACAATTAATTTGGACAGAAACCACTTGACCTTCTAGTACTGGTGTGTTAGGGAGATCCTATTGTACATAGTTTTAAGAATATGTTCCAGGAGCTCTTTTTTGCTTCCTGAAATATAGATTATTGCTGGAGTCTGCAAACTTTATTTGTATGATTAGTAATGTCATTTGAAAAAGCATTTTTTTCATATCTTCAGGAGTTCAAAATACTTACAAATCAGTTCTTACTCTTTTTCAAAAAGTGTGCCGTTCAGTAATCTAGGAAAATAAGTACAGTGCATTACTGAGAATAACAGAAAGAAATGAAATGGATTTCTCTTTTCAACAATGAATGCAGTGTTCAGCAGTAGTGAGCTTAGTGAAGCAGATCCTGTTTGGATCATCTCCATGAAGCTGATAGTAAATTAAATGAAGATGATACATGAAAAATCCCAGGCACCCAATTTGGATGCTTTATTAGTATTATTAACATTGTTATTGATAATAATAATTCTGTTTAACACTAGAAATACTGTGAGAATGCTATGAAACTGTGCAAGGTTAAAGAGAAAGGATACTGGTTGGTTATTTGTAGTCAGCCTCATGACCAATGCTTAGCATAATGTTATTAGTCATTTAGTTGCTATAGGTCCATAATATGATGTCCTTCTGTTAATACAAGCCTAATGTGGGTTTTTTTGTTTTGTTTTGTTTTGTTTTCCTTTTAGATTCTACCTAAAATAGATTAGGCAATCATTGTGATGTCTAGTTTGGTGCGTCTGTTTGTATGGATCCTACACAGATGTTTGTTTTATATTCAAAAGTTTTGAACTACCAGCTTTTTTATCTCAATACACTGTTTTTCACAGGCAGTCAGATTTTCAGTCCTTGTCAGAATGGGCATGCTCTGAAAATGTTCACACATGTCTTTAATCCCCAAGCTATGTACTTGCATATGTTAAAAATAATTGCATATCCAAATTAGTGACGACCAACCTGTTTTGTAAACACCAATTCTTGCTTCCACATGGTGAATATGGGTACACTGAATGGCACAAAACTGAAATATATGATAAAAGTGTGTCCAAAGGCTCCCTTGATTTATTAGCAGGGCAGTGGGTGCTTGGGGGTGTGCTCTGCTCTGTATCCCCTTCCTAATCCTTTGTTGTTAAGCTGTGACCTTACTCCCTTTCCTGTTTTCTCTTTATTTGTCTCCTGGAATTAGTTAATGTATCTCCAGTGGTCTCCCTTCTTAAGGAAAGCTTATAGTATTCTGTGATGGGCCTAACCCCGTGATCTTTCAGCACATTAAATAGGCCTGTCTATTCTGACCCTCTAATAGGCCACTTAAAATATTGTATAAAATGTGTTGTTGTGTTTTGTTTTGTTTTATTTACTTACTTGTTTTTGGTTTTTTACAAGGCTGTTACACTATCACAAAAATCATTATTTAAATTAAAGACTGAAAACCAGTCTTCCAAAGTGCATGATTCATTAGCATTTTATACTTACATTGTGGTTTTGTGCTCCTTACCTCTGTCAGTACAACGTTGTTTTTTCATTTTTTTTCCCCTTGTGACAAAAAGTACTATTAATCAAAAAAGTCTTCTGTTTTAGAAACTTATAATAACTCTTCTATTTTTTTCCATGTGTGTGGTTAGGAGTGGGGAGACACTATTGATCCAAACAAGAGATCAATATGCAGAGCCATTCACAATTAGACATTTTGTGGAAAAGAACATGAATCAAATTAACCCCAACCACTTGAAGAAGATTGCCTGGTAACCTCACCATCAAACGTGTTTAAGTGTAATGCATTCTATTTTATTTAGTACAGGGGGTGTCTTGAGAATTGTTAATTATGTCCTCTCTTGGTTGTCCTGTCTTTCTCACGAAAGTCCCTTAGGACAGCTGCACCTGCAGATGATAATTTATTAGTGCAGTTTTTATGCTTTATGAGACCAATGGGATTTATTTCAGAAGGCTTGCCATGGTCACAGTCTTATTCATATTAGTTTGATTAGGCTTGCTTTCAAAGGTCACATAAGAGTTTTAAAAAATAAGAATATGTATAAGCATTAATATTTCTTAATTATATTTAATATTTAGTATGGGCAAAGCTGACATTGTTACTTTCCTTATGGTAAAGTATGGTTAGTGAGCTTTACTGATTAAATCCTTCATTTTAATTTTAAACTTTTGCATTTAAAATGTAACTTTCTTGACTGAAAATAAATGAGGCATTGGTTATATTTAATAACTCCTATGCATTGCGGTGTCACAGCAGACCCAAAAGATAGTACATGCTGTCAGATTTGGGATGATAGATTTTATAAAACTGTGTTGCATAAAGATGAACCCTTTTGTGCTACCTTGCAAAGTTTCCATGGTGACAGAGCATTGCTTCATGGGAATTTCACTTTTCTTAGTAATGTTAGACACTGAACCCCATACTGCTGCTTCAGATTGTTCTTAAATCTCAATTTTGAATATGGCATCATTCTGAAGGAACATATGAGTAATCTTGGTGGGTTATTTTAATTTAATTTTATTTTTCTTTTGCTAAAATATACCTCCTGTCATGCTGTCAACCTAAAAGATTGAACTGTTAACATCCCAGATGCTGAAAAAAAAATGGCAAGCCTCAGATTTTTGATATATAGTTCTATAGTATTAACTTGCTTTATGAACGTTTTGGATTTGTCTTTTTTAATTCTTTATTTCCTCTAAACCACAAAGAGATTGAAAGCAACAAGCAGTTTAGGGGGTGAGTTATTTGGGTTGGGAGGGGAATTGTGGCAAACTGAATATGCTTTGGAGTAAAGACAAGAGTTATGAGATTCTAGTTTTATTAAAAGGCAGGATTTTCTTTTTTTCTTCCTGAATGAATGCACAACTTTTTTAACATAACAGAAAACCAGATCTGTTTTTTGTGTGAAGCTATTGTTGGACGAGAAGTTTTCTGGGGTAGTTGTTTGTATTACCCTATAAAGTGTGATATGTTTATAATGCTGTATAATGAAAAAAAAATCTTTCAGAAGCTTTAATCACTTACCAGCTCCAGGCATCTCTAACTTAAAAAATAAAAATGACTGGGGGAAATCCTGTTTCTCCACCTTAAGCATTATATATTCCTGAATACTCAGCTGTGGACTGTTCCCAGTGCTGATGCAGCCAGATCTATAATTCTGCAGATATAGCCACCTTCTTAACATATGATGGAGACATCTAATGAACATAAGTAACACCATTTGGTACTCAGTTGGAGTTACCTAGCTATGCTAATGAAATGCATACAAAGGAATATTTTTCTGGAAGAAGGATCTCTTGCTGCTTTTAAATGAAAACAGCTAAAAGAAAATGAGCACTGGTGCTATAAACCTTTCGTACAGAAAGCATTTGAAGTTATTATGCATGCTCTTTTGCCCCATTCATATTGAATGTGCTTTCCCCCTCCTCCCCACCCCTTCCCCCCCGTTCTCTCCAGTGGAGTGCGGTATTATTTGTGCAAAGCATATAATAGAAAAACTGGCGAAGGTTTCACGAACTATTGAACTAATTGAGAATGGATGCTGAAATGAAGTGAGCGCCTCTTTCTAAGTGGCATTGTGTGGGTAAGGATGGCACTGTGCTCAGAGTACTAATTAAATATGCCTTTCCTTTCAGTCTTGCTTTCCATTAAGAGTACTCTTGGAACAAAGGGAGATGAAAATGGCCAGAAAACTGGGATTTGGGAAGAAAGAAAGTAAAGAATCCTAGAAAAAAAGATAAATATTTAGACATTTACAAATACAGAGATGAATTGCAGATGGCTTTGGTTATTTTGTACTCATAGCCTCTCCTGCTCCCAGTGAAGTCTTTTCACTTTTAGACAGGTGCAGGACAGTTCTCAAGAAATTTTGAAAGTGGTCCATGGGCCTAGAAACTTTGTGAGCCCTAAGCTAATATCTTAGTCCTATATCCCATGCCTCTCTGAGGGAGAGGTGGGCGCTTTCTAATCCCTTGAATAGTTTGTCCATCTCAGTAAAATGGGCTTGACTAGAAAGTCAAGTATATACCTATATCTTAAGTGTGTAGAATTTTTCGACTCTGTTTTGTAAGAAAGAGGTATTAGTTGTTTTCTACTTGTGTCTTGGCACTTTCAAGTGGAAGCAGCGCAAATTTGCTTTCTACTTCTCTGCAACTTCAGTTTCAGTGAAATACCTTCTTGAGTGAGGCCACCATTTTATTCAACAGGGGTAGGTAGCTACTACGGGCTCTCTTTTCATATGGCATCAGATATCAACTTTTCAAATCTATGAGTCTCTGTCTGGTATTTTCATTCAGTGTATGGATTCTATCTGCCCCATCTGGGCATTTATAAAGATTGCAGCTTTTGATTAAGTGCTGTACTTTTTTCTGGACACCTGCATTCACACAGGGAGCTGTTCATCTTGATGCATTTGTATCCAGATTCCAGTCAGTTCAACTTGACTCATGCTCCTCTGTCGCAGTCATGCCCAATGGGGGGATTAACTTGCATTTGGTGTTAGTATAAAATACTGTAAGAAAAGGTATGACCTTTCCCAGTGGCCAGCCCACTCCATTGCTGCTCATAGGTTTGGTTCAGCATCCCCAGTGTCTTCCAGGATCTTGTAGGCTTCATGTCTAAATGATATAAAACTTTTATGTCTCTTAAGCCTTCATCTATTTGGGTCTTCATGTAACCCTTCTGCTGGGCACTGGCCAGCAACAAGGGTTAGGTTCAACTTCTGGCGTACTAAATATATTTTACCTTGTCTCAAGCCCTCACCAAGAAATCTGGGAACACTAAATAAATTACTAGGTTGTCCCGAATAAACAAAACCCTCTCCTCGCAAGCAGTGTAAGCAGAGAAGATAAATTTATTACAGAAAAACAAAGGCAAAGAAAACAAAGCAAATTACTAAATACAATTTAAAACACTACCAATTTCAAGACATGGTTCATAAACTGTACCCTTTTGGGAAGGCTTCACCCATGCCCAGGCAGTCTGGGGCTTGGGGCTCACCCAAAAGGCAGTTCCAGGGGCTTGCGCTCTTATACCTGCCTGTCAGCAATGAGCTGGAGACAGGGGCTTCACGGGAGAGTCCTTTGAGCTGTTCCTTGGAATTGCTGGCCTGCAGGAAGCTGCTAGAGAGTGTCAGTCCTTCTGCATTGCAAGAAGCCCCACATTGCTCCCTGCAGTGCTATAGGGCTATCCTCACTTCCACGTGGTGGCTGTGAGGGGTTAACTGTCACTCCAGACAGTATGCTGCACCCCTAAATTCCTAGTTCCAATACCAGCTCTGCTGGGTAGAAAGTGCAAAAGAAAACTTCAAAGGAGAGGTCAGGGCTAACTCACTGGGCCTGAATTGGGGCAGCAAAAGCCAGCCAGGCCTATACTGCACTGAGGCCTGAACATATAGCGGAGGTTTAGCCATGCAGCTAGGATGGAATATTATAGCTGTAGAAAACAGCAGGGGAAAAAAAAGGCCCAGACCTATGGCTGCAGGCTAGACATCTGGTCTCAGCTATATCCTATGCTGAGACAATACAATTACAAATCAGATGGGGACAGGCCCTTATAGCCAGTAACTGCCAGGATCCATTTCTGGGAAGTTTGCTTCAAGGATTAATACCCCTATGGCATTAATTCATGTAAGGAGAAGAAAAAGAGGGAATGGTCTAATGTGACTCCTTGGTAGGTTGTGGTATCCTCATGGAGAACGATGTGACTGTCTATTTTGGTATTCAGTGTACTCTTGGCTCAACTATTGTTCAGGTGGAAGAGTGACAATACTGATTTCTTGATGCTCAACTTTAAACGCCACTTGTGGAGATAGTCAGCGATGAGTTCCATGTTGGTACTCAGTGTCTTTTCCAGTTCTGTCATGCCAATTCCTTGGACTACTACTGTGACATTTGTCAGCATACATGTATCTCTGAGATGTATGTGGAAAGCCTAAGGTACATGCACTGAAAAAGTATTGGTGCTAGCACTGACTGTTGGAGGACTCCATTCTTTAGAGTTCATACTCTACTTTTTTTCTCCTTGGCTAGTAGTGAGTTTGAATGATCTGCTGAAAATCATATTCATGATGAAAGCCTACAACTTGCAGTTGGGTATCATAGACTGCAGTTTACATTGGGACCTTGATGCCATACCATAAGTGGCTGTAAGGTAAATTAAAGATCACGCCTATTTTCTGCCTCATTTCAGATCAATTTTCTAGGTTAGATGCAAGTAATGTAAGTTGGTCAGTAGTATACTGCTTTTTCTGAGAGCCATCTTGTTCTTTTGGAACCTGGGGATCGGTGATGTTCTCTCTCCTATTCAGGATCATGTACTCAACAAGTTTGTAATGTATGTAGCAGAGTGGTGAGATGGGTTGGTAGCTTTTTGGATCCTCTGGTGGTTTATTGGGTTTCAGGACATGCAATGATGTCAACTTTTCTCCAGATTTTTGGAAGTCTGTTACTTTCTAGACATGTACATATGAATTTCTGAAGCCATCTTTTTATTGTGGTTCTGAGTTTGGTAACAAATTCTGGAAATATCTTATTTGGTCCAGCAGCCTTGCCAGTCCTGATTACTTTACTTTAATAGTTATGTCAAACTCGCTGTCAGAAATGGCACTTGCTAAATTAAGGTTGGCATAGGGTGACTTACACTGTTCATGAGTCAGGGGTCTAATCATCTCTGTGTGTTGTTTTCTTGGATTACTGTACTGGTTGTTGTTGCCCAGTATTTTTGCAATGGCACTTGCTGACACAGGGCAATGTTGTGTTTTGGTGCCTTTGCCTGTAAGGCAGTTCATGATGCACCATGCTTGCCTGCTCAAGTGGGTCATATCTAATCTTTCTATGGTAGTGAGCGATCTCTCCTTTTTAATATTGTTCGGTGTGGTAGCCAGCTGTTCTGTAGGTTGGTTTTGTTTTGTTGGGTTTTTTTTTGTTGGGTTTTTTTTTTTTTTTTTTACAGTTGCAGGGTCATTGCATTGCTTAATGATACTGATGCTACTACTGACTGACTCTTTAATTTAAACTGTATCTGAGGAATGATGACTATATTAGCCAAATGTACAAAACAGTCATATAGGTAAAGGAGGTAAAAATCTATTTTAAAATGCTCCAAGAGAAGACCTGTATCCTGGCTGTTTCATAGAACAGCTTAACATCAGGAAATCTTTTCTAGAAGCAGTTGAAGTATATTTAAAATGAAAGTACCATCTATATGTCACATATCTGAATTTATTATTTCTTGAATAATGAGCACACAGATAGAGAAGCCTGGATTCATTACCAGGTATAGTTTCTACTTCTGTTGGTTGGGGATTTAATTTCCTGAATTTCTTACTGTTTTTGCCATGTAGTTACATATATTTGCTATGGGAAGCAGTAATCCTGGACTTAATTCTTCTCATTGAAATGGATGAACATGGGAACAAGGCCTTAAACTATAGCAAATGAACTCCTATTTTTTCAATGTATATGTATGTGCTTTATGATAGATCATTAGAAACCTTAGTGTGTGTGTGTTGCTTTGCTTTTTTTTTTCTTTGCCCTGAACAAATGTGATCAAAATGATTATTAAATCTTACAGCTTATTCCCTCGGTTCCTACCTGGTAACCAGTACCAGGATTATCATTCTACAACAAAGCAAAATTAATCTGGACCCTTATTATGCAACAAGTCAATTAATTATACTGAAGTATCCATGTAATAGCCCTGCTGACTTGTTAAAATGCATGCTTGATTTTTCTTTTTTTCCATGCCTCAAATAGCAGTAAGCATGTTGCTTTTTAAAAAAAGGAAGTAATATTTGGTTTTCCCCACTTACTGCCTGATGATGTACATGCCAGTTTCATTTTGAAATTTTATTATAGGCTGATGTTTTTGGATAAATTGACCTAAATCTTGTACAGAGGGACAATTTTACATGTTGCTCTTAAGAGTCACTGGATTTTGGTTGTGGGTTTTTTAAATTTGTGTTCTAGAGCTGCTATCTAAAACACATTTCAATAAAGATGCTTTTAAATTTCATGGGTCCTTTTATTTGATCACCTTCAAGCTAGAATTGAGAGGAATAAAGGTGAAACCTGAACCTCATTTTCATGCCATCAAAGGCTTGCACTGAATATTTGTTCTTTAAACCAGTCTTCTTCCCTTTTATTTATCTGAAGATGCCTCTTGTAGTCAAGCAAGGTAATGCCAGAAAAGACGGATAAAAATTTTCCTTGCTTGTATAGGCAAAACTATTGAATATATCAGTTATAGGGAGTAAGAGAGATCTGCCATTATATATTAGTCTCCAATTTTACTGCCAAGCAAGTGACTTTAATAAAGCTTTCTCTAGTCTAATTTCATCTGAAGATTCAAAAAATTGAGTTGGTTGGGAGAAAACAAAGAGGGGTTAGCTAGAGTGAAGGGCACTGGGTTTAATCCATGTAATTAATCATTATTACATGTTGTTGTTCTCTTTTCCCTTCTGGATGGATATTACTGAATTACTGTTTCTTAAGAAAGAAGAGAAAGAACAAGGAATACTTAGAAAAACTAAGGCCTTTGGCAATCGTCTATACATTTTGTTTCTTTACCTTTGTCTGTGACTAAATGTCAAAAGCCACTATTTTGTGTCAAGAGAGTGAGATTAAAAAAAAGTCCACAAAAAAGAAAAAAATGAAATCCTGGTCCTTTAGGACTAGAACTTTGAAGTGTTCTGCACTTACCACTAGACCTAGATTTTTTTCCCCAAAGTTGTTAATATATAGTAGAAAACTACTAGAGTCCTGCAAATTCATACCAGTTAAAGATCTGACCCCTCTCTTTTCAGCTTCTGTTGTTGAACTAATTCTCATTCTTGTCAGTAAAACCTAAGGAAGTTAACCAAAATGAGTCTGAAATAACAAATCTGTAAAGTAAATTTTGTGACCGGATTATCTCTCTCCTCCATTTTCAGGAGTTCACTTCACTTGTTTTGTTTTTTGCCTCTGAACTTTGATATACTTGTCACCTATTATCACAAGCTAACATGATTGTTCCTTGTACGTTGGAAAAATTTATGCAAGATGTTTGTCATCCTGCCCTAATGAGCCTGGTATCAGTTTTTATGTTCTGAACATTTCTGAAAAATTCTTGGGAAGCATGAGGCAGGCACTCTAAACATTTCAAAATGGCTTCATTAGTGGCTTGTTAAACAATGCATTATTTTCAGGGGAAGGGGGGAAAAAAGAAAAAAAAAGTTCTCTTGTGTTCAGGAGGCTGCAGAGTCTTGCTCCAAGTCACTTTAATGATCTCTTAAAGATTCCGATTACCTATGGCCAGAACAGAATTCCCATCATATAGACAATTCTGAAATGCCAAAATTTTGGTTTTGTTTCAAATCGGGATACATAAAGTCTCAGAACATCTTGTG
>NW_017729022.1:145620409-145626531 GCF_001723915.1 Gavialis gangeticus
GGGGGAAAAAAGAAAAAAAAAGTTCTCTTGTGTTCAGGAGGCTGCAGAGTCTTGCTCCAAGTCACTTTAATGATCTCTTAAAGATTCCGATTACCTATGGCCAGAACAGAATTCCCATCATATAGACAATTCTGAAATGCCAAAATTTTGGTTTTGTTTCAAATCGGGATACATAAAGTCTCAGAACATCTTGTGAAATGAAAAACTCTAAAATATTTTGTTGAATATTTTGGTTTAGAAATTTTTCACTAAATGATGTTTTACCCTAATCCTGCATTCATGGGGCAGACCTCAAGGACCTCCAAGGACTTAATATAGATATCCTATGAGCAGAGAACTTTTTCCAATTCACTTCCTTGCAGCATTAGGGTCTATATTTGTAGCTAATGGGCAATAGTCTCACCAGGATAATTACATAGTATGCTAGCAAATGAACTATAGTAAAATGTCTAAAAATGATGAAGCCAAAGTATATGGGATCTTGTTAAACCCTCTTATAGTTTTACTGAAAGTCATTGACTTTTTTTAAAAATACACATTTATTCAAGTAACAAATATAGGGTGCTTAATTCTGCTACATCTGGGCAATAGGTAAAGAGACCATTGAGAAAATTGGTTAAAGTGTGTGATATAATAAAAATGAGGCTTCATGAATTATTTTATAGACTTCTCGGTATTATGCACCAGGCTTCCCACCGGGTCATAGTGTCTGTCTTTACTCTGACATTGACATTGCACTTGAGGAAGAATTGGGCATAAGAGGATATGTTCTCAAACTGCTTTTCCAAGGTAGTTTGAGAAATCAAGTTATCCTCCAACAGAATGAGCACACAAGCTCCTATTTCAGAAACCTGTTTTGGAAATAAGTATTCTTTCTGTAGCTGAGAAAAATGAAGTCGTCTTCCTCTCTGACCTCAAGGTACGCTTTTGGTCTTTAATGTTCTTTTTTAATTCTACTGACATAAAGTAACTGAAAAAATGTAGACATCCTTAGACCCAATCTTTTTCCACCCCCAGTAGTGGGAAAGGAAGCTTTTGGGGGAGGGGGGCATTATTAGATGTGAGGCCATTCCAGAGGAGCAGGGGGAGAGAGGGTTATGTGATGCTGCACATGTCTCTTGAACCCTGAAAGTGTGAGGGCAGGTGTCCCAAGGCGGTGATTGCATTGCATTCTAATAAGTACAATATATTATTTGCATCTCTGTTTTTGAAATTGGTATAACATGTATATAAACTTGACACCTGCCTTATTAGTATTATGGTTAATGAGGAAATTTCCATCTAACTGAAACCAATGTTCAGGTGCCCTGTAATCACTTGCATCTGGTAGTGGAGAATTAGAGAGAGTGTGGTCCCCAAGTGCAACATAAGTAATGTCTGAGCTTGGTCGCACAAAAATCTAGTTAAATTAAAAAAAAAAAAAATAGCATGCAAGGGCAAAAAGAAAGAGGCATCGGTTTTTCAAGGTCTTTATGGCTTGAAGTAATTAATCTACTGTATATTATAATTATGGCTAGCTACCAAAATAGAAAGTATTACAGAGCTATTTTTTCCTAGTACCAAAAATGCATTGAGGTCATTATGATTTGTTTCAAGGAAAATTCTGTGTTAAGTCAATGCTATGAGCAATGTAGGGCTATTGATTTATAGGCAGGACTGATTGATTTCACCAAGGACTTCTATTAGAAAACTGATAATACAATATGATCCCATACTTAAAATGGGGTTGGGGAAGAAGCTTGTTCCCAAAGAGAGTGCTGCTGCTGTGAATGTTATAGATCCTTCTATGTGAGGAGGTAAATGCTCTCCTGGCACTCTGCACCTGCCCCCGTTGCTCCTGTGGCTGCCTCTCTGGGTATGGCTGGTACTTACTCCTGCCTTTTCCCCATACTGAGGAAACCCTCCTATCCAGCAGCATCCTGTCTGGCAGGTGGGAAAAGCTACATGCTCCTGGGGCCAGCAAGAGGGGCCACAGAGGTGGTTGCCAGTATATGAGTCTCTGTGGGAGTAGGCTCTGCAGCGGGGCTGCTCTTATCCCCAGGAATTTACGTCTACCAGTCTTGGTTTAGATTGGCGGTTCTCAACTCTTCTACTTAAGACACCCCTCCATAACTTTTTTTAAAATTTAGCAGCGACCCACTTCAAAAGCTAATTTAATTCATTTTGACTACAGAAAAAATAGAGCAATTTTTCTGTTGCAAACAACTCAGAAAGACTATAATAGTCATGTCTACATGACATGCTTACTGTGCAGTAGTGTTGTAGGGCACAAACTGTGATGCGATGCTACTGTGCACAGTAGTAATGAGCTACTGTGCAGTCAGCATCACCAGGAAGCTGTGTGTGGATGCTACTGTACACAAACACCAGTTACTGTGCAATCATTTAGTGCTTGGGCATGCAAGTACTAAATGATTTTGCAGTAACAACTGCGCAGTCAGCGTCTCCTGTAGATGCGGCCAATAGCACAGAAAAACAAAATATGTTTGACAGTAGGGATTACTATTGAAAATCTCTACATTTATTGTGTGAACCATGTATTGGTGTTTACAAATGCAACAGTACTACTATTGTACATCACCCTGCAGCATCTTTAAAAGGATGCCATGATATCACAGAGTGTCACAGGGCTTTAGTTGACAATTGCTATTTTAGAATATTTTTGAAAAAGGGGGGTGTATGTCTAGCCATGTAATATCTTCAGCATTTTTTTTTACAATGTCTCTTTAATTTGAGGTTCCACTGCTTCAAATCCAGAGATCATACAGGTTTAAAGAACTGTTCACTTAAAAGACTTTAGAGCTTTGGGGAAACTAAGGGACTAAACATGCATTGAAACCAAATTAAATCTCAGATTCAAAAATGGCTTCTCCCATGGAATTTTGGTGCTTGCACTTCTTAAATTAAGTGTCATCCTAAATTAGAAGGGTATAAAGTGAATATGATCCCAGAATATGATCTTAAATATAAGAATACAGGTTACAAATATATTTTTGAGAGCTTTATTTATAGACTAAAAATATAGCATCCCCAAGGACCACCGGGATAACCCTGAAATCAACTTACTGTATTTACTCAAGTCCAAGACAACCCCCTCCACCCCCATTTAGCATGAGGATGTGGAGGCAGGGGGGAAGCCCCTCATCTTGGAGCTGAGTACAAAGCTGCAGGGACAGTGGGTGGGTACTACAGTTCCGACTGGTCCTGACACGGGGTTGGGGGAAGAACTGTATCTGCTGTCCATGTTTCTGCTACCTCTACCCCACAGCTTCGGCCCCCCATGCCTGCCTCCCTCCAGATCTAGTTCCAGCAGGGCTCTGGCCCCACTCCCTCCTGGGGCACAGAGTATGTGGTTGCTCCAGTTCCAGCCCAGCCTGGTAGTAGCAGTGGTAGTGGCAGCTCCTCTGGCCCAGGATCTGGTTCCAGGGCCTGGCTGGAGCTGCTGCCACCACAGCAGCTGCTGCATGGCGAGGCTGGTTCTAGAGCAATAATGCCCTCTGCCTCAGCTGAGAATGGGGCTAGAGCTGAAGTGGCAACCAAGGGTAAGCCATAGGGGAGGGGGCAGACTATAAAGGGGGATAGACAGGAGGGCAGTCACCAATGGGGGTAGATGCTAGGGAGCTATGCAAGGGGGGGAAGTAGCAGGTGAACAGGGAGGGCTGGTGCTGAGGTGTGCAGGCATCAGGGTGAGCAAATGGTGGTGGGGATTGGTAGCAGGGGTGCAAGGTGTTGGGGCGGAAAGGAACAGTGATCAGGCTGCTTGCTTTCCTTACCACCTGTCCCATCACCACTTCTTCCTCCAACCCCTGCCCCCTGTTACAGATGATTTCCCTATTACCACTGTAGTGGTGGGGGTGAATCAAATTAAAAATGAGCATCCAATAAGTAGATTCTATGCATGGAAACTTGCAACAAATGATAAATTGTCCATGCCTGGATTCTAATTATCGGGGGGGATTCTTAAATTTGGGGTTGTCTTCTATTTGGGTAAATACAGTAAATTCTAAGTGACCTCTGCATGCAAACTAGCTTGGTTTGCCTTGACTTAGTGTCCCTAAATAACACTGCTCATTATAACGGTATTTGTTGCACTAACTGGAAACTGTTTCCTAACAACAGTCATTGAAATTGTGTTAATGAAGTACTATGTCAGTTTGGCTGAGATTGCAGCTTGCACAATACCTCTACACAGGGGAATATGTAGGCATAAAGTACCCTATCATTTGTGTTTCTCTCCATGCTATGGCCTCCAATTTGGGTGGACCCAGGGATAATAGCCACTATCCTTTTCTTTGCAGGATGTGGGGAGGATTGGTGAGTGGGAAGAATTTTGGCTTTCCAGTTTTCTTTGCCTTCTTCCTCATCCATACTGATCTGTCTAGATAAGCATAATAGTCTAGTCCAGAGAGCTCCTTGATAAATTATTACAACAATTTTCCTTTATCTTGAGTCCATGAGGTCCCGTCTGTGGTCCAATTTAAGATTCTCCAAGCCAGTCTGCTCAGTCCTTGAATGACTGCTATGATATCAAAGCTATCTGCTGCTTCTTACTTGGAACTTGTGGTAATTCTGCAACCAAGTCCTTTTTTGCAAACCATGAGTCTTTGCAAAATGAGTCTTGCTTACAGCCCCATGAGAGGGAAGGGACTGTGGAAGTTAAATGTACAGCTGTTACAAGATGAAGAAATGTATCAAGCATACACAAAACCAGTATGAGGAGTGGTGAATCCTGAAGAAATATTTTGGGAACACCAGAGAATAGTGGATGATGATGATGAAGAAGATAAGAGAATTCTTCAGGAAGGAAGACTGAAGATGTGTGGGGAAAATAATGAAAGAGCTAAGAGAGCTGCATAAAAAGATGCAGGAGCTGCTAATGGAAGCCACAGAAGGAAGACGGGCATGAGAAAACTAGAAAAAAACAAGGCAAGAGTTAGAAATGGTTTAAAAGAAAGATGAGAGAGAAAATGTTCTTATCACAAGCATCCTGGGTGGGGGAAAATGAAGAGAGGTCCCACTACTTTTTGGCTAGAGTGAAGGTGGCAAAAGCATAGCTTAAAGAAGTGTGGGGAGAAGGTGTCACCTCAATAGAAAAGTAGGAGGAGGTGTTGGAGGCAACAAGAAGAGTTTATAAAGAGCTATACCAGAAGAAGGAAACAGACAGGAAGAAGATGAAGGATTTCTTGGAAGAGTTTGAAGAGAAAGTAGAGGAGGAAGCAGCAAAGAAGATGGAAGAAAGATCAGATTAAAGGAAGTGGAGGAGTACTTAAAGGTCTTCAAAAGAGGGAAATTGCCAGAAGCAGATGGACTGTCTGTAGAATTTTATGAGAAGTTTTGGGCATGGGTAGGGAGTGATATAGTGGAAGTTCTTGAGGAAGTAGCAGTACAGCAGAGGAAGGGAAAGATTTTACAAAAGGTATTAAGATCTTACTCTTCAAGAAAGGGAAGAAAGAACTCCTGGAAAAATGTAGACCAATTACACTTGATTATATGGAATATATGTTAATTAGGCCTGTGCAAAGCAGCTAGTATTCACTTTGGACTCAGATTCAGCCGATTTAAATCACTGTCTCCAATTGATTCAGCTGAATTCACCCAGGCCAATCCCTTGCCTGCTCTCCCAGCCCAGCAGTGGCTGCCCTGCCCATCCCAGCACTTTTGGGGGCGGGGGGGAAGCCCTGACTCACTGGGTGCTGCCTGGCAGGGGGGAGGCGATCCCCGCTGCCCTGCCCCCCTCAACTCCGGCCCTTTAAGAAAAAGAAAAAAAAAAACAGAAATATCTCAGACTCACCATTCCTGCTAGGTGTGGGGGGTGATCCCCACAGATCATGTGTGGGGCTCTGCACAAGCTCCTGGAAGCCCCAAGGCCACTGCAGGAACTGGTGTGTCTTGGGGTTTTTCTTATGTTTTGTTTTTTGTTTGTTTGTTGTTTGTTTTTCTTAAAGCGCCAGAGCTGGTCCGGGTGGGGCACCTGTGGGGGGCTGGGGAATTGAGGGGGGATCAGAGAGCTCATGTAGAGCCCCTGATGCAGTGGGGATTGCCCCCCTAACCAGCAGCACCTAGTGAGGCAGGGCTTCTTTTAAAGCACCAGGAGCCGGGGCCGGTGGGGCAGCCACGGGGGG
>NW_017729022.1:145626599-145628204 GCF_001723915.1 Gavialis gangeticus
GTCCCCCCATGGTTCCCTCCCCCCGCCCTCCTCCCCTTCCCCCTACTTACCAGCTTCGAGTCTGGTTGCAGCTCCCTGCTGCAGCCACTGGAAACTGCCCAAATCATCAAAGTTCTCCAAATCTTTTCCAAAGATTTGGAGAGCTTCGAATTGATTGACCTTTTAATTGGTCCCCTGATTGGATTCCTATTCGGCCACTGAATTGGGGCGAATCTTCTCCAAATCGAATCAGCACCCAAAGCTTTGCACAGCCCTAATGTTAATGGCCAAGACACTGGCTTTGAGGATGAGGAAAATCTTCAGAAGAAAATACATGAAGGCTTAGTATGCACAATACCAGATAGAAGGATCTCCAAAGTGATCAGAGATGCTGATCCCACATCCCATTGATGCTGATCCCACTGTCCCACATCCAAGAGAGGAAAACAAAAGCATAGTTATAGAAAACCTAAATTTAGAAAAAGCATATGACAGAGTGGATCATGATTACATATTTGAGATGGCTGGAAAAATGAGGTTCCCAGAGAAATGTATATGTTGGATAAAGTTCTTGCATAGAGAAGCAGAAAGTTGAGTCCAAATTAATGCACCCCTAAATAAGGCCGTTAAAATCACTATGGGGTAAGACAAGTGTTCCCCCTGTAATCGCTACTATTTGTGTGCAGCATGGAACCATTAGTGAAAAAAATGAGGAGAGACAAGGTGATAAGCGGAGTAAAGTTAATGGGAGGGGGATAGGTAAAATGCATACTATACATGGATGATATAAATGTAGTTAGAGAGAGCCTTTTGGTGGAAAGGGTGCTAAGCCATACATCAGAGTAGAGAGAAGCAACAGGGGCTAAACTAAATGGATCAAAAAGCACCATAATGGGAGGGGGGAACTGGAGGGACTTGGTTGGAGCAAGCTGAATTGTACCAAGCAAGAGAGATGTGGGGATGGGGGCTGCCAGATTTGGGATTGTTCATCTATGTGATATGCAAGGCAGTAACAGAAGGAAAAGCAGTTTTTATCACCTGATTTCATGTAGTTCCAATTTTGAGGAAATGGGGAGTATATCAGACCTCTTTGAATAGTCCATGGCTGTGTCAACCACCAATTCATCAAGATGCTCAAGGGAGAGGAATGGGGAAGAAATAGTGGGACGTGTTTGGGGAGCATACATATGCAAAGAGGGTGTGGGTGAGGTCTGCTGCTTTCTGAGTTTCACCAAAATAAACCTGCCATTAGCATCTGAGATGGTACTGTATGGACTGGACTCGTACTAAAGGGACCAGAGGAAATGTTACTGAGGACTTTATTAGAATGTGTTTAAAACTAGTTTGTGGTATGTACGAAACTTCTGTGTTTTTTGAGGGGCTGTCTTTCACTGAAAAAGTACCTGAAGCTGGGACTGCATGAACTGAAATACTACATTGATAAGGACAAGGAAGAGATTCAAAGAGGAAGAGGCAGAGAAGTGGAGGAAAAAGGACTGAACACACTTATTTCACTAAACCAACAGAGAAGATTGGGAGTTGCGGAGAGTTTCGGGTGATTACAGAAGTAATAGTTTTTCATGGGGTTCTGTATGAAGAAGAAGATTTCTGTAAGAGTTTGTTTTT
>NW_017729022.1:145633204-145637387 GCF_001723915.1 Gavialis gangeticus
CTTATTTCACTAAACCAACAGAGAAGATTGGGAGTTGCGGAGAGTTTCGGGTGATTACAGAAGTAATAGTTTTTCATGGGGTTCTGTATGAAGAAGAAGATTTCTGTAAGAGTTTGTTTTTTGTGGGAAGTTGATGCATGTTGCTTAAGGGTTTACTATTTGATATGTTATTGATATGGAGTTGTTTCTGTGATATGAAGTGTGTTGGTAAAACAGGGATGCTTAGTTTGTGTAGCTTTTTAAGTGTAGAGTGATAAGTGTGTTTTTTAATAACATTTGTAAATAAAAAGAAAAGGTTTCCCATCAGCATCTCAGCCTCTTCAGCTAAGATCAAGTATAACGTTTTTGGCACCAAAGGGAGGTTTGTCAGGGCTGGCTCTAGCCCTCCTGGTGCCAGCCTTGTTATTACAGTACCTCCAGACCTAGTGCCAGTCCCCTGCAGAAGGAACACCTACACATTTTATTAGCATGTTTGCACAGTGTGGGCTGTGTGTCCTATAGTCATGCTTAGTGTTGGTTTCCATTGCTGAGCACATGCTGCTTTTGGCTGCAGTTTAATGATAGACAGTGTATTCAGTGAGATTTTCTTGTATGTGATCACAAGACAGGGGTCTTTTTTCCCCTATGACAACTGCGGGGTGGGAACCTCATCTTGTATTTGAGTAAATATGGTACATTATATCCATTACATATACTGAGGGGTTTGGTTTTTTGTTTTGTTTTTTTGCTTGCTCCAGATTTCCTGTGTGAAATTAAGATATTTTTCAGGTTTTATCCCTTACACTAATGGTGTACTCCAAAGCAAAGCTTGTACATCATAATTAATAATGGTTTAATTTCCTGGACATCAGAGCCACTCCCTTCTATGAAGTGTCTTGTCAGTTCAGCATTGTTTCTTTCATAACCTGTTATGAATCTGCAGTGTCCAGCCCTCTGGGAGAGGAAAGAATGGAAGGACCTTGGGATGATATAGTACACTGTCTTTCTCAGATAAATTAACTTTTGCAAAAGTAGAGTCAACAAAATGGGAATTGTGAACCATGGAATACAGTTGTTTACCAGATGTTGTGCTAAATGAAAAATGTTCTTTATTTGATTCTTGTGGCACACATAGTATATTAACTGAATTGTGTGTGTCGTGAATTTTTTAACATAGTCTTGAAGAATATTGTCTCAGTTGATTGCATTCTAAAATGCTATTGTATTAATGTGTGTGTGGCCTCATTACTGTCTGTTTTAAATTTACCTGTTGCTCTTAACAAAACTTTAAGCAGACTGGTCTCTAATCTGTCATGTTGTTTCCTTTCTTCTGTATTTTGTATCCCTGTCTTCTTTTATTTAGCAATCAGTGACAAAGAAAAGAGTTTTATAATTATGGGGCACGTCCCCACATGCAGGGGTATGAATTTGCTGTAGCAAAAATAGCAGCGGCATAAACTTGTACACCCCTTACATGGGGTTTGCTATGGGACAAAATGCCCCACTTCAGGAAAACTGCCATTTCCCTGCTCCTCCTGGCTCCCAGCCAGAGAATCTCTCTGGAGGACCCAGCCTCCAGTTGCTCCAGCACATGCTCCTGGAGTGTACACCACACCCCTTTTTGTGTGTTTATACCAAGAGTACCCAGTATCAAATTTTAGCACCACCCTGCAAATTTGCAGCATGGCAAATGGTTGCTTATGCACTGTGTGTGGTTTGCAGTGTACTCAAACCACATGTGTACTCTTGTCTGGACACTCCTTTGGCCATAACTTTTCCAGAACTTTAGATTGGTCCTTGGCATTAATAAGCTTCCAACTTTGTAGTTAAAAGTTCCATGTTGATTTTGCTGTATACAATTAAATGGGATAGAAATTGGCTAATTCTGTGAATGATAAGTGTAAAGCTAAGAATAAAGGCTAGAATCTGCAAATTGGTTTATGCGTATGTATCCCAGATGCAGAAAATTTAACCCTGTACTTCTAAATGTCTTTCTCTCCTTTTTGCAAACTTGACTTGTGCCTGCTGCCTCTACATGGCCACCCTAAATGCCACCTTGACCCATTTTTAAAATACAAATTTAGAATTTGCAATCCAGACTTGGGAACCTAAGTGGGCTTTGAATAGCCAGCACCCTGAGCTGAGGACTATAGAGAAAGGACTAAGTCAGCAAACAAAATGCTGAGAAGAAAGATGGATCTACAATCTTGCCTTTCTGCAGTGGTTTTAGGAGTATGTGATAGACTGGGATTCACAGTCTGGCAGTTGCTCTTGGATTTAGGTATATGAATGACTATACTCCTAGAGAAGGGAAGAGGTCTACCTGTTTACAAGATAAGGGCCTCTCATTCCCAGCCCTTACCTTTTTATGTATAAAATTTATACAGGTGCAAATTGTAGAGATGGACAGGAAGACTATGCATGGGATTGTTAAAACTATGTCTCATAACATTGGAATTAAAAGCTTAATTGGGTGATAACATAGTTTAAAGCACACTATTTTACATATGGATCTCTTGTGTATTGTTTCCAAAAATGAATGAGCATGAAAAAAATAAAAAAAAAGTTGCTGTATAATGGTAAATCCCACCACCTTAAAGAGTAAAGGGCTTGGTTATTATATTGTGCAAACCCAAAGAAAAATAAGAATATTGTATTTTTGTTGCATATTTCAATTCAAATCGGCATTAAAATAATAACACGTGTCTAGACAGCTTGAACAATGATATTCAGGCACTTGACTATTTTTGGGTAATGTCTGTCCCTAGCCCTAGAGTCTAACTTAGAATTTGACAACTGGTACAGGGGTTTAATCAGAAAATCACTATAGATATCAAAGAAGTTTTTCCAAGTTACACAGGGTTAAGAGACAGGAATTTGGTCTACAAATTATAATATAGTGAGTTCTGACACTTCATAACACAAAATATATCTGAATAGAGTGTCTTACAGGCTACCCTCCAGACCATTCTGTATAAAATAAATCGACACCCCTCCCATTGCCTGAAGATTCCTTCCTTTCTTTTCTCACTGGCAGACAGAGTGAGAGAAGTTTTGCTGAACTGCTCTAAGTGTGGCTTATCAGCTAGACATAAATGAACCAAAGCCATTTAATTTAGGCTGTTCTGTAGGCCATTTGCTGGTTAAAAACAGTGGTGATTCATTAGTGAGGCACAGCAGTATATTATTTATGAAGAAAATCAGATGCAAACTTTCCAGGTAAAAAAATAAAATGGGAACGGTAATCGTGTATAAATATAAGTTTGGCACGCTTCTGGCTGAACAACATAAGACTTTACTTGAATATAGAATTCTGAATAAATTTAAAGCTGATTAGAAAAAGATACTTGGGGGAGGAGGGTGGTGGGAGGGAAAACAAATTGGAACTCAGGTTTTCTAACCTACTGCAATTATTCCCAAAACTGACATTAAAAAAAAATTAATAAAATGATAGCTTTCACTGCTTAGACTTTTTTGTTTCCATTTCTTGTATTCAGGATTTACAATGAGGGTAGCTGGCTTCCATTTCAACTCTGCCTCTTTTCTCCAATCTGCCTATTGTAGTCACCTGCTGTCTATAATTTTATACTTAAGTTTTAGTCTCGTAAATTATATGTTTTAACTGTGTTTAAAAGTAGTCCTATTGACTTCACTTGAAGTGCTCATAATAATGAAGTACAAATGTATGCATTTACAGGACTGGGTGTTTACATATATATGTATATGCCATATGTAAATTTTCACCAATCTAGTTCCAAGCCCTCATATGCCTGCAGTTACACAGATACAAAAGGTGAGAACTGGTTTTGCTCATTCTAGTTCAAGAAGCAAAAACTATTAAATGGCTAAGATCACCTTTTATACCAGTATAATTGTATCTACACTATTCTGGTAATAAATAAAGACTAGACTTCAGCTCATAAGCTGTGTAAGGCAGGACATGCACTGCCTTACAATGCCCTGCCTATCAAAATGGGGCCCTGGCCTCTGGTGCTCTTACAGTACAAATAATACAGTCATCACCAGTTGCTAGATAACTATAGCTTGATTTTTCACAAGATGCTGAGCAAATGAACTTGGCGTCTTCTGTCAAAGATTCTATCTGGTAAGGTCTATATTACCTACAGACTGCATGAGGAAACAAATATGACATGCCCAATCCATGAAATGAATTTCATAGTTTCATAGTTTCTAGGGTCGGAAG
>NW_017729022.1:145637398-145668588 GCF_001723915.1 Gavialis gangeticus
TTGTTCCCCATGCTACGGGCATTAGTGTAGAGGCATTTCATCTAGCTCCCCAAGAGCAGTAGCACACATGTGCCATTAACATCTGCCTCAGGTGTGCTTATTATTTTGTACCAAGTACCTGTGTAGGCAGGCTGTCTTGCATCTGTTTCAGGATTCAGCACATGAGGACCAAGGCTAGGTACAGACATTAAAAAAGCCCAAATCAATTTAAGTTACGTGTTTTTCTGTAAGTAATGTAGCTTAGATCAGCAGTGAACAGAATACACATACGCCCTTTGGTAAGGGGGAGGGGGACAGACCTTAGATTGGGTTCCACCACTTTTAAACCAAATTTCTGTTATCGGTTTCTGATCACTTATACTGGTAAAAAATATCTGTACCTGGCCTGTGTGCACCAGACTTCACCACAACACTCGCTCATATAGCCCAGAGGCTACATAGGCATGTTTTTATATCTCAGTATGCACTAGGGCTATCCTTCTACATTTGCTTTTTTTTGTTTACCAGCTAAGAACAGCCAATTAAATTGAAATGTCTTGGAAACATTTCCAGTTCTTTTGTTTAGTAAGATCTTAATATTTTTTTGGAACTCAATTTTTAGGCTTCACTTTTTACTTCCAAATTTCCGTATACCATTTGTATTTCTCTTTCTCCTAAATTATATTCCTAAACTAAAAAATAAAATAGAGAGCACAATACTTAAATTCTTTTTTTAATTAAACTTCTGTTTTGCTGTAGAAAAGTGATCAATAAAAGGAAAATAACTATATTCTGAAGACTATGAAACTGGTTAATGTGTATTTATTTATGATCATGAAGGAAAATGATGGCAAAGTGAGGTTAAAAGTTATTTTTAATTTTGGTGCTTTCCCAGCAAAGCACACCTGAGTAAATTATTAGGATTTGTACATGTTTTACTCCTACTGTAGAAGTGATTAATTAAACACTAATCTCTGATGAATTGGTCATTATCATGAGCTAATTGCCCAGTGTAGAGAATTAAAGTCCCTAAGCAAAGCCAAGAGCCTTCCATTTAACAAGGTTGATCATTCCCTATAATGGTCACCTTGGTTTTAGTACTAATGAAAATAAATTAATCATTTTCCATTAAAACAACTGGTAGAATTTTAAGTGCCTTGTATTTTTTTTTTCAAAAGTGATCAAAAAGATATTTTGCAGCTTTTGGTCCTCTGTCAAAGGAAATGTGCTGCCAAAATGACTATCTAGGTAGTAGGAAAGGCCTCTCATCTAGATTATTTTGAAAATAAATCTGTATGGCTATACTGTAGAGTTTAAGAAATTTTGGACAAGGTCTTCAGCTGGTATGAATGAATGCAATACTATTGATTCTCATATGGCTCTGCTGATTTATATACTGGCTGAGGATCTAGACCTTAGCAATGTAGTCACTAGTCAGTTAATCCACGTTCTTATTAGCTGGAACATCAATATGATCCACATAGAAGAACCTTGGACCTAGATTTGGAATGGATTTAAAGTTTACCCACAAGAAGTTATAGATTAAAATCCATGGGCCAGTTTAACTCTGTTTGGAAACCATACACTTCTCAGTGAGGATACAGACCCCAAACAAAACAACTTCAAGTATTTAATGTCCCGTAATATATCTCACACAATTTCCCATGAAAAACAGGGAACATCTTGTTTGACTTGGAAAGAATTGTGAAATACATCCAGAAATAAACAGGTGAAGTATGACAATGTAGTAATATGGGTAGGATTTGCTGGAACTGGTTTCACTCAAGTGCTCAGACACTAATGATAGTCATGGCTAAACTTTTAGACATGTAAACCTGCAAAAGATGATGAAGAAGGGAATTTGTCCAATGCTTCTATTATTTTCCAAGCATTTCTTCGTTTGTGACATTTATAATGCCTGTTTTATTTCCACTGGGAGCAAGGAATTCCTGATTTGCCAATACTGGTTTTAACAACAAAATGGCCTTTTAAACATTGGGCATTGTGAAATAGGGAATATTTTTAATCCAGTCCTAGCGGATAGATCAATCTTCCAAACCCAAGTTAGTTGCATGTATTCATTTCCTTCTATGATTACTCATTACAAATAAACTGAATTGATGTAGTTAGTTATACTAGCTTATTTCTGTATGATAGGAGAATATGAGGCATAAGAGAACAAATGTAACTGTATCTACACTAGATGTTGCACTTTGTAGCCCAATGAATGGAGATAGACTGGGGAACCAGCCCCAAGCACCAACCCTGGGTGTGGGACAAAAATTAACAGTGGCTGCATTGTCGACCTAGCCACCACTGATGCCTTTGGCAGTGTGGCCCCTGATGCTGCCCCATGTATCACTGCCACCCAAGGCACTCAAGTGTCCAATTACAACTATAGTTGTACCAATATATCATGATAGCATCTGATGAAGTAAGTTTTTGCCTACAAAAGCGTATGTCTTTCTGAAGCTCTGTTAGTCTCTAAGAGATGCTGCCCTACCCTGCCTTACTTCACACTAACAAGGCTAATCACCACTCTGTCAATATATTAGTAAAAAGAAACCGGAATCCCTTTCAGTGTAGTTAAAGCATGACAAAAAACAGTGTCTGTGCCTACATGGGTCCATAGCTTGCAATGGGATGGCAGAAGAAGTATATTTCCCCCCATGTCCCTGTCAGTTGTTGGTCTTAATAGGCAATTTATTTACAGTCGTTCTTTCTAAAAGGACAGAACATATATACTTGCTCCTTAGGGTTACCTAGAAATGTAGTTAACAGATACTGAAAACTGCTAACAAATAGCAGTGCTGCAGAAGCTTGAATGGGGTGTTAATATTTCATCCTAATTATTAATATTTAGAATCACATCTAAACCTGAATGTTATTCCCAACCAAAACAGCACTACATCACATACACTCGAAATGAAAAACTGGTCTTCTATCAAATAAAAATCAAATCCAAATATTTATCAGGAGTTTCTTAGCTACTGTTTATCTTGCAGAGGAAACAACAGCATTATTGCATCTTTGTTTTCAAACATAGAGTCCTGTCCTTGCTAACGTTTGGCCTTTCATGAAGAAACAGGTTTATTTAGAGTTCAAAAGGAGCCATTTGTAAAGGTCTAAAATCAGGGATGGTACTTGTCACACCTTCCTGTTTGCAGACAACAAATTAATTTACTGCATTTATCTTCTATTAGAAGGTTAAAGGGCTGAATTGCTGTTTCTGAACCAAAGGGATAAGGAACAGTGGATGTTATCTTCAAGAAGAGAGATTTTTTTTTTCACTTGCCATATTAAGTTTCTTTAAAAATAAGCACAGGAAGATTAACAGCAGAAGGATCACCAGAAAAAAATAGAATAAAAATCAGTGAAGTATTTAATACACTATTCATCAGTTGTATGTCATCACTTAGAAGCTTCATGAAAGCATAAGGTAACTATGCAATGCACCATGTACAAAACACATAGCAAGAAACAGTCCCTGTGCTAGAGAGTATATAGGTCACAAAACAAAATAATGATAGGAGGATAGAATGATCATCAGTTAAAATACAGGGAGAACTTGCATCAAATTGACCTTCAGTCTGTTTATACAGAAGAGCTGCAGCAAGCTATTTCATCATCATCTACCCAGAGTGAATTGGACTTTACAGTAAAGGGATTCTGGATAGTAAAACATTATGGCTCTTGGGCTGACCAAGAAAAGAGGGGGATGCAGGTGTTCAAGAAGTGGTCTGACTTAGAAAACCAGTGGCTATGTCCTCACTAAAGAATCGCACTGAAGAAAGGGATTGGGGGAGAGGACAGCTGTCCTCTACTAGCTTTAGCTCTTGTAACTGGCACATGTGAGTTAGTCCCTGACACAGCAGTGATATATAGGTTGCACAGACATTGCAGCAGTATAAGACTGGTCATTTCTCAGAGAACCCAGTTAAGAACTTATATTGAGGATTCTGAAAAATCAAGCGTGAATAAGTTGCTATTCAAGAGAATATGTCAGTTCAGGATAAGACAGTGATGGTGACAGATAAATAGTTCCAATAGTTTTCTTCTCCTCTTCTTTTGTTCACTGGGATCAATGGGCACATGCTTCTCTTTGTTCCAATATGCTTTCTCTTCAGTAATATAACATAAAAAAAGAGACTGTGCTTTAGTGACTATTCCTGTCAGTGTGTTGAAGTATTACAAAGCAGTCAATTTTACTATCAATTTCATGTCAGAACAGAATCATTACTACATTTTAAAGTTATGTCCTAGTGTAGAATTTTATCTCCAGACTTCAGTGTTACAGTAAAGTTTGTCACGTTAACTGTATGTCATAATATTAGATATCAAATACTTATTTTTTTACTAATAGTGAAAACTCAAGTATGCATCAACTAGTGTGGAGTTGGAGAAAATGCACTACCAGTTTTTCAGTGATCGGAAACTGGTTTCAACCTGTAACAGAACCGAAGTTCAGTGCACATAAACCAGTTTTAAAATGGCTGAAACTGGTTTAAAATAAACCTGGTTGACTATAGTATCAGACACAAATGATTTGAGTCAAACCTGTTTCTGACCCTTCAGTCCCAGACCCCTTCCTGGTTCAAGTTAAATCACAGTCCCCCTTCATGCTTTGGAGCCCTGGGCTGGGCTGGGCTGTGTTGTCAGCTCCAGCAAAGAAGAGTTGGCCCTGCCCCTCTGATCCCTAGCTGGAGCAGTGAAGGCTGCCTAACATGAGGGTTGGGGGGGGGTGGGGAGCACAGCTGGGGATGCAGCTCAGTCTGCAGGGGTGGGGACTGCCCCCCAGGCTGGGATCTGGGGACAAGAAGTGGGGTTAAATACCCCTTCCCCTGTTCAAACTTATTGCTGGCTGTGACTGTGCACTACAAATCCCAGAGGCAGCTATAAGCAGGAAGAGGAAGTGATAAGCAACCCTGCAGAGTCCTGCTACTGTGATTTTTGGACTGCAAATCCCAGGGACCTTGGCGGCAGCAGGAAGAGGAGGTGAACACACAGCCCATGCTGGCTACATGCCAGAGAGCCATGCTCTAGTGCTTCTGGTCTCAGCCACTGCAGGCATGTGGGTGAATTTCCTGAATCAAAGGTAAATGTCTGTTCACTTTTGTTTCAGTTTAATCTCTGCAGTTTAAACTAAGCTGCAAAGACTAAATCAAATCAGTCTCAGGATTTTTGACTGTCTGTACTTAGCCAATAAGGTTCAGCAATTAGATTTTTATGCACAGAGAGGTTCCTAGTAGTTAGAGTCCAGGGGAAAAATGCACATGTACACACCACCCACCCATTAGATCAGAAAGTCCAGCCTCTTGCAAGCATAACCAGCTTAACACAGAGGCTAGGAACAGACATTCAAAATGCCTGAGCCTGAATTGATTCAATCTTTGCAGGTTAGTCTAACCTAGCTAGGCTAAATCAGTTCTGTAACCAGACATCCCAGAAATGCAGGCACATGCCTGCAATGACTCAGGCCAGAAGCCAGGGGTTGCTAGAGCAGTCCTCCTTTCACTTCAGCCGGGCTGAGCTGAGGGGTGTGGGCCAGCAGGACACTCTGATTATTCCCCCTCTCTCCCAAGCAGGGAGTATGTTTATTGCCTCTAAGTCAGTGTTTATCAGCCCATTAAGAAAACAAAGCCTCTCTCCATTAACTAATGGAGCTCTTCTTAAACAGCTCTTCCAAGGAAGGACATTAAGCTACCTTTTGATTAGCTCTAAAGAGGGAGAAGCCAGGCAGATGCTCTGTGCCTGCAAGTCTCTGCCAGAGCTCTGGCCAGGGAGCAGAGTGGTGGGGCCAGCCCTGCTGTGGAGCACAGAGTCCCACCCAGCCCAGAGAGTATGCTGGGATGCTGGGGTATCTGATACAGCTTAAACCAGCAAAGGGTCTGGGACAGACATTGCATAAACCAGTTTGACCCAAATCATTTAGGTCTGATACTACATTCAACCAGGTTTATCTCAAAGAGGTTTCAGCCATTTTCAGACTAGTTTATGTACTCTGAACATCTGTTCTGTTATAGGCTTAAATCAGTTTCTGATCACTTACCCTGGTTTATGTGTAACATCTGTCCCTAGCCATGAACCTTGGACTCCCTCTAGAGGCTGGACCACATATGTAGGCTTATATGTACTCAAAAGCCATCTACTCTTACCTTACTGCCAGGGAACAGATCCTTAAAAGATATCTTTGCACTTACTCTTTTCTGAAAGCAGTTGGAGTTGAATGCCTAAATACCTTTGAGGTCAGGGCCCTGGTCTTTAAGGTAGCACCTTTAGACCTTGCCACATCCAGATGTATAATTACACAGGGATATGTGGAACATGGTTGTCCAGAAACTGCAGCAGATATGTTGCAATAGATCTAGGTCAGCGATTCTCAACCAGGGTGCCACAACAGAGATTTCAAAAAGGCATCAAAACCATTCTGCCCTGTTGTGGTCTTTCCCAAGATTTTTGCAACAGAAAAACTGAGCTAGTATTTTTCTGTTGTACAAAAAAGAGTGAAAACTAAGATCTGACATTTTACAAGGGGTGTCTTGAGTCTAGAAAGATTGAGAACCACTGGTATAGCTAAAAGAACTATACCAACAATAATTTGATAGAAAACCTGGAGTTTTTAATCAAAGAAGTTTAAAGATTTGCAGTTTTACATGTTCATATAAAAACATTTTGGTCAAAGGCTGAGAGTTTTTAGTTCTAAAATATCTCTGTAATGTAGTCCACCCAGGTTTTCAACCAAAATGTTTCAGATTTTGATTTTATTCGCTGAAAAAAAATTAAAATGTTCTGTAAGAACACACACATATTCTAAGTAGCTCTCATTTTATAAACCATTCTCTCAGCATCCTATATTCCTCTCAGTGGTTTACTTTATATCGGTAAATGTATAAAGCCATCATCAATATAAAGATAGTTCATTCTTGGATCAAAAATATGCTAGACTAACCTGAAAACACTGAATCAATCAGTTCTGGCTCAGGCTTTGCAATTCAGGCTCAGGCTTTTTGAGTCTGTCTCTAGCCTAGGGCAGACCTTCTTTGTAATGCTCCAGCAGTTCAGCACAATCTTAACTAGGGGTTATGTGGGCTACTGTCTTTTGCTCCCCAAAATGCAAAGATTAAGATCCTATCTAGGCCATAGGTGGGATGAGAGAAGCCTCTGAGCCTCTTGAATGGAAGGTGTTAGAGAAGCCTGGTTACCAGTATTACTCAGATATTTTGTTGCTGTTGTTCACAGTGAGCAGCAGGTGCCACCAACAGCTTTCAAGACACTGGAAATTTAGAACTTGGCTGGGTATCTTTGAAAAATAGAAATTTAAAAATGTGATTTTGTCAAAAATATATTTTAGCTTCAGGGATTTTTTTTAAATAATGTTATATATTTGAAGTATATTGGCCCTTATTAAAAGCCTTAATAGTATGAGAAAGTAACTTATGGAACAAGATTTAAAAGCATGAGGAGTAGCGTTCTGAGAACTTAATCTCTGACTTGAAGACCCTGTCATTCTACTGTATGAACTATTCTACCTACCTGGTGATGTATTGCTTTTTATGCTTTATTGTTCTTTGCTTTTGCCGTAACCAAATAGCAAGTCCTACTTAGTATTAATGTAACTTAGTATTTCTGAGAGTTCCTTGAAAATCAGCAATGTTGCTCCTAACTTTATTTTGTAGGCCCTTGAAAACTTTGCATCTCAGTTAATAACAGTCAAATCCAGTAGGAAAAGGTATACAAATACTTAATTAAAATCAAATTGGCAATTAGTCACCAAGGGCAACTGCCTTCCCCCCACCCCTTCCTTCCCTTCCTCTTCCTTCCCTCCATTTTGGTGGTGGATGGTGTGGGGAGAGGGGAGCCAAGCATTGATAACTCCCTGGGTTCCAGAGCCACACCAGAGCAGCTGATATTAGTTCTATCACTGCAGGGGTTCCAGCAGCTGCAGTGATGAAGTCTCACAATTGGATGACCCACCACCATAGGCCCCATATGTTTTATAAACTTGGCTTTTACTGAATTTTCCAACTGGAATAAATTGTACTGTCCAAAAGACTTCAGCCTGCATCCATATGGATTTATAGCCATACTAGGGCTTCTTTTCTGCATGAAAATGTTGTAGTGGCTTGTACCCCTAACCAATGTTATACCTGTAAAAAGGTTGTTTAGATTTGGCCTTAATAGGGTGTTTGCGAAATACAGTGGTATCCAAGATGAGGTCTCTATATTGGAGCAGGGAGATAAATTCAAAAAATAATTTGAAAAACATGTCAGGAAAAATCTGTAGTCCATAAATGTGCAAGGTCATTGACTGCAGTATTGCAACATACAAAGTCTGTGTTGCTCCCTGCCTTCAGCTCCAAACAGATGCATTTATAACACCTTTCATACACTAAATATTAATTTATTTAATATATTGAATACCCAAACTAACCTGTTTAATGTCCTTTGGTATAATATCAATGATTTGTGAAATGCATTAAGAGGAAGACAAGTACAGTTAACTCATTCTCCCTCCACTGAGCATTTACTGTCTCATCGTTCCATTTTACTTTTTGAAATTTCAGGGCATTAAAATATTTTTAGTTTCTTATTCTGAATCATTTCAGATATTTTGGGGGGAGAGGTGGGATTAAAGTGGGTAAAAATTGTCCTTGGCGTATGACATTGAAAATTAATGCTAATCATTTCAAGTAATTTTTTTTATAACCTGGCACTTTTGCTGTATGTCTACCATATAATGGCCTTAATGTGAAATGATCTAGGAATTTAGAAACCTACCTCTATGATCATAGCTGTCTCAGAGTTACAGTAAGAACATGTGCTGATTGCAGGTTCCATGAAAGCAAATTACACCACGGACAACCTTTTTCCAAGAGTTGGCATTCCTGCCCCCACAAAAATTATAAACCTGTAAGTGAAAAATGCTGGGATGGAAAATAGAAAAGGTATTAAAGGTGTTGCAGTAAATGGTATACACAAGCAAAGTAGAACTCTCCATTATATGAAATTATTGTTCCTTTTATACAGAGACGTTCTATACATCCTGGATTTCAGGATAGTTTATATTCAATACAGTTTCATTAGAAATCCTTGATTTACTTTTGACTATGATGTTCATAGTTATGTAGTTAGACTGTGTGTTTCATTCCTGTAGTACCCATTTTCAATACAAATGTGGAAAGATATTTCAGAGAAGGGAAAGAGTTATTCTTCATGTGACTGGGTGTCTGTTTTATTTGTACACAGAGCTCTCTTTCTTTCGCTCTGTTTATGGAAAAGATACAAAATGACCAGTTTATCCAGCCATTTTAATTTCTGGTCATCATCCAGTTGATACAGTAGCAGGTGTGTTTATCCAACTTAAAAATGGCTTATACTTCATTTCAGTGTGCTCCAATAAGGGAAGATCACATTAAATATTTAATGTGAGTGTGATAAACTTGCTTAAAGGATATATGGGTATCACGCCACTCACTGTAAAACCTATCCTCCAACTGGGGCTATTATAAAAATGAATTAAAAACATCACAAATTCTCAAAACAAAATTGTATCTCAGTTGCTCTGTGTGATAAGATCCAAGATTAAAAAAGAAAATGTGAAGAACTATGCCAATTACAGAGAGAGGTTTGCCATTCAGTAAGGCTATTTGGGCAGAATTCTTGTTTGTATTGTAAATAGTAGACAATGACAGAGGATGTGGTTATTCATTATGGGGTAGAATGCCTCAAGCACTTTTGGAATGTTATTTCAAATTAACCACACCCCTCAAGTTGCTTTAATGTCATACACAATTGTCACTGTTTTAATCAAAATATAAATTATTGAAGCACTTCCCAAGATAATGCCTAGAAAACAGAGATGTTTTCCTTTTCCACCTGTTTTTTTTTTTGAGCATCCTTTTTGGGACTTTCTCTCCATGTAATCTAATCTAATATAAAATACTAGACATTTTGAATTGGCAAAAATGGCTTACAAACCCACAGGGTCCTGTGAAATTTAAAACAAAAATCTGAGTGAATGCTTATTTTAAAGAACGGTATATTCTGCATCAGTATTTGAAACCCAATCAAGGAACAATTGTACTAGTTTATAAACTAATGAAAGTCACATTGACTTAAATCAAAGTAAAACTGACTACACCAGGGCCACCAACCAGCCTCAATGTATTCTCTGCATTGACGAGCAGTTGGCTGATTATTGGCTAAATCTGGGACCAGTGGGAGAGTCCCTGTTCCCTGTACTACCCGGAGTAACAAGGAATAACGGCCATAAGTTGACTGAGAGTAGATTCAGGCTAGACATCAGGAGGCACTACTTCACAGTCAGGGCAGCTAGGATCTGGAACCAACTTCCAAGAGAAGTGGTGCTCACTCCTACCCTGGGGGTCTTCAGAAGGAGGCTAGACAGTCACCTAGCCGGGATCGTTTGACCTCAGCATCCTTTCCTGCCCAGGGCAGGGGGTTGGATTGGTAATTGGCTCAGGTCCCTTCCGACCCTACCAACTATGAACCATGCCCTGCTGGCTGATGATCAACTGATTTGTCAGCAGGATCAGGACTGTACTGGGTTTAAAGCTGGCCCCAGTGCTCTTCCCAGAGCCCATCAGTGATGAGCTGATCACCATCAGGCTCCAGAGATGACATCGGGGTGGGTTCAAGCCCCAGTGATGTCCCAGTCCAGCTGACAGCTGATTGTTGGACACTTGACTTTCAACCTGCTGATGCAGGGCGAATCTAAGATAGTGTGTCCTGCCATGCATATTGTTGGTATAGGTGATCAGATCTTATTGTGCCTGTAAATGAATGTGTCAGTGGCTTAAAGGATACCCAGCAGTTGAACATACTATATAAATATAAGGATTTTTAACTCACTTTAGTCTCTCCACCTATGATGCAAACTTGCATATCTCTTCCTTTATTCACTAGCCTATATGTTATCTGAAATATAATATAGAGCTTGAAGTTAGGTAATTAAAATACAAATGAATCCTGGTTGGTGTCATAGATTGTGTGCCTCACTCTGGATATTTATCAAACTTTAAAGACCAGTGACAGCTGACTGTATTGGCACTTTAAGAGGCATGTTTACTGTGAGAGACTTTTACTAAATATTTGGCTATAGTGAATTATTTAAAACTTTCAATCCCTGTTACTCTATTTTTAACTACACATTATTGCTGCTTATGTGGGCCAAACCCCAGAATTTGGTTCTCTGAATCCCCTCAAGGGAGATCATATCTTTATTTTTGATCTCCTCTCACTTTGGCAGAGATCTGGGGTACATCTTGGGAGCAACTGTGAAGGGGAGTTGAAGTTATAGGGAAGAATGATGACATCAGAGAGAAATTCAGTTAAGTGCTGGACTGACTCAAAACTAAAGATTATGTTCTGATAAAAAATGATAACATGAATTGCTATTGCAGTTGCCATTTCTGAACTGAATTTATTCAGAATTCTTTCCTTTCATATCTACATATATACACACACACACACATAAATAAAATGTTTCACTTCATATTGAAAGCAAATAATATAGAGGTATTTTCCACAGATCAGGCACTTGTGGGTTTTTCTTTAGCTCTGAAGGGAAGGATTTTGATCTTTTTGCAGTAAATATGGATCCAACTTGTTCCATTTGGGAGTTACAAATGGAATACTAGCTGAATGATAGCAGTACTATCAGGCCAAAAAATGTGTTGTATGACTGTCACCCTTTATCCCCGCCCCCCCCCACACACAAATGGTATAAACTGTTTTAAGCACCACCGATTTAGTTAAAAGGCATCTTTGTAATTAGTTGGTATTTTGTGGTAAGGGAAGTTGTTCTAAGTGGTATTTACTGCACTGTATTTATACATTCTTCTTTTTACGTTCACAATTTTTGTGTCAGGCTGCAAAACAAAATGGACATTTTGTCTATTATTTGAAGGAGATGCTTATTTACCAGTCTGAAATATCTGGCATTTTTTCATCTTAAAACAAACAAACAAACAAAAAACCCATAGGTGTCACTTCAGCTAGCAACTCTCTCTGCTGAAACACGTGATAAATGAGATTATATTCCTTGAAAGCTGGTGTCAAGAGTGACATTTTTCCTTTATACGGTACCACTTTCAGTCAGACTGTCCTTATCAAACACGAGAAAGATGTTGAAGATATGAAATGTGGGGTTATTTAATTTTAAATTGCATCATTTTAAAACATTGTTTGTTCATGCTGCTATTTTCTTTGGATACAATTCATCTGTTTTATAGTCTTAAATCCTTTAAACTGCTTCCTAGACCAAGAAAATAATATGAATTATAGATTACCAAGAATTCTCACTACCATTAAAGATACTACTGGTGAGGCCTCATTTGGAGTGGTATAATCAATTTTGGTCACTGCACTTCAAGAAAGGCACAGTGAAGTTAAAGGGTGTAGCAGAGAAAAAAAATAGTGGTCTAGGAAATGCAACATCCAAGGAAAGTTTGGATTAGATAGGATTTTTTCATCTGAAGAACAGAAGACGGAAGCAAAAATTTGAAAGCCGTCTTCAAATATCTGAGGGTGCTTGTATGGAAGGTGATAATAGACAATTCTCTGTGGCTAGAGGGGGACAAGACAGGAAATGATGGTCTCAGCTTACAGCAAGGGAAAGTTTAGGTTGGATATCAGAAAGAAGTTTCTCACTGAGGGTGGGTAACTACTGAAACAGGCTACCTAGAGAAATTGTAGAATCACCACCCTTGGAAGTCTTTACAAGCAGAGTAGACAATTGTCTGGAATGGTTTAGACAGGGATGATCCTACCTCATTGAGGTAGGTTAGATATATGATCTCCCGAAGTCCCTTCTCACACTGTTTTCTATGCTTCGCTTTCTAAAAGATAACCTGATAATTCTAGAAATCAAGGTATGAAGTAAGTATGTGCTAATGCATTATTGTTTGCTATTATCCCCTGATGGAATATATGATACTTGCATCAGATTACATCATGTCACAGGAGATGAGGTTAGCAATCACCCAGCAAAATATGTAGCTAATAATAATATAGTTGCCCTGGTTTGATTTACTTTTGTATGATCTTTTCTGTTGCCTTGTGATGCTAATACTTTACGCTTTCTTAGGGCTACACAAAAAAATATGAATCAATTTAAGTGCCTGGAAGACCATATAAGCCTTCGCTCATTGAGTCTAATGTTCTTCTTTTTCCTATTAATGTACATTTTGAAGGAAGAACAGATTTAATATTCAATATCCTATGACATACTGAAAATTATGAAACAGCTTCACTGTACAACAGCTAAAGCAAATGTTCATTCTTGTTAGTCAAAATATTAAAATATTACTTTCTATATACATATTCTGAGATACATTTATTTCATTTGCAATAGAATTATTTTATTTAAAATTGTAAATGGACTCAAGCATACCTCTAGGCTTATTTACAAATACCAACTTAAAGATGTATAAATAGTCGGGAACAGATTCTAAATTCATCTAAATATGCTCCAAAACCAATATTCCTGACAAACCTCTTTAATAAATTTTGGGCTTGACTGAGTCATAAGGGTACGTAGTCTACAAATTCAAGGACCATTCACAGATGATGGATGGCTATAAATCCCTCCATTTAAATTTGTTTTAAACTGTTTAAATTGCTTCCATAATCACAATTTTTACAGAAGAGTAGGTAAGAAACAGCCTGAAGTACCCAAGATTCAAATCCTTTAAATCTTGGGAGGTTAAAACCTTTTTGCCCTGCCAGGAACTGGGACTGGGGGGAAACAGAGTGTCACTGCTACACAGGCCTATCCCAGCCCCAGCCAAGCCCCAAGCCCAAAGCTTAGTGGGGAGATCTATGTGGCAGACAGGCTCTATTTTCCCACCCTTCTGTCTGGCTGTGCAGGGAGGAGACAGAGCCTTTTCTGTCTGGCCTCTGTGATAGCCTGGGGGCAGGGCTGGGCAAGGTGCCCAGTGAGGAGCCCCTGCAATGGCAGAAGAATGTGACCTACAATTAAGCACATTGGATATCTTACAGACATTCAATAAAGCACTTTAACCTAAAGTGCTTGGGCATTATCCCACATACAGTTGTGTGAGCTTGAGGCAGCAAAAATAGTGCTGCTGCTTTTTGCCACTATGCGCACACTTTCGTGTGGACCTTAGTGCAGGGCAAAATGCCCTGCTTCTGGCGAACTGCCCTTTCCCTGCTTCTTCCAGCTCCTGGCGTACTAGAGGAATTAGGGTGGAAGTAAAGGAGGGGGAGACACTTTGGCTGGCAGTCAGAGTGTCTCCCTAGAGGACTGAGCCTTCATGTCTGCCAGCACATGCTTCTATGGTGTGCACTATGCAACTTTTTTGCGGCTTTTTTTTTGCTTCTGGGATTTCCTGGTAGCTAATTTTGCCCTGCACTGCAAATTTTCAGTGTGGGGCACAGTTTGATGTGCCAGGTATGTGGTTTGTGGTGCTACAAAGAGGTTTGCAGTGCCAAAACCTGTGCATGCTTGTACATCTGGACCCAGCCCTTTAGTCTAATACCACATCCGTTGAGGGTTGATTTAAAGTGGGATCCACCATTTTTAAAGTGTTTGAAGTGCTGAGAACATCTCTTCTGTTATGACTTTAAAGTGCTTTTTGCACACTTAAAGTGTGTTAAATGTAATATCTGTACCTAGCCTAAATGACTATAAATAGGACATGATATGTCAGGGATACAGAGAATTAAGTTGCTGAAGGAATGACAATGTACACTGGCAATATTACCAAATCTTTTTTTTTCTTGCCTAACTTAATTCTGTAGTGAAACCCCTGTTCATGTGATTCAGTGGGAGGACAGAATGTGACCTGTATAGCAGCACTGCCGCAGAGGATAACTGCTGCTAATTGTCAGAGGTCGCACTAAGGTGGACAATAACAATTAAAACATATAATTAGTGCATTTACTAAATTTAAATTCCTGAAGGTTTAGGCAAATATTGCACACTCCTGAAGAGTAATATAAGGTGATCACACCCCTAAGTTGCGTGGTTTGTATGAGAATCAGTACCTTAACTATGGCATTTATTTTTAATCGGTCAGAATTCAAATTTACTGTGAAATTAAGCTCTGTGTGTAATTTTGTAAATTACTTTGTTTTTAAGAGGATTTGTTTTGACTCACAAACTGTTAAGTTTTCAGTGAATATGTTAGCCTTTGGATGGGGCTTGGAGAGATTTGTGATTGGAATCAATCCGTAGCTGTTGTGTCATTCACTGAAAACTTTCAAAAGTATCCGGAAGATTGGTTGCAGGACCTGAAAAAGGTAGATTTGAATACCAGCCAGAGAAGCAAAGGACCTGGTGGTAATTCCAGTAAATCACCACGTCCTTGTTTTCTGATATTATTACCTTAAGGTAAAGTTTCCCTTGAAGCACTATGAGGAACATTGTTGCTTGCTAGTCTCATAAGTTTTTTTAAATTGGTAAGTCCTTCTACACACACACACAAGGTAAATAATTAATTCATTCATTTTGAGAGTATTGTATAGATATGATTCTGTCCAGTTGTTGTAACTCCTGTTGAAAAAATGTTCATGTTTTGTGTAAATTTCCATTGGAATCAGTGTTCTTCTGTATTGCAATCATGCCTAGGAACCTTGGCATTGAGTAAGGCTTTATTACATTTGGCACTGTATGCAGCTATAAAAGAGGCTATTTCCTGAGGAGGTTAGAATCTAAGTAAAAGTAATACCCATTACATTTATACCCATTTTGCACAGCTGTCAATATCTACAGAGGATGCAGAGGTCTGGAGAATGAAGTCCCATAGCTAGATTCCAATTAGTGGGGGTTAGAGGTACATGATTTGCCATGGCATCCTCATCCTCTCTCCTAACTCAAATCAAAACTTTTAACATAAATAGCTTCTATCCCCAGCACTTTGCAGATGAATTCTAAAGACCTTATGTAGAAGAAAGTTCATGATTTTCTATTAATAATTTTATTCATAATTTTCTAGTGTAAAGTAAGTTAATTGTCAGTTAACACACTTCTGGAATGAACACGCTTTGGTGAGGGGAGGGAGAAGATGGAACTGCAACAACAGAGAAATTTAGTATCTGTGTTAACACACCAACAAAATGGGATTGGAGGTGAGACCCAGGAAGCTTCCAGGATAGCTGGGAGAGATAAGTATCACAAGAGGTAGACTATTGTGCAGACTATTTGCCCCAAACTGCAGGAAATTAAATTCAGTAAATGCACTACTATACTTTTTAATTGGTATTGTCCATATGGAAATAAGGAGCCTAAAAAGCAAGATGTCATCCTGATGAGCTAGGGAGTCTGAAGAGAAGTAACAGCAGAGCTTACTTGGGGGCTTTGTGGAGTGAAGAGAAGACAACTGAGCTAACTTTAGGGGACTCAGGTCTGGTGACTGAGGGAATGCTTAACCTTTTCTTGAGCTTCTGCCTTTTTTAACGAAGACATGTCTGTTTTGTTGCTTGACTCCTGGCCTGCACTCCTCCTTTGGAGACTAGAGTCCCCTTCTCAGGAGCTGAACTGGAATGTTGCTCCCTAAGGAATGGCTGCAGATAGCCAGGGAGAGTGAGAAAATGAAGGCCAGAGTCTCAAGAGTTGGAAGGAGTCATGCCCGGGTGTCGGGGTACTTAGATATGGCCAGAGATCCTGAGCAAGTGCTCTCCAGTGGGAATCTGTGACAAAGACAACCTTTCTCCCCTCTCCCAAAAAGCTAACAGTCTCTTGGTTAGGGCTCTTACCTAGAATTCAGGAGACCCTAGTTTAAGCACCTGATAGAGGTGATTAGCCATGTTTGTGTGAATTCATGCAGAAGGCAGAGTAGATTTACACTTTATAAAATAACTAAATGAAAGATACATAAGCTTTTGTATGTAGTGGGTTACTTCATCAGATGCTATGCAGGGACTGCAGGCATTTTAAATTCAGTATATGCACTATTATACTTCTTAAATTGTCATTGTTCATAGAAATAAGTGATTAGAATACAAAGGGTAGGGAAGGCAGAGTAAAATGAAGGGGTTCTCCTGGGAGAAGCGAAGTGGGTAGGAGAGAGAAAAGCAGAGCTGTTAACCCCTTGAAGGACATAAGGTTTAGAAAAACTTATCCAGGTAATGCGATAAGAATATCTGAAGTCTCAATTTTTACACCTACTTAACTCAGTCCAGTCTGGATGACTTTTTGTCCCACAACTTTCTATTCAAGCTCATATTTTAAAGTTTTATTGTCTAAGAAGAACCACTCTGAGTCAGTGATGAAATGTCCATGGAGGTTAAAGTGTTCTGCCATAGGCTGCTGTGTCTTTCTGGAACTGATGTGCTCTTTTATTCTTATCTTTAGGGTTCACCCCATCTGTCTGCCATAGACAACAGACAAGCACTTGAAGCACGTGATAGCATATACAAAATTGGTAGAGGAGCAGGTGAATGAATCTTGGGTGTTATAATCATTGTTGTTTGGTTGGATGATGATGTTGTGTGTTGATAAGGCGGCACAGCTGGCATCTGGGTCCAGAGCAAGGTTTAGTGGTGTGGTGAAAATAGCCTTTATGCAGTCTGCTGATGGAAAAATGCCATTTGAAATTGGGAGCTGTCTGTACACTAAGTTATGTTTGTCTGTCATGAATTAATGAATTCTTTTGGATAATCGTAATTTTCTAAGAGGAGTTGGAGGTCATTAATGATGTGTCCAAACAGGGTTGCATGGTGACAAGCAGAGGGATTCTATTGTCCTTGTCCCAGGGTTGGTATTGTAGCAGGTCATAGGGGGCCTGAATCTGGCTTTGTTGATTTGAGTGGCTATGGTTTGGGGATTGTACTGTAATTCTAGGAATCCCTGCTTCAGATCCTGAAGGTGTGCTTCCTAGTCAGTAGAGCCAGATCTTGGTTGTGGACAGTGTATCTAGAGATGTACTTAGGATGAGAGCTGTTGGTGTGGACATATCTGTAGGTATTGGTTGGTTTCCAATACAATATGGTGGTGATATGACAAATGCAAACTTTCACAGTGGTATCCAAGAAATGAATTTGCTGAATGGAGTATTCCAGTCAGTTTGATAGAGGGGTGGAAGTTAATGTCCTGGTGGAATTTCTGTAGAAGTGCCTTTCCATGTGCCCATATAATGATGGCATCAACGTACCTTAGGTATGTCAAGGGGATTGGAGGGCAGCTGTGGAGCAAACAGACTTCCAGTTCTATCATAATACATTGATATATTGGAGAGAGATCATACATATGCCCATAGCAGTGTCATTCATGTGTAGGCATAGGAAATCCCCAAATCTGAAATAGTTATGCATGAGTAGAAAAGCAGGAGAGTATGCTAGAAACAGAACCAGTGTCCTCATTGGAGAAAATGTTCTTTATGGCATGTAAACATCCTTGAGGAGGATGTTTGTTAACAGAGATATGACGTCCATAGTAGCTAATAGGGTGATAGATAGAAACTTGTCAATGGAACATAGTTTCTTTAGGAAATGTGTGGTATCTTTCAAGTAGTTGGCAGCTCCAGGGGCACTTGGGAATAGGATAAGGTCAACATATCCAGGAACTCCCTCCATGATGGTGCCAGTGCCAGAGACAGTGGGGCATCCTTGGTTGCCAGATTTGCAGATCTTGGGTAATAGGTAAAGGTGGCTGTCCTGTACTCCTAAAAGTGGATATGTTAGTCCTCTCATGTGTTCCCAGAGATAACATCTTTAAGAATTTATTTAGTTCTTTCTGATATGGTACCCTGGGGTCTTTTATAAAATCCTGAACAAATTGTATGTTGGAAAGCTGTTTTTCAGTTTCCTGCGTGTATGCTGTTCTGTCCATGACAACAGTGGCATTCCTTTATTAGCCTGTTGTGTGATAATATCTTGGTTGTTTTTAAGGCTAAGTAGGTCTCTGTGTTCTCCTCTGTCATTCAGAATGGAGACTTGAAACTCCATCTCTCATGCCTGAGTTTGAGTGCCCTACACTTGGGTGGTAAATCCATCCCTGCTTTTCTCTCTGTGTCTCCCATTGGAGCTGTTCCATTTTGAGGAGAGAGAAAGAAAAAAAGCACTCATTTTAGATTCTTGGGGATGTGGGAGAGTTAGATTCGAGTTTAGGCTTCAGTGAAGATTGTCGGGGGTCATAGACTGATTTGAGTAGTTTGCTGGCATGTGTCATTTTTTGAGAGCATCACATGGAGGTTACTTGGCATAGCTCCATCAAACAAATCTGCAAAACTAATGACCTTCATAGCCCCATCTGTGTTCTTCATTCAATTTCAATGCTTGGAATACAACATTCCTAGAACAGCTAGCAATGGAAAGCCTTCTCCTAACACATAAATAAACTTCCATTTATGCCACTCCACTGCTATCTGGTGCAACTTTTGAAGTAAAGGGAAAGTGTGACATAATGTTGGTTGATTTATTTCATTTCAGCGTAGGACAAATTGTGTAACTACAGCTTGATGATAAACCTCAAAGATATTTATAAGATCATTAGCCTGCTAATCTCCTTTATAAAGGAGATTTTGCCTAAGATAAGCTTCTAGAATCCTTAACAGTAGGCCATATGTGTACATGATGTGTACTGCACTTGTTCCCATTTTGTTCAGTTTGAATATTGCTGTAAAAAGAAACTCAAGTCTTGTATGTGTTGATGACTATAGGCATTATTCTTCACTAGGCACAAGTTTTGAAGGAGTGGAAATCACATTTTGTTGTGACCTTGAGATCCAAGGCAAGTTTTATCAACAGCATCTATGACTCGCTAAAAATCTCACGTATATTCTTTCAGTTCCAGTCAACACCCAGCACAATTGTTTATTGATGCTACTTTGATGGTATAGCGGCTTCTTTTTTCCCCTGTTTTATCTACCTGGATAGTCCAACTCTATAGGATGCTAATATTTAGACAACATACAGAAAAGTGCAGCCAAAATACCTGCATGAGTGAACCTACTCTCTAGGCTTTGTGGCACCTTCTTGGGAGTGGAGAAAGATGATTCCCCTGCTCTTTGCCCCACCCCCCACCAAACTACCTCACTGGCCTTAGCTTATACCCAGCTAAATATTTGCAGCTCTATTTGTGGCTTTTGAAGACATAATCGAGATCTGTCCCCTACACTCTGTTTCTGATGGGTAGAATCAGCTTAACACTGTACATTTTAGAAAGACACTAGTATCTAAGTATCTATAGGTTTCCTTATCTAACTGCAAAAAGTATAAGAAATCTTTTTATATATACAGAGTGGATTCACCCCAACAGGAAAGATTGAAGAAGACTGACTCTAGAATTACAAAGTGGTCAGGACATCGGGGCTAGGGACAGACATTATACATAAAGTGGTTTAAGTGATCAGAAACTGGTTCAGTCCACATAAACCAGTTTCAAAATGGCCAAAACTGATTTAAGATAAACCTGGTTGAACATAGTATCAAACTTAACTGATTTGGGTCAAACCAGTTTATGCAATATTTGTCCCAAACCCCTTCCTGGTTTAATTTAAACCAGAGTCCCCCAGCATCCTAGCATGCTTTGAAGCCCTGGGCTGGGGTGGGCTGGGCTGGGCTGGGCTGTCTGCTCCAGAGAGTAGGACTGGCCCCACCCCTCTTCTCCCTAATCAGAGCTCCAGCAGAGACTGGCACAACAGGGTCTGCCTGGCTTCCCCTGTCCTCCCCTCACTGCTCAAATAGGGGATTCCCCACCTCCCTCATTCTCATCTCCCACAACATGGACCCCAGCCCCACAGACCCTAGCCAGCATGTGGTATGCTAGCTAGTGCTGAGAGGTGTCTGTGGGCGTGTGTCTCCAATTTCACTGGGACAGGACGAAGGCAGACAGGGCAGTGTCTGCTTAGGGCTTCTTGGAGCTGAACAACAGGTCAACGGGTAGTGTCCTTCTGTCCCTTCCTCAGAAAAAGCTGTTTAAGAGCTTGAACTAATGAGAGAGACTTTCTCTTTCTTGATGGGCTGCTAAAACACTGTAATCAGCTCCCTGCTGGCTCTTTCACCTGTCAGGTTTGCAGACTGTATGAATAAGCTGAGGGCTATGGTCTGACAACACTCCCACCCCTTGAGGAGCAAGTGGGGGAAAGGCCTGGGACTGTGTAGGCAGGGTGGAGGTTTAAACCCCTTCCTAGTCAAAGTATTCTGCTGGGGCCTGGCCACAATGCCCTCTGCTCAGCATTGTGGAAGGGAATGAAGAGCTGCCCTAGTGCCCCCTCGGGTCCTAGCCTGAGCCACTCCAGTATGTGCCTGCATTTCCTCAGTCCAGAGGGAATGTCTGGACACTTGGAAATTGGTTCAACCTAGGCAGGTTAGACTAACCTGCAAAGATTGAATGAATTCAGACTTGGGCTTTTTGAATGTTTATCCCTAGCCTTGAGGTTCAAGTCCTGATACTGAATTAGGCAAATCCAAGAGTTAAATTTATAACTCCGAGATCTTAAGCCATAGCAATCGGCTATTAAGGGTGAATGCCTTTCTGTGTTCCTAGATTTCTAAAGGTCTTGATTTCATCATATTGCAGAAGGGCTACGTTTATTTATTCATTTATTTAAATCTCAAAATTGTTCATAGGCAGAAAAAACACTTTTAGTCAAAGATAATACAAGATACTTTAATAAATATCTGTGACAGTTGCCCTCCCATTACAGCTGACAGGGGCAAGCATTTTCCAAAGAAGTTTAATTTATATATTTGCATTGTTAATTCCTCCTAATAACAAAATGAGGGGTCAGAAAGGAGAGGAATGATCCTCTCCAAAAAGGGCTATGGGAGATGTTTCATTCTGGGCATGTCTACACATGCTTCTTTTAAGCAAGCTTGCTTAGCCTAAAATTGCCATTTTAAAGCCACATTAAGGGTGTGTCTCAACATGTGTGTGCCCTTAATGTGCCTACAAAATGCTGATTTAAGGCTATGTGAGACTAAATTTGATATTTACATAAAGCAGGTATCAAATTTAGGCATGAATACCTAAGCTACATTAGCATACGTGTAGAAGCAGTAATGCACATTAACATAGTGTGCGTCAATGGACACACATTGTGTTAACGCACGTTAGTGTATCTGCACTTGTGCTAATGTGACTTAGCAATTCACACCTAAATTTAATGTGCAGTAATGCATCTGTGTGTAGATGCGTGCCTAAATCGCCTTAATGTACCTCAAGAAAAGTTGCATTAAGTTTAGGGGTATGTAAATACATGTAAATACATACAAAACTATGGGGTATAGTAAACACACTGGAGGGCAGGGAGTGAATTCAGGCAGATTTGGAAAGACTGGGGAAGTAGGCAGATCAGAATAGGATGCGATTCAACAAGGATAAATGCAAGGTGTTGCAGCTGGGGAGAAGGAACCATAACACACCTATAGACTGGGGAGTACCATTCGGAGCACCACAACAGTTGAAAGAGATCTCAGAGTCCTGGCTGATGCAAAAATGAACATGAGTAGCCAGTGTGATGAGGTAATAAGCAAGGCTAACCACACTCTCTTGCATCAGCAGGAGTATCACGAGCAGGTCTAGGAAAGTGATAATTCCCCTCTATGTGGCATTGGTGAGGCTGCAGATGGAGTACTATGTCCAGTTTTGGGCGCTGCACTTCAAAAGGTATATGGATAACCTTGAGAGGGTTCAGAGGAGGGCTACTCATATAGTTGAGGGGCTGCAGGTAAGACCCTATGAAGACAGACTGAGGGATCTGAATCTCTTCAGCCTCTGCAAGAGAAGGCTGAGAGGCGATCTTGTGGCTGCCTACAAAATCATCAGGGGGCGCCAGCAGGAAATAGGGGACACTCTGTTTACCAGGGCACCCCTCAGGGTTACCAGGAATAATAGCCACAACCTGAAGGAGAACAGATTTAGATTGGACATAAGGAAGAAATGATTTATGGTAAGAGTTGCCAAAATATGGAATGGGCTTCCAAGAGAGGTGGTGCTTTCTCCTACCTTGGTGGTGTTTAAGAGGAGTTTAGACAGGCATCTGGCTGGGGTACCTAACCCCAGCATTCTTTCCTGCCTAGAGCATTGGGTCAGACCTGATGATATACCAGATCCCTTCCGACTCTAGAAATGTATGAAATCCATGTGCAGACATGCCCTTTGACTATGAATTTGAGATGCCCACTAGAGCAACTTACTGGCAGAAATGTTCTGCCAGTGGAAAATGCTGATTTCCTGAAAGCAAATAATCTGTGAGGATCTCCACTAATCTTTCAATGGGAATCTGCCTGAGTGCTCATTGCCTACGTTCTTCATAGCTGACTTGGCTGCTGTGTAGACAGGGCTTCCAGCTGTCCGCTTCTTCAGTACCCTGCTTGGCAGGCTGCCATGAAACAAAAGCTTCTAATCTCCCAGGGAACCTAGAGAGTCAATTTCTCTTTGAAATGTTTCCATTCAATATTTTTATTGTCTCCAAAATGACATCCTGTAGTACTTTACCTCCACAGTTCTCAGTGTTCTAGCTTTTCATCCCTCCTTGGAATTAATTTCTTTTTTCCCCCCTCTGAAAATCTTATTTTATTATTGTTTTTAAGTGAAATTGGCTTTCCTAGTCAGTCACAACTAACATCTTTTTGGTTATATTTACCCAATCAAGAAGGAAACAGGCCTAAGGAGCCCAGCAGCGCATGTGGTTTTATATTTTGAACATCTGCACAACTTACTGTGCGTGACATTTCATTATGGGATCTCCAACTGAGCAGAGCTTGGCTTGGTGGTGTGGAGCTTAAAGAACCACTGCACTGCAAACTGTTTGACACTGGATTCAACCTTATAGAAAAGCTGAAATGTACACTGTTTTGAGATAGCAGGCAATTCTTACTAATATGCCTACGTAGGAGTATTGCATGCTAAACATGCCGGCTTGCTGACAGAGCTATATTAATATAGAATAAGAGTCTTGAGATAATTATAGTTTTGTACAAAGAACAGAGAAGTATGTGAAATCTTTACTTAGCCTTAGAGGAAACAATTTCTCCCCTTAAATGTATATTTTATCTTAATAAACAGACAGGCATTGAATTTAAGATGATCTGGTATATTTTAACAATACAGAGCATTTAGGAAGTACAATTAGGCTTTAGTAAATGTAGAAGCATATATTTTCTCCAAGCCATGAATCTAGGAAGAAGCAGAATAATGTAAAGCCTTAAATTATGAAAAAGTTGCTTGAAGTTCCTAGTTATAAAACTTTTATTCCCCCCCTCCCTCCCCCAAGGGATAAAAACAAAAATCCCAGTTAATATCTAATACTCTTATTAGAAGAAGAAACCTATAAAATAAGTGCAAGAAGGAAAAGGGGGAGCTTGTTGTAAAATTAACAGAGTTAATATTGGCAGGAAGTTCTTGATTCTTTTCCCTTTAATTATGGGAAGTATTTTCTCATTAGGCTGCTCTATTTAAAGCCAGTTATAATTTGATTACATATTTAAAATATTACATATTAAAAATAAGTGACAAGCACAGATTATGGTGTATGTTTGTGTGGATGGGTACTTTGAAAATTGACGTCCTTGAGGGGAGGGGGGTGGTAGGGAGGAAGCAACTCAAAGCAGGAAATATTTAAGCAATCCACCAAGTTGCAAACAAGAAAAGCAAAACACTAAAATTCTTGTTTTACATAGAGGCAGAAAAAAAATCATCTCTAGCCCAGCTGATCAAGTCATTGTAAAGACACAGCTGCATTGCAGGGAGAAAATAACAGGGTTCCCTGACCAGTGGACAAACCATGGCCCAGTTTTAGCGGTGTTGCTTCATTGCTGTCAGTGGTCAAAAGGATGGCGAAACCATAGTAAATTGGTGTTGTAGAGGCAGATAAGTGCTTTGTTAACATGCATCTGGACTTTTCACAAGGACTGATTTTCAGAGGGAAAGGATATTATTAATACAGTCATGGCTTAGCTTTATGCTGCCTGTCTTTTACTGCCCACAGTATGTGGGGTTGTGGGCAGATGTGAGCAGAATAGCCTTTTTTATGTAAAAGTATATTGGGAAATAAGAATGACTCACTAGACTCAGGCAGAAGGAAGAGCAGGTGAGACCTGATGAGTACACAGAGGCATATGCTTCCTTATGTTGGCTACAAAAGCTTGTGCCTCCCTGAACCAATTAGTTTCTAGGGCTATGGCAGAAGTTACACATGAACCAGTTTAAGTGATCAGAAACTGGTATAAACCTGTAACAGAATAGAACATAACCAGTTTCAAAATGGCTGGAACTGGTTTAAGATAAACCTGGTTGAATGTAATATATCAGACTTAACTGATTTGGGTCAAACTGGTTTACGAAACTCTGTCCCAGATCCCTTCCTGGTTCAAGTTAAATCACAGTCCCCCAGCATCCTAGCATGCTTTTGAGCCCTGGGCTGGGCTGGGCTGGGCTGGGCTGCTTACAGAAAGAACTATTCTTGTTCAAGCTTTTATGAATTCAATGTTACTACCTTCCCCCCCTTCCTCTTCCTCACCCCACCCAGGCAAAGCATGAGCTGAGGCCTGGCCATGCCCCTTCCACTCCAGCAGGGAGGGAGAAAAGTCTTTGGAGGGCATTCTCTGTTCTTTCCCCTTGGGTAGTAGCTGGCAGGCATGCTCTAGTGCCCCCCACTATTGCAGGCATGTGCCACATTTCCTAAATCAAAAGTGAAGGTGTGTTTATTTGCTTATTGGTTCAATCTCTGCAGCTTAGACTAACCTGCAAAGATTGAATTAATTCAGCTTTGGGCTTTTTCACTGTCTGTACTTAGCCTTAGGCCTTAGGCTAAGTACAGATAGTCAAAAAGCCCAAGGATGAATTGATTCAGTTTTTGCAGGTTAGTCTAAACTGCACAAAAATTAAACTGAGAAACAACTGGACAGACATTCAATTTGATTCTGGAAATGCAGCCACATACCTGCAGTGGCTCAGGCCAGAAGCTGGTGGGCACTAGAGCATGGCTTTGGCATGTAGCCAGCATGGGCTGTGTGTTTGTCATCATGATGCCCCCGAGGTCTTTGGGAGTTGCAATCCAGAATTACAGCAGCAGCAGGACTCTGAAGGGTTGCTCATCATGTCTTCTTCCTGCTTCCAGGCGCCTCTGGGATTTGCAGCCAGCAGTAAATTTGAGTGGGGGAAGGGGTGTTTAACAGCTGGGGTTTGCATGGTGGAGGCAATCCCCCTTCCTCTCCCCCTGCAGAAGGGGGTGCATCCCCAGCTGGGTTTGCCCTCCCCCACCCCCTTGTCAGTCAGCCCTTACTGCTCCAGCTAGGGAGCAGAGGGTCAGGGCCAGCCTTGCTCTCTGGAGTAGACAGCATAGTCCAGCCCAAGGCTGGAAAGTATGCTGGGGGACTGGGATTTAACTTGAATCAGGAAAGGGTCTGCAACCGAAGTTTCATAAACTGATTTGACCCAAATCAGTTGTGTCTGATACTACATTCAACCAGGTTTATCTTAAACCTGTTCCAGCCATTCTCAAACTGGTTTATGTGCACTAAACTTCTGTTCTGGTCCAGGTTTAAATCAATTTGTGATCACTTAAACTGGTTTATGTGTGACTTCTGTCCCTAAACTGCCAGCCTTCCCTGCCTTCTTCCTGACTTCAGATTCACATTGTTAACTGCCTCTCTAGTTCTAGGAAACTAGAGCAGTAACTGTTCCATAAAACCACATTTTTAGGCATAACTTTTGACCAGAGACACTGTTCTGTCATGTATTTTCAGACTACTTACTAAATTTAAATTTAATACTAGGGACAGTTATTGCACCAGTATCAGTTACATAAAAGTAATTACTAGCATGAATTCAATTTGGTGAACAATTGATAAAGGCAACTATGGAAAAGTAATATACTTAAGCTTCTGTAAATCATACGACTTACTGCCATTTTTTTTCTGATTAAAAAGATAATGCTATACAATATTAATAAACTACATGTTAGATGGATTAACATCTGACTAGTTGACAGAGCTCGGTCATTAAACTGGGGGAGGTATCACTGAAGGGGAGTGCCTCCTGCAGAGTTCTCCAAGAATAGCTATTAACTCTCAAGGTATTCAACATTTTCATCAACTATCTAGTACACACAAACTCTAGCTAAGGAAATTTGTGGTTGATGCAGGTATTGGTAGAAAGATAAACAATGATGACAGGAAAATCATATCACTGCAGGTTTTATGAAGAACCAAAGCCTATTCAGGTAAATGACTTAATAAAACCGAGTGAGAAGTTTGACGTGTAAGAACAGAGTGGAGAAGATAAGAGTCCTGGAAAGCAGTGAATCTGAAAAGGATTTTGAGGATACAGAGGACAAGCAAAGCACAAACTTCCAGTTCAGTGCTGTAGCTGAAAATGTGATTTTTAAATGGATGACCAGGAAGTAATGAGCGGAAGCAGAAAGGTAATTTCTTTATCTTGGGTCCACATTTTTAAAAGTGATGTTGCAAAATTGGGGAAAGTGCAGAAAATGGCCACAAAATCAGCAATAAGAAACTTATTGACCTGCCTGTTGCATCAAAAATATGCAGATGACTTGATTACAGTGCATATGGACCACTGGGAAGAAGAAATGCCGAGTAAAAATGTGATTTTTATTTTTTGTGGAGAAAGGCGTAATGAAAATCAAAGGCTGGAGAATTAATCCAGATGAATTCAAATTAGGATTAAAAAATATGCCAAATTTGAATAACGAGGATGAACAAAGGAGCATGAATAAACTTTTAAGAGAAAAGAGAGGTTGTCTATTTCTTCATATCTGCAAATCAAAACCAAGTGCCTTTTCCAAATGTGTATTTTAGCCAAGCATAAGGTATTGGGCTCAATACAGCTGTGAGTGAGTAAAATGTAATGGCCATATTTTATAAAAATGTAACAACTACAACAAGTACAACACTTACAAACAAGTATTCATAGATTTCAGAGGGACAGTCCCTAATGATCCCTTCTGGCCCTAAAGCCTCTGAAATCTATGAATACTTGTTTTAAGTGTTGTACTTGTTGTAATTGTTATACTTGTTTAGAAAAAGTGAGTATTCTTTTTATAGGAAATTCAAATTCTTAAAGATTTTTAGACTGGATTTGATGGCATATGTGGGAGAATAGGGATAACTGAGAATTGTTGTTTTGGTTGAAACTGCAGGATGCTGTGACTGCTGGGAAATGACCTACTGGCAGCTTTAGGTGGTTGGGAAATAACCTACTGGCAGCTTCTCTTTCAGCAATGATTATTTACCTTTCTTCTATTAGGGACTGTTACCTTTTCCTCACTTAAGCTGAGATCTTTTTGCCATTTGTCAATGTATGTGGAGTTTGTTTTGTGGTTTTGTTAGAATTGAGCCCTCCCTTATGCAATCTACCCACTGCTGAAGTCAGTTTCTAAAGACTCCTAGGCTAGGGACAGACATTACACATAAACTGGTATAAATGATCAGAAACTGGTTTAAATCTGTAACAGAACAGACATTCAGTGTACATAAACCAGTTTGAAAATGTATGAAACTGGTTTTGGATAAACCTGGTTGAATGTAGTATCAAACTTAACTGATTCAAGTCAAACCGGTTTATGCAATGTCTGTCCCAGACCCCTTGCTGGTTTAAGATAAACCAGATTCCCCCAGCATCCTGGCATGCTCTCTGGGCAGGGCTGTGCTCTGCTCCAGTGCTGGGCTGGCCCCTCCCCTCTGCTTTCTAGCCAGAGCAGGGATGAGACATGGCGAGACACTGGACAGCATGGCCCTGTTAAGGCGAAGTGGGCCGTGAGGGGATTAATTCTTCCCTCCTTCCCCTCTTCCCTCACCACAGCCAGGGTGTGCCTGTCTGTGGCAGAAGAGATCAAAAGGGACGGATGGAGGAGTTAACCCTTTTCTCTGTCCCCTTTACCTTAATAGAGCTATGCCAGGACGGTGATCCTTTGGGGCAGGGAGGGAGGCTCTGTTTTGTGCTGGTCTCCCTCCTTTCCTTTCCCCTAGGGTGGGAAAGGGGGGACTTTGTGGGGCACTGGAGGGAGAATACTCTTCCTCCCCCTGCCCCTGTGGTGCCTCCAAGCAGGCCTGGATAAGCCGCTGCACGGCCAGTTACCAGCCACACATGCCAAGCTGTGCTCACTGACAGGGGAAGCAGCTTCCCAGCTGCGTTCAACTCTCCATCACTGAGATGCACCTGCCAGGGGTAGCCCTGCCCCCACAGCCTGGCCCCACCAAATGGCCACCTTATCTGGAGCTAAGCAAGGCCAAGCTGGGCTGTGCCGCAGGGCTGAGGCCACCCCCAGCAGCTGCAGATCCTTAAAGCCACTCCCCATTCCCTGTACCTCAGCTGGGCCAGGCTGTGCTGGGGAACATTGCAAGAGCCTCCCCTTCCCACCCCATGGCAGTAGGGGTGGGGGGGGAGGATTGGGGGGAGGATCAGGAAGAGGAGGAAGAGTTTCCCCCTCCCCAGCACTGAACAGAACCAACCCTGGGGCTCTGTTCCTCTCCAGGGCTGGGATGGGGACCAGGCATGGAACAGAGCCCTCTCCCCACACTGTGGGGGGGAGGGTTGGGGAAGAGTCCCCATCTGGGGCTGGGCAGCATTGCATGAAGTCCCCCTTCCCCACTGCTCAGTGCTGGGGGAGAAGTAGGGGGTAAAGCCCTCCTCTGGGGCCAAGCAGCCTTGCAGTGCCCCTCTCTCCAATCCATGGTTGGGGAGGGGATGAGGGGGAACTGCCCCCCAAGCACCAAACCGAACCCCCCTCCCTGGCCTGCAGTGGCAGGGGAAAGGGAGGAAGGGAAAGAGTTTCCCTCTAGGGCTGGGCAGCTAGGTGGGGGATTGCTTCCAGCTGTCAGGGAGCCACTGGGGCAGGCAGAGCTCTCCCCTCTTTCTCCTCTTCCCTCCTCCTCCTCCTCCTCCTTCCCCCACCCACCCCTCAGAGCAGATGCTCTGTCTTCCCCCACCTTATGAACCCTACAGGCTGTGGTGGGGGTTTATACCCCTCCTTATTCTAATTCAGGCCTGCCAGGGCCTGGCCACACCTTCCTCCCCCTGTTAGCTCAGCTTCTCTGTTGGAAAGGAAGGGTGCTGTAGAGCCCCCGGGCTTCTGGCCTGAGCCATTGCAGGCATGTGCCAAAAGTCTATCTACTTGCAAACTGATTCACTCTCTGCAGGTTAGAGTAACCTGCAAAGACTGAATCAGTTCAGGCTCAGGCTTTTTGAACGTCTGTCCCTAGCCCTAGTGACAACCATGGAAGCAGGTCTTGAACTATATCCATTTAAAAACGTTACTGAGATTCGAACAATTTGTGGTATTCCGCATGAATATTTTGAAGAGAATTCTCAAAGTATGATCTATGGGAATGTAGGGGAATGTGAGTTTAAGACTATAATTGTAAAAAGTTAATGTTTAAAACTATAAAAAAAAAAATGTGGTAGAAAATAAAAATGAGAACTGCATGCCCCAGCAACCAGGGCTCTGATTTTAAAGATGAACTCTAGCAGCTTTTGTTTGAGAAGAAATATTCGATCAAAGGGAAAGAGGAGTGGAACAAGACATGTAACATTTCCCATGCTACTCTGGGTCCCATAACTGTTTGACTTCAACAGGTTTTCCCTTTCAGCTGCTATCATTAAAACCTACGTTCATCAAAAAAAGCCCCAAAGTCCTTTATTAGAGCATGGGTTTAAGTTTTCTTCTGAATTGAGGCTAAGACCTTGAGTAATATCAGTTTGTTGGTAATGTGCATAATCTAGTTACTCTATTAAAATGCCTTTAGTTGTATAAATATAGTGGTGGTTATTTTTAATGATACTCAATTTGACTAATCACTTGACAAGAGGTTTTTATACAATGTTTAACCTTGTTTGTTTGTTTTTTCAAGTACGTGATTAGCTAAATACTGATATAAATTGAACATTATCATAGTAGATATTTGCTGTAGTAATCACTGTTAAAATCCTTAGAATTAATCTACAGTACCATTTCATTTAAAGCTCTTTTGAGTTCATATTAAGATCTGTTATTTCACATTTGGTATTTTTCAAGTGCTTTGTTTGTTTTCTGCCTCTACAAAGTGTTGAGGGTGGCTGTTATCAAATCAGAGAGGGTACCAAATCAGAGAGGGCACAGTGAAGACTGAGGTTTTAAGACACCTATATGCTTGCTATGATTCAGAAGGTATACCTGACTTTCCAAAATACTTTGCTTTTCTATCATTCTGTGTGTTTAACTTCTGGCAGGCTTGTAAATCTCATTGAAGCCAGAATGAAGTTACATATATGTTAAAGTGCT
>NW_017729022.1:145673588-145695068 GCF_001723915.1 Gavialis gangeticus
TTTTTTATCAAGTATGAGATACCAGCATGGAAGAGGTGTGCAGTGATTTTAATGAGCCGCATATGTGTAGTATAGGATCTGAGAAAAGTATGTAAGTTAAAGTCAGCCCGACTAGCACAAGCTGTTGAGGAAAAAATGTCTTTGTGCAGAAAAAAAATACCCCCCAAAACCCCCTGATCTGGGGCCGGAGTAAGGGAATGAGTACAACTCTTCTTGGCCCTCTCTGAGGGCAGAACATCTACTGAATGTTAACGGGACTCATAAATCAAATGAAAATGACAGAAAGACCATGACTTCATTATTCATAACACACACCCATTAACTTAAGCAAATGAAAAATGTTATAGGTAAACTGTACTCTTTTACATCTAAACTGCTGGCTGGTTGCCAGTGGCCATTCTGTTATATTTGAGGTTGCATGTTTGCCAGGAGTTTATCTTTATGAGCACAGTAAATTACCTGAATTGGATTTACAGTACAAGAGGTGTTCATTGTCTTTAGTCCCCCAGTCAGAAATTTTGATGGATTTTTTTTTTTAATTTTGGAAAATTGGTTGTCTAAACAAAACCTATACCAAACCCCAAGTAAGTGTCTTAATCTCTAACTTACTGAGTATCCTCTGGCAAGGAATGTTCTCCTTTACATTTTTAATTTTTCTGAGAAAATCTTTGAAAGCCATTGACTAAAATGTCCCATGTAGAGAATGAGAAAATATCTTTCTGTCCAGCTTTACCTTTTAGTGCTTTTCATATGTCATACATTTAAATTAACCCTTGAGATGGAATTACAAGTCCATTGCTATTTTAACATTTACTGATGCAAGAATGGAATATGATCATTTCTGAGCTGGCAATGACCAGAGTTTCTAAAGTAAATGGATGGGTAGTTAGCTGTGTTAGTCTGAAGTCAAACAGAGGACAGGGACTCTGAATTAGTGTATAAGATGCAACTCTGCGCTGTCCAAAATAGAACGGAACTGTCTATATCTTTAAAAAAATTACATTTAGAGAAGAAAACAGAGCTAATATTCATCTATTTTCTATTAACTTGTTGTTTGCAGGTATTAAAATGGGTTGAGTGACGGATGGCTTAAGGTGACATACTGATAAGTATTTTTGTACAACAAAGAGTGCTTATAGATATCCTTTTAAACAAAAGAGCAGCAACCAGAATGAGAGGAAAATATGGAACAAAGCTCTCCAAAGATGGAACATATTTTAGTAGCATTAAGCTACTTCTTTTTTATTGTGTTCAAAGCTAGCTTACTGGCTACACTAGACCTGATTCAGTCTGGACCTGAGTAGCACTTGGGCTAGGACGTTCAAAAAGCTTGAGCCTGAATTGATGCAATCTTTGCAAGTTAGTCTAACTTGGCTAGGCTAGATCACTTTGTAACTGTGCAGACATCCAAGACATGCAGGCACATGCCTACAGTAGGTCAGGCTATAAGCTGGGGGTGCTAGAACAGCCTCCCTTTCCTTCCACGGCACTGAGGTAAGGGGGGCCTTAGCCAGGCCACAGCAGGACACTCTGATTAGCCCAGCAGGGAATTGATAATAGTGCTTATCACCCCTAACTCAGTGTTTATCTCCCCATTAAGAAAACAACAGAAGGACATTACCAACTACCTGTTGATTCTGCTTGTTTATTCTACCTGGTGACTCAGCACAGGCCATAGCCAGCATGTGGTCTGCTACATAGACACCTCTTGTTAAGGCAGAGGAGAGGGTGGAATACCTGCTTAGCAAGGAGTGGTGACAGAAAGGGGAGAAGCAGACCACAGTTTCTGCTGGAGCTGCAGCCAGGAAGCAGAGGGGAGGGGCCAGCCCTGGTTGTTTTATCTTAAACCAGCAAGGGATCTGGTACAAACATTGCATGAGCTGGTTTGAACCAAATTAGTTAAGTCTGATATAACATGGAACCAGGTTTATCTCAGACTGGTTTCAGACATTTTCACTGCTCCATTTGCACTGAACATCTGTTATGTCCCAGGTTTAAACCAGTTTCTGATCACTTACACTGGTTTATGTGTAATATCTGTCCCTAACCTTATGGTCTAAAATATAAATGAGCATTAGATGGGATTTAAAATAATTTCTTAAATCAGGAAAATAACTGTTAGACTGAAAACCTTTGCAATACAGTGCAGCACAATCATGCAAATAACAACAATTACCTTAAAATTGCTAACAATAATAAGCCTTTCCTGTGCTTTACAATTTTCTGCTGATCTTGTCAGTTTAGAAGGGAGGCCAGACCTGTGGATAGGTTTTGAATTATTTTGCTATTAGTGATGTAATTAGACGGCTAGAATCTAATTCTAAATTTACAAATATTTTGTTTATTCAATGTTTTTTTAAATTGCCAGCATACAGACTGCATTCTGTTTCACTTTTATTTCCATTCTGTACCCATTTTAAGACTTGTTGTACCTACTTATTCCAGTTTTGTGATCCTGGAAAAAACACAATTTAGTTCTCATTATTTTTCATTAAAAATGGGTTTTTAAAATATCAGTTTGTGGGATATTGTTCAGTATGCTGTGTCCCATCTTTTGTCTTGAGAATAAAAAGAGAACATGAAGGCAAAAAGAAACAAAACAAAAACAATTCTCTTAAAGCCAGGAGATATTTCATTTTAATGAGTCTCCTATCAGCAGCTCTGATATGCATAAGATGTCCTTTTGCAATTTCTCTCTTCACATCAGACCTTTTATATTTAAGGCAAAGCTTCTTTTAAAAGCTCCTTTTAATTTAACAGGTCTGTGCTTGAAAAGATGAGTTAATTAATATAAAAAATAGGTTTTTTATTATTCTTTTATTATTAAAAAATACCTTCAAATTTTGATCATAGGGGAGTCTGATGAAAATTGTGACATAGCATGGCTGATATAACTCAGTCTAAGGAAGTTTGAAGGAGTACTGCAAGATAAACAAAAAACAAGAATTGCAGTGTCACAGACTGAGAATTTCATTTTAAAATATCTAAAGGCTTGATTCTGTATTTCTTTTTCTTTTCTGTTTCACTTCCCAGGTTTATACAGGCACATGGTATGTATGTTTAAGGAAAAATTGGAAAGGTGTTTTTCAAAATATTTTTGTTGTCTATTCACTCTCATGCTGTCCTCTCCCAACACGCAACCAATCTTCAGTCTACAAAATCAATCAGCATGGAAAATCTTCACATTAAGTTAAATGATTAAATCTGTCAACCACTCTAGGCATGAGGCACTAGTTACTGTGGTTTCTAGCAACTGCCTTTGGTATCAATTTTTATGCAGGTATATCCCCACAAGAGTATAGAATTCCCCTGGGGCTCCTGACAAACAGATCACTGAAGACTTCATATAGTAATGGGCCATCAAGTGATCTTAAATGAGCCTAAGGTCCCATATTTCTTAATTTGTCCCTATGCCAGAGACTACAGTAGCATGGCCTTTCCTTAGAGTTAACTGGTTTCACACTTTACTATTTCTGTCTTCCCCTTGATTTTTTTTTTAAATGTCAAGTCAATTTGAAATTACTTTGGTTTCTGTGCTATCATGTCACATATCCCATATTAAAGAGAGCCTTACACCTCTGCACCAAATACTCTCTCCTTCTCTCACTCTCTCCATCTCCAAGCAGCAGTCTAATCTCCATTCATTTAAAAAGTGTCTAGGATAACCTTGTCTGCCTCATTGTGAAGCCAATGTTGGGGTTTTTTTTATCTTGGGTACCTGGAAACTGAGGTCTCAGGGAGGTCTGCATCTCATTTTTATTTATTCACTTCACACTGGAATGAGAAGATTTCCTCTGAAGTCAGTAGGGATATGCTAACATAACGCTGCATGGAGGACTTTGAGAGAGACTATTCTTGATGGCACAATGACAGCAGACTTCAGACAAGCACCCAAGCCACAGCCCTGGCTCCACCGACCCCACAGAGCACAACCCAGTGGTGGGCAGCTGGAGATAGCCTCCTGGAGTGCAGCCCAGCCCACCCTGTGCAGATCTGGGGATACGTGCCCTCCCAGGCCAGCGGTGCACAGTGACAAGAACCCCCCCTCCCCAAATCCCGCACCCCTCTGCCCCCAGCTGGGAAGATTGTCCCAGCCCCACCCCCAATCCCTCTTTCACTGTGAGGGTGTTGATTTGCCCCACCCCCCACGCTCCTTCTCTTCCCCCTCCACCCACCACAACAGACTTACCAGCTGGAGGCAGCTGTGTCCAGCATGGTTGAGGACTGCTGCCTGTTTAGTCTATGGCCAAATCTTGAAATTGGTGCCAAACTTTTTTCGAATCAATTTGGAGCTTTAAATGGGTCTCCCAATTCAATTCAGATTCAGAGATTTCAGCCGAATCTCCTCCAAATCGAATCAGCTACCAAAGTCTCACACAGCCCTAATGCCTACCAGGATACTGCTCAAATTGGTACTGGAGTGATAACCTTTCCTAAAAAAGGTCTTTTGTGATGATGCAGTTTTCATCATGCAGCTGTAGAAGTAAGCATTGATATAAAATACTTGTATCTTTCCAATAAGAACACTATACTATCTTTTCATCGGGTTTATTTTCCCCCTCCTTTTCAAAACTGAAAGGCAAGAGTGAAAATCACCTTCATATATAGAGAATTGCCTCTTTCCCTTTTTGAGCCTTTTTGATAGAGCAAAATTTACTGTCAGCAAAGCATGGGATAAATGGAAGATGAGAGGGTAATTCTATACTCTTGTGGGGATATACCTGCATAAAATTAATTGATATCAAAGACAGTTGCTAGAAATCACAGTAACTAGTGCCTCATACCTAGAGTGGCTGACAGATTTAATCATTTAACTTAATGCACACAATTTCCATGCTGATATTGCCAATTAGACTCTTGTTGAGACTTTTTAAAATCTGTAAACTTTTGATATCTTTATGTGTTCCACTTGGAAGAGAAGGTAACTTTGGGTACAAATAAGAGATGTGTTTAGATTGACCTAACCAGAGTTAAGTTGGTCTAAATGCCTGGTTGTACAGGAACGCAGATTACTTAAATCACCCACAAATGGTGTACCTGATCTAAATTAATTCACTTCTGGAGATGATCTAATTTTAGATTATTAAACAGTTAACCCAGTCTAGTGAGTTCCTTCACATGTTCACAGCACAGCTCGAGGAATAGGAAAGCCTAGTCATTTTCAGATCCAGAAAGAGTGTAAGGGTGCAACCCCACTTTGATTCCTGTTCCACTGAAACTTTTTAAAACCAAATATCTTGGAGTGGCAGCAGCATTTCTGTTCAGCTCTGAGAGAGTCAATTGACTTCATAATTCATTATAATCTACCCGATTCCTGCTAATCTCTCCTCATTTCCCAAGGGTTAATGACCCTCTGTCCTTTTACATTGTCTTGATGTTCCCCTATTCAAACTACTCTTTCTTTTGCAGCGTTGCTATCTGTTAGTCATTCCTGGTAATGTCTGTCTTCTATTTAACAGCTCTGCAGACTGTTTTTAGCTCTAGCTAAAAATCTTAACTCAGGTGTGATAATATTAACTCAAAGGTAGAAATGAGTGACAGTGACATATTGGAGGCACTGTCAAGATGCTGAAGAAGAGTATATTGTATTTTATGAATCTGAATAAGAGATGTACATTTAACCATAGTGACTACAAGACTAATGAACCAGTATAAGTCTTTTGACTGTTTTTATCTAGTTGATATTTTTAAACTTAATAAATTATCCCATAAATTAATGCACATTATGATAAAGTTATATTAATTTTTGTTTTATTTTTAAATGGAATAATATAGCTCTAGGCCCCTAGCATATTAATAAATCTTCTAGTTTCTCTGTAACTGGAGAAATATGTGTTGTACTATATAAGATGATAATATCACACCAGCTGCTCTCCATCCTTTTCAAAATCCTAAAGCCTCCCAAGCCAGGGCTGTGCTGTTCCTATCCTTCCTCCACAGCCACAACCCAGACTGGGCTATTTATAACCCCCTAACTATTTTTTACACAATCCCAGCAGCCCCTCCCTGTACCCTGAGTTGCTTTACCTCCGGCTGCCTATGCTGCTTCTGGCAGTATCAAATTCCTGCATGTGCATTGTGCAACTCTTACTTTTAAACTATATAAACCTAAACTGAGCGCAGCAAATGCTTATATGAACCCTTGGAAATATCAGTGTTTGCAGTGCAAAGAAAATTGGGGTGGGGTGCAGTTTTTAAGAGTTCTAACTAAGCCTGGTAAAAGTTAGTGCTGAATATATTTTACTTTTGGAGGTCATGCAATGCTTATTTTAATTCCTTTCCCTCTTTTACATTTTTAAATTATCCCATACTAGTTAGTTGCATATATTGATTTTTAATGTAAGTCTTGTCTTTATTCAATCGTATAACATACTGCACATTTAAATTGCACAGTTATGGGATAATTAGAATAAAAAGGACCTCTAGACATCATGTAGTTCCTACCTCCTGCACTGAGTGAGGGTCATACATAGCTATTTCTCTAACCTCCTGTGAGTAATGTTGCACAGCCCCACTAGGTAGCTTGTTCCAGTTTTTCACTACCTTACCAATTAAAAAACTTCTGTTGGCATACTAATCTCAGTCTTCTCTGTTGCAAATAGACTGTATAACACAAAATCCCATTTTAATATATTATGTTCCTTTTACCTCTTCCCCTGCCCCCATCTCCTGCCTTCTTTAAACTAAAAAAAGTATTTCTTTCAACCTTCTTCTCATGGAGTATTACCACTAATATATTTATCAAAGCATCGGGGAGTAGATTTTGAGAGGGCCTCCTTAATCGTGCAGAAGTAAATCTAATCAGACATGCAAGTCTTGCATCTGCTCAGGCACACACAGCAGGCCTTTGTATATGGGAACAGATGCAAGCCCAGATATTGTAGGTTTAATTAAAATGGCCCTTTGAAAAATGGTCCCAATTTATACATAAATATACACTTCAAAATAGTTCATATGAATTAATAATCCACGTGATTTAGGAAAAATAAACCTTCTCCCTCTACCCACTAAGCCCACCCCCAGTTATGTATATACCCTCTCAAGCCTTTTAAAAAAGCACTGTTCTTGTTGAGTTTTTGTTTGCAAGTCTGTAAAATAAATGAGTAATTCTACCAATGCATTATCCACCCTGGATTATTGTTCTTTTCACTATTAATTCATGAGATTGTTTCCCCTCCCTCAGCCAGAAATATTAGCATATAATTAAGATACAAATTCAAGTGTGAACAAATAATAACAGGAACACTGTTTGAAGGGAAAAGAAATTGTAGCAGTGACAAGTTCTAGAAGAGGGCTGCAGCTGGAGATTAACCAGTGAGCCACCACACTGACAACAAATAACTCGTATGTATTACATTTTCAGAGAGAGTAGAAGAGCTGAAGTTGCAGACTAAGCATCATAAACAAGTGAGACTGCTTTCTATCAAGAAATTCCTAAATCTGCTTAACCCTAAATGTGAAATGATTCCTTTTATTAAAAATAAATAAATAAATAAATTGTGGTCAGATGCTTTGTGGATGTAAATCAGCGTATTTATTAGAATATTAATTAGAAATTATTAGAAGTGCACCAATAGACACCAAGTCAGGATATGGTTTTCATATGTCAGTCATACAATTTGTAAGTAATTTAACAAGAAGAAGCTCTCATAAAGGTCAAGCTACAGGAATGCCTATAGAGCGGTTGGCATTCTGATGGTTTTCATAGTGCCAAATCTTTGGCATTTACTGTTAAATCTTGTTTAAATCTTACAAGCCATACAACCTGTAAAGGCAGTTTTTTCCTGGGCTCAGATTGAGTGATTATGAGAGAGTTTTAACAGTCTTCAATTTATGTTACTAACAATAGATGGTAAATAGTGAGGTGGATTTTAGTTTTGCCACAAGTTTTACATTGCTGCAAAATAAGAGAGGACTTCCAAAGAGAGTGGTTACATTGTGATAAATGGTCTGTGATAAAAACAGATTTGCCAAAAAAAAAAAAAAAACCGAGGAGAATTCCAGCAATTTGGGGGAGTAAGAAGAAATCTCTTGAGTAGAATTTTAAGTAATGAGTCTGTAAACAGCTGCATGTTAGCTTGAGTTTATGCTGCACTAAAATGAGGATCCAAGCAAAGTTAATTATACTGAGAATAACATGGGAATGAAGAGCACAATTACAGTGATTTCTATGAGTAGATTATCAATAAATGGAGATATAGTTAGGGTCTAAAATATTCACATTCTTGAAACAATGGAACTGTCAGTTTTATGACACACACTGATGTATAGAGATAAATTACTTGTCATTTACACTGTTTAAACTCTACAGTTTATGCATATTAAGTTGTTTAGAAGCCCACATTTAGTCTGTCTGCTTCCTGTAGGTAATGCCTCTTATTCATAATGCAGTCTCTTGCATATGCCAATATTGTATGTGAATACAGCGTTCTGGTATTCACTGACACAGTATTCACAGAGGAGCACTTGCAATACGAAATACAAAACTAACCCTTTCCGGGGTTGGGTGGAACTGACCTTTCCTCTCTACATTTTTTTTTAAAAAAGCTAAGCTAAAATGTCAAGGATTTCTGTACCCATACACTCAAATTCAGAATAAAAGGTGCACTATTAATATGAGTCCATCTCTCTCTAGCTTGTCAAAAAGCTACTGCAGCCAGACTAATTTTTCAGCTTGAAAGAAAACAAAAATAAATAAAAATAGGTTTCTGCCTGAAATAATACATAGGAACTCAGTAGTGACTTTTCTAAAATTAAAATGACAGCATATATCAAAGAGCTAAGTCTTCCTTCAGCCACAATAAACCAGATAGGTATCAGGTTATGATCCACAACTTGAGCATTGGCTAGAATTGGACAGGACATCTCCAACAAAATGTTTTTCATTTGACAATACTGGCTGAAACTGAACATTTTTATTAGAATATTTTATTCTGGCCATATTTCCATCCTTGGATCAAGGATGGAAATTCTAATCAAAACTGAAAAATAGAGGAGGGAGAGATATGGAGCCTGCAAAATGAGCAGCTTATAGGTATGATACTTACTTACTGGAATATAGAGACCCAAGTTTAAGTCACTGCTCTGACTCTGGGACTCCATCCACACTGAGTAATCCAGAGGTCAGACTTATATTTCCACTGACAAACAGGAGAAATAAGTCAGAGTTTATACAAATACAATTTGTTAGAAGCCCTTTTAATTGTTTTTTTCTCTTCCATTTATGGATTAATATCTACTTGTAGAGGAGAGACGCTCTATTCCTTCAGTCTCCTTTTGGGTGGTGAAGATCAGTTTTCCCCAGTGGGACTAGAAGAAATTTTGTGTCACAACAATCAGTGTCTGGGGCTGTTAATTACATTCAGTTTTCCTAACTCAACATAACCATCACAATCTTTCCTGTGTGTCTTTCACTTTACGTCTGGTGGGACAGAATGATTCTTGACACCTTGGGGCCATGATTGCAATAGTACACCTGCTGTGCCCAAATTTTCTTTATTGCCTCTTTACAAAAACACAAACATAAGATGTAAACTAGGATGGACTAGTCACTGAAGGAAAAAACAGGTAGAGTACAGGCAATAAAAAGAGCTTTGGTTGTTGCATTGGGCCTAACATTGAGGTGTTGCACATCCACAACTTTTTGTGTCTTCATTGTGATCTGTGGTTGATAATGTTAACTACTGTGGGCTTTTTCTGCTGAACTTCTATCCATAAATTTACTATCAGACCTAGTTAGGTCATGCAGTCTAGACTGCTCCTCCCTTCAGATAGACAAGTACTAAACATTGGTCCATGATAAATAGGTTGACGATATGGAACCATAAGAAATCTGGGATACTGCTTCCCCCTTGCACACCATGCTACTCTGCCTCCTCACTGGACTGTGCCCTGCACCCTTGCTATTCTAGGACTTTCTTTTTAATTTTCATCAACCGTTCAGTACTGGCCTTCAGAATCCAGGACTTCAAACCAGAATATATGGTCATCTTAATGGTAAAATAAGTATGCAGCATAGAATGTATGGCTTTCAGTTATTTAGTCCACTATTGTACATTTCCTCTTATAAGCCAGTTACTAGCAGAACATACTTTTCTGTTACTTCCTGCATAGTGAAATGACAAAGATATTCATATAACAGTGTTGATCTCCTTTCTCCTAGTCTTAACCTCATTTTGCTCAGAATCTGTTTGTATTCATCCAGCATAAAGTTCCAGATATTTTGCCAGTTTGGAATGAAGGTAGTAGTAACCTTTGATGGCTAGAATTTTAAAATTTATGCCAAAAAAAAATCTGACTTAAACTCTTTATTGAAGTAAACTTTTTTGTCCATGTTTTCTCAGCCATCGTTTTTGAACTAAATAGAAATCAAATAATAGTTAAAAAGTAATGAGAATAAGGGATTTTAAGTAGACTGATGTTGATTGGATGCTACTAATTTGCAGTGCTGGTGTTCCCTTAAGGGTCCTTGAGCTGTACAGCTACCTAGCAACCGTGAAATGCAATGTGATATTCCAATGCAGAAAATACGTCTCTGGCCAGCCTGTACTCTGAAAATGGAGCTAACAATATAACTGAAATTGCATTACAAATACCCTTACATTCTACAAGATACTGAGCTCTGTACCTTGCTTTGGAAAAAAAACCCAAGGAGTGCAAATGTTTGTGTATATATATTAAGGAATCTATTTTATTATATGTTAATAGAATTGTTCCTTCATGCAGAAATTGTCAGGATGGGGACTGGACAGCAAAATACTTTAAATAGTTTTGTGGAGTAGATGCCATAGTGTGGCTCATGTTATCTGGATTCAGTCACAAAGCAAAGGGTTCTAGCCTTGTCACAAAGACTTTGGCATTATATTTTCTGTTCTCACTTCCCATGTGGAAATGAGGATGATATAACTTTTTAACATCATGGGACAGTCGTGGACATGTCAGATATATTTATTGATATATTTTGAGGCACTATGATACAAAGAAGATGCTATAAAAAAGCTTGTGTTTTGTCTTACTGGTTTCTGGGCAGTGGCTCTAGGAATAAACCTCCTCCTATATAAGCAAATAAGTTAAATTGCAGCATGAGTTTACTGTCTTCAGTCATGTGGCGAATTTCTGTTTCTTAGAAAAATAGGTAATAGTTAAAGTTATTAGAACTTTTTGTGAAAACTGAGAATTCACTTTCTTGTAAAAGCTTTAGTTCCATAATAGGTCCCAATCAAGAATAGGTCTGGTGTAGTTTGCACATGGATATAAGGCTATCATGCAATACCTGAAAGTTTATGCTCTTTGGGTTTTTTTGGTGAAAGCAGTCCTATTTCCTGGAAGTAATGTTTTCAGTATTCCAGAAATCACTTGCTGACCCTGTGCAATGGTCTGTCATTATAGTGATGTCATGATGCAACATCTTAGGTTGGATTAGTATTTTAGCATGAGCAGTCGTTACACATCCTTCTAAGTTTCATAGCTAGATACAGAGCACCAGCGTTCAAGCCGCGTGTTTGTTAAATTGATTCTCTTAAAGCCATAAGTACACCATGACAGTTTCTGTGATCCTTTTGTTTATTTTCTGCATGTACGTTACCTTAGCAATTGTGATTAGAAGGGCAAAAATTTTGCAAATAATCATGTAAATGCATCTGGCTATTTTGATACATCTTCGTGTTTCCAGGTCTCTCAGGTAGTTGGGGAGAAAACACTTCCACAGAACTTAGCTGAAAGATCATGCACATGAATTAGATGTGTTTTGAAATAAAAAGGTGGCAACAACTCAAAAGCTGAAATACTTTAATATAAATTCAACATGAGAGAATTTTTCACTGGCAACAAATTCTAATAATCAATCTGTTGACTGACTAATACTGTGTATTGGTGCTTGCTACAGCCTTGAAGTACATTGAATAATATGCTGAATATTTGGAAGAAAAGATTTATTTGTGCACACTATACCAGTAAGAAACATATGGACCTAAAAATAGAATGTACCACAGCAGGAAAGCTGCAGTCTCACTGATAATTGCAAAAGTACTGTTTTTAATATTGTATTTTTATCTAGCTTGATGTTTTTGATAAGATTACAAGTCTGGTTGATAAAAGTTATAGTGTTGAGTCAATACATTCTTTGACTTCTGTAAGGCATTTTATTTGGTAACGCATGCCATTTTGATAAAGGAAAAAGACATGAAATAAAATAAAAAGGCATGCATCCTAACCATTAAAAGCTGGCTAACTTGTAGGTTGTGAAACATGAGAGATACTTAAAAGTACTTTAATATTCAATGAAATAATTATTTAAAAGGAGATCCTGTAGGCTTTACCTTCTGGATAATATAAGTATATAGGTTTGTTATCAGGGACCTGGAAGAAAGCATAAAATAATCTGTGATAGAGTTTCCAGGTGGGAGAGTGGTAAATGCTGAAGAGGCTAGGTAACTGATACACAGCACAGTCTAGGTGTGTGAACTACCATTCATGGGAACATGGGTAAACCTAAACTGGGAACAGCACATGTAGGTGTTCATGGCTGCTGGGAGTGGCATGATCAGCCTGTGGTAAGTAACTTGTGGTAGGGGTGACGGTAGGGGGGATGGTTGGCAGGTCTGTGGAAAGGTTGAGGGTGGGGGGGGGCATGGCCTTGTCCAAAACGGGATAGTAAGGATGGGTTAAAACTAGCTTGGTCAGGGCTCCAGGGGGTAAGGACAGCACAGCCCTGCATATGGAGGAAGTAGCTAGGCTTTCCCAACCCCTGCATTGTACTTTGAACATGTACAGGCATTCACTAAACTGGGCTAACCCACTTTAGATCAGGTTAACCCTCATGAGGTGAACTAACTTTAGACAAGATACACCGCTTTTTTGGGTGATTTAAGCCCTGTGAATGCTTGCATGCCTGGGCATTTAAATTGCTCTCATTGGTCAAGTCAGTCTAATTGTAACACTGGTATGTACCCTAGGTTGCTTTTGCATGACTTCCCAAGCAAGCAGCACGCTCTCAATATGGTTACAGGCATAGTCATAATTACATGGAGGGGGACCCTATGTAAAACAGTGACTCGGAAAAAGATAGGTGTCATACTGGAGTTAAATACTAGGCATTGTTATGACCAAATGGCTCATGCAGTTTTCACTGTATGAACAAATTGTTATTTCTGTTGGGCCTTCATATGATGGCTACTGGAATACTATATTCAGTTGTAGTGTCCCTGATGTAAGAAGAATGCTGATAAATTGGGGAGAGTTTGAAGAAAGACTGTAAAGAATGAGTCAAAGCTTAGAAAACATATATTTTTAAACTGAACTGCTCAAGTCTTTCACTGCATTTCATTTATCAAAGAGAAGGTTAAAGAGTAACTTGATCACTAGGGACACATTTTTGTTATTAGAAAACTCTTTAATCTAGTAGATAAATTTATAGCAAGATTCAATAGTTGTATGTTGAAGCTAGACACACTTGAAGTAAAAATAAGGTCCAGATTTTTTTACATGGAGGATAACCCAACGTTGGAACAGTTTAGCATGGTTATTTGTTGCATTTATCCACCAATGAAAATTTTAAAATCAAGATTGCATTGGGCTCTAAAAGATACATGCTCTGATTAAAGCACACTTATAGAAGAAAGGCCTACAGCTTGTGTTTATGTGGAAGGTCAGACTTGCAGCTCTCATGATCCCTTCTGATTTGATAATCTGTAAGTGTGTACAACATCAGATGACCTTTTTGAATGCCTTTATTTACCCTCTGCCGTTGCCTTCTAAGGTGCTTGCATTTATGTCTTTTGGAGGTTTAAAGCAAACTTCTCTCTCCCTAATCTAAATCTTCTATAAATTTTATACAGGATTACTGAATTTTAACTAGAGACTTCTGTTTTGGGCAATTTAAATGACACGATTGTCTATGTTAATGAAGACTCCTGACAAATTACCTATGACTTAGTCTTTTTCTCAACCTTCGATGAACTGCTTAATGTCTTAATTTGTGTGTTTTTGTGATTTTTGCTTCTGCTTTAACTACACCTGACAACAAAAGCTGAGCTGCAATTCACACCCCTGGAGAACTCTTATTCCACTGGTTATATAATAGTTAGCACCTTTGACATCTCAGAAAGTCCTTAAGCTGTTAATAAAAACATTGCTCTGTTGAAGTAAAACTCCTCTGGGTGTAAGTAACATACTTTTCTTCTGAAAACTCTGCAGATCTTGAATGCATAATTTGCTGTTGTATTTGGAAGTCTTTGCCACTTAACACTTGGGTACCTTTTATAGTAGAATTTAGAAAAACATCAAACTATTTTAGTGATTTGATTGTCTTAATATTTTGCCTCAGGCACTGTTTGTTTAAGATTTAATTTTCAAGAAAAAGACAGAAGAGCTTAGATTAGTTTATAAGATCTAGCTAGTTTTATTTTAAAGGTTGCAGTTTAGGAGTCTGATGCACATTTGTATTACTGTACTGCCTCAGAACAGAGGTGTAGGCCAGGACCTTGTTGAGCTTGGAGCTGTACAAATTCAAGACACGCTGGTGCTGACTACAGTATTTCAGTAGCACTGCAGAGCTTCAGTCTGACACCAGGTATACATTCACAGTATTTAATGTATGATCATGCATCTTACGTTAAGATGCATGATAACAAATCAGATATGGATTATGCACTAGTGCCAGGTTCACTAATGCCAGAAGTCACTCTAGAAGACTTGTTTACTCTGTTCACGTGTTTACTCAACACACATGTAGACACTGACAGGACTAGCTGGGGCACAAGGGTGCTTCAGTGCCTCAGCCAGCCCCTCTGCAGTGTGTTAAGCTGGGTCAGAGCAGGCCCAAGCTAGCAAGCTGCCCCCCTTGGCTCCCTGCCAGCTGGGGTTGCTTTGCCAGCATAATGTGCTGCAGTCCCAAGTGTATATGTAAATGCAGCACCCAGGAGCAATAAACCACAGTACAATATGCGCTGGAGTTTATTGCTGCAAATTAATATGCACATGTCAATGCAATCCCTTATTTATTGGAATAGGAGGAAGAAGAGGGGTGATACCTTTTTAATCTGTACCAATTAGCTGAGCCTTGAAGGTTTGTTCCCTTGAGATATGAAAATGAGATTCTTCTCTGATAGATGTTTGAAATGTGATCCTGCTTACTTTGTTAATTTGGCTTTTGTTCTTTGTCTGGGCTGCTCCTCAGTAGGGTTCAAATCAAATATTGCACTGGACACTCTAAGCCACTTTACTGCATAGTAAGGCATGGTTGTCAGTTAGAATACCTTGTGCAGATGCTCATAATGTTGCGCTCCATTCTTGTATTTCAATATGTGGTCTTGGGGCATTTATAGACGTGCTCCCAGAATCAGGGTGGGGGGTGTGGATGCTTTAATTAAAAAGCCCACAGCATCACATATATCAGTGCCTGTGTGCTGAAAAATGGCAGTGGGGGTGCTTTAACTAAAGCTCATCAAATGAACTTTAGTTAAAGCACCCCTGCTACCATTTTTCAGCACAGGGATGATGATACACATGATGCTGGAGTCTGCTGGAGCATAGTAATTAGCACACTCACTTGAGATTGCTCCAATGCATTGTAAGTATAGTGCATCAGAGCAGCCTCCCTGCTCGTGTATAGGCACCCTTGGTGTCTAAATTTGCATTGATTATTGTCAGTATTAACTCCCCTTGACAGTAAAGCTGTTGTTTCTGGCTGTATGGAAACTAGTCAGGAATTGCTGTACTAATTGTATTTGGGTATATTTTAAAGGTTCATTTCACATCCATACAGGTTAGAGAATTTTTTTAATGAAAGCTTAGATTTTGGAACACCATACTGCCAGGAAAGGATACTTGCTCACTGAACTGCTGTAAACCATCTTGATTCAATATGAGATAAGAGAATATATCAGCTTTGGATGTGGATGAAATCATGTTCAGGGTTTACTCAGTGTCCTATATGTGTGTATGTGTTTATTTAGGGGAGAAAGCTTACTACCTACAGTGCCCCGATGAAGGAAAGACATGGTTCACCAACCAGCAGTCCTAGTTATCCCCATATCTATACAGATCTCAGTTCCCTAGCAGTTGCTTAACACTTGTAACCAATATGAGAGAGAGTCCTGTGGAACTGAGTTTGATAAACAGGGCATGCTGTGGTCAGCTGTGAAAATGTTAATGCAACCGTTGGCTGTGGCAATTTGAATTGTTCTCTCCTGGGCCTTCTCAGGGAGTGGAGACAGGGAGGAGAAGCTATATGTAAAATACCACTTTTTTCTGTCTTTGCTATCTGCCTGTCCATGGTTAACAAAAGACCCTCTGTAGATTTGGAAGGACTCTGCCTACTCCATGTAAAGTGAAGATGTGTAGGGCCCATTAATTTCTCCAGCCATAGATCTCTGATCTGGACTATTTCCTATACATTATTTACCTCCTTTTCTGTTTTTCTTTAGAGGCTCTCAAAAGTATAACAGTAAACATCTTACTTTCCACTAGTAGGCAACCATTTTTGTTGTTTTGCCTTGTTCACTACATGTGTAGATAGCTAATTGAACACAGTGGCCATAAAAATTGAGAAAATCAAACTAGTTTTCACTGTCTCAAAATAGTTAATTCATTATACCTACTATTTAACAATAATATTTCAAAGTTAGTTCCATGCTCCAGAGTTTCTTGTGCTTATAATTTGAACTTAACAAAAATTTAAAAAATGATGATAGAGAAAATATTTAAGATATGGTTGGCAGTAACTTGTCTTGAAATCGGGTTTACTTACATATTGTGCCCACAGATTATAAGAATCTATTATAAATGTGTAGCTATATAAATTATCATTTGTATATTATACTTCAGTTATAAAAATCCAGTTATTCAATGATGGTTTTAAAGTTCAGTAATAATCTTTTTATCAAATGTCAGTAGTTTTAAAATTATTCCTTTTTATTTCTTTTTTCTTTAAGGACTAAGATTTAAAATCAATGTTCTTTTAAATATGCTCTGTGCTACATTATTGCATTTGATTTACCACTGGATATAAATTGACATAAGTTCTTATAATGCCATGTGCCAGTTTTTGAAAGTTTCTGAGCATATTTATTATTTTATCATAATATTAAAGTATCTTGAGGAAAGGGAGAAAGAAGTGAGTGTGTCCCCATCATGGGAGAGGGGGTATTTTTGGCAGGGTTTATTTTTGCTTATGAAGGAAGTGTTGCAAAACTGAAATAATTAATAATGGGCCTAATTTTGATACCAGTTACCCTGGCTTACACTATTGTGACTGAAATAAATATTTTGCTTAACATCTCTAAATTTGGGCTGAGTGAAGGATAGCTGAAATAAACCAAAATGTTCATGCTTTATGAAAGGTTTAATCATTTTGAGAAATTTGCCCTGATGGCTACTAGGGACTGACATTTTGGGGACTTTCCTCATTTGATATTATTGATTTAACCAAGCCTGACACACAGATTAATGTATGTCCTTAAGGGATACAGGGAACTAGTTTGGCCTTGAGTACAAAACATTTCAGTACCATAATAGCAAAATTCACAGTGCTTGTTAGAGGCTTCTTCGCTAACCTCGGTTCTGGGTATGGCCTTGCACACTCCAGACATAACTTTTGATTCTCTCTCTCGCTCCTTCCTGTATTATCGTTTTATACCTAAATCCTGATAATAAGTATGACTTTTATTTTATGTACCATCCCATGACTTGGTGTATATGTAATCATAATATAACCATTTGTAATCATATGTAAATATTTACGCATCTGACTTGGTAACTACACATTGGGGTAGATAGGGAAGTCCAGTATGAATTGACTTTTGAAAATTAAAGTAACTAACTTCTTTATATGCAGAGTTCTAAGCAATTTAAAACTATACTATGCAGTAAAGAAAGGTATCACTGTTTCATAAATTCTGCTGTAGTTTCCACCTCTGATGCAAGCAAACTTGAATTTCTCTTGCTGATGAGATTAGAATTGTGCTCTTTCTTTGTTGTAGCATGCTGAAAAGACTACAAATTCAAACTTCCAACTGGCTTGTTAACTGAATCCGTAGGGTAGGTACAACTGTTACATTTAGATCAACCTAACAAGGGTTAGGTTGATCTAAATATCCCCTTTTGCAGGCATTTGAAAGGTTTCAGTCATCTAAAAACATGGCACATCTGAATTAAATTAGTTCACTTCAGGAGGTATATTAACATAGATCAAGAAAAGGTTAATCCAACATATGAAAGGTTAACCCGATCTAGTGAATGTCTACGTGTGTTTGCAGTGCAGCCACAGGCCTGGGAAAGCCCATCCACTGACCTCAATCCCATGCCTATGCTGTTCCTACCTCTCCAAACTTGACCATTTTTATCCCCTCAGCCTCTTCCCCCACCAGAATGGGCAAATGGTCCCCCACCCACCCATTTCCCTGCACCAGTACACTAGCCCTTCCCCCCACCCTGAATTACTTACTTTGAGTTACCTGAATTGCTCTGAGCAGTGGTGAACACCTGCATATGCCATTCCCAGTCTAGGTGTAGGCAGCTAAAATTAAGCCACCTAAACCTAGATTGAGTGTGACAAATGCTTGTTCACACCCATAGACAGCAGTGGGTTAGAAGAGAAAGGAAGGTAGGAGGAGCATGACAGGCCAGGGAAGCCACAGTGCATCTGGGAGAGGAGGAGAGAATGAAGTGAAATTTTAAAACACTTCAAAAGCTTCAACTTGATGCATAAGAAATAGGGTAGTCCCTAAGAAGAAACAGAAAAAGAGTGGAGTAGTGGGAGAAGAGTTTCATGTGTGGTATTTCTTTTGTTTTGTTTTCTCCCTGTTAAAAATTAAGAATATGGTTTCTTTTCCATTCATACTGATAAACTATTTTTTTATAAATAATGTAATCCATGCTATGGAATAATGAAGTTGTCACTGTCACTATATATATGACTTTGTGACTATATTTTAAGGATTTGTCCATTTGCCTTGAAAAATTTTGGGAAAAGAGAAACGATGAATCAGTGTCCTCACAAAACATGTCCAAGTAGCACCCACCCTCAGTCAGAACAAGCATACATTTCTGACCGGCATGTGTTTATAAACACATGTTTACAGTGCATTTTCCAACACTCATTTATAATATGCATAAATTAGAATTTTAAAAACTTTAAGAGGAAACTGATTTTTTTGTCTTGGCAAAAAGGTTATTTTCAGCACTTGTATTAATTTTAATGTTAAAATCAATAATTTATTAACATGGCTATATCTCAAAATAAGTCTTTAAAAGAGTTTGCTTTGTTCTCTCATATTTCTGCAGTTATATATCTGGAGGGTTATAGTTATTGCTTTTAAAATACCTACCTTTTGGTTCTGTTGCAACCAAGATACATTCCCAATAGCATATTATAAAACAAACCACTACCCAGAAAGAATGTCTTCAGTTCATTCATTCATGTGTGCGTGCTTGCTTGCTTGCTTTCTTAGCAAGTAATATCACATTGTAAAAATAATAACTTGTTAAAAGGCAAAATGGTGTTATTATATTACAGTAACTAATTATATATTTATATTATATATTTTATAATTTTATATATAACCATATTGGGAAACTTACTTACACTATAGGATGCCAAAATGATTTTGACAAAGATTATAGACAGGATCAAGCCATGTTTCAGATACTGGGCAAATTCATGTTTGCCCTTCAGTCGCAGAGTCTGGTCTCCTTTTTCCTTGAGTAAAAACTTTGTTGCTCAGGCAGCTGCATTTCTAATTGGAACAAAATAATATAGGGGGCAGAAAAAAATATGTAAACATGACTAGTTTCTGTTGCTGAAAAGAATTTGGTAAATCAAGTCCTCAGTCACCTTGTTCTACTATAATTCTTTTTCTTAAATTAAATACTGCCTTGTGTACTTTAGCAATAAGTAACCTGCAATTACTGCCTATGGTAATAACTATCTACTAAAGGTACATGTGAAATGGTTGGTATTATACAAGCATGTTTTGTGTCACTTTAGTAAAATAGCCTGGTATCCCTTCCATATGACATGTAACAAATAAATTCAGTAGCTTATCTGTTGTGAAAACTTTTTACTTGTATTATTTGATATTTTACTGAATAGTTTTTAAAATATAAAATTCAGTTTTTATTTCCATTCTATCCTGGGTATACTTTATTAATAGGCTTCTTAGCACCAGAAAGCAATTAAGTTCTGTGCAGAGGAAATTTTTTTATATGATCATGTCAATAATGCACAAGAAACCCTACCAGTTTTACAAAATCTGTTATTTTTAAGTAGTCTTTAACCTACCACCAGCACCCTTTCCTGAAATGAAAGGAACGAATGTGAAACTTCACATATATTTTTAACAAAGTCAATATATTGATCATAGCTCTATTGTAGTTGTAGCTTATGTTGTAGGTTAATTCAGTGCTTCCCAACCTTTTTCACCCCTTGGCACACCAGGGTAATGAGTGACTGAACACCACAGATTGGGGTGGCTGTGGTAGTGAGCAACGAAATGCCACATGGTGGTGGGAAGTGGATGGTGCAGCATTTGAATCACTGGCTAGAGCCATGCCCCCCTGTCTGTCTGGCTGCTTGCAGAAGCAGCAGGCAGGGGGCAGCAGGCGGGGGGCATGGCTTCAGCCTAAAATGCCACAGCACACCTGGACATGCCTGATGGCACACCAGTGTGCCATGGCACGTGGGTTGGGAAATGCTGGGTTAATTTATGAGAAGGCAAGATACTCTTCATGGCCAGATACATTTTATTTAACTAACCCATCAAGACATGCATGGATGCATACATATGCTGAGGAGGGGAAATAGCTCCCAGGAGTGATTGAATTAGGAATTACACTTGCATATTATAATGAATGTGAACAGAAGCATATGGAGACGCTTTCTCTGTACTATGTGTAAGACTCAAGTACAACAAAACTGTTGAACAGGACTTTACCTTCAAGTTACCTTCCTTTTCAGCATGCTTCTTGGGCCCCACATGGTATTGATGCAATTAGTAAAGCTTAACACAATTATATTGGGGGGGGGAGAGAAAGGTATTTACAGCTGGATGTCAATAATAAATGGTGATCCTCTTTGACTAGACTCAGGACCAAACAGATGCCCCCAGCTGTTCTGGCTGGATGTAGATTTTCCATTTCAAGGGCTAAAAGATGTTTCCCAGTCTGTCTATGAGTTTTGGAAGAAACTATCCACTATATTTTAAAATGTTCTTTATATAATGACATACAGAGAACCTATTTATTTCTGTTCTTGCAGAAATGGATACATTTTTCAAACAGAGAAAAATTTATCTGGTTTTTACAGCAAACAGATCCAAATTTAGTAAACAGTCTTGCAATTTTTGCTTATAAGGCTGAGGTGATTGGAGTTAAATATCCTTTATTACTGATATGAGTGATAAATTTTAACATTAGATTTGATTTTATTGTCTCAATTGTGGATCTATGTACAACAATATTATAGATTCATGTCTTGATTTACTA
>NW_017729022.1:145695212-145704212 GCF_001723915.1 Gavialis gangeticus
TATATATATATATAAATAATGTTTTTATTTTGGTGGCCTCTATTTTAGTACAATATTTGTAGCTCGGTTACTTTGTTCAAACTTAGTTATGTTATGGTCGTATGTGTGTTATATAGTTTTCAGGAGCATGGCATTTAGCCAGAATTCTTAATAAATTGAATTGAATTGAAAGCGTAACACACTCCAATCTACGCTTCCCCAGGCCCCTCCTGCAAAAAGATGCAGATGGAATTTAAGCATCCATCTCTTGGGCTGTGTCTTCAGAGCAAGACTGTTACTCATGCTCAAGTTAACTCATGTCAAGTTAATATAGCTCAAGTAAGAGCAATCATACTGCTAAATAATAATCCAGTTGTACAGAATGACTGCATTAGCAGTATGGTGTGATTGTGTCAGAGGCTGATATATTGTGGTAATTTAAGCTGCAACAAATCCCCTGTGATAGGTCAATCAACTGGAGTTAAAAACACCCCTACATTTTAGTTAACCATTTTTGTGTATAAACAGGACTTGAGTTAGAGGCATCTCTGCATTGAAAATAAGCCCTTAATGACTTCTACTGTGAACTGAGGGCCTAACCTGGTCTGATTTTTCACTCACTCACAGTGCAATTCAAAATGAATTAAGACCATTTACTGGTATAAAAATGTTGTGAGTGAGTGGAGAATCAAGGTAATTTTACCACTTCACCAGCTGTTTGTTGAGTAAATACAAATGTTTAACTTGCCACAAAAGAAAATGGTCATTTTCACTGGAGCAATTTTAGTCCCCTGTATCCATGGCTACCTCTTGAGGGTTTTTATACATATATAAACATTAGGATGATATATGTGAAAGGGAAATAGAGTGTAAAATAAATTTGCGTATGTGTGGATGGTAGCTTTATATCAGAGCAAAGTCTGATGATTAAGAGTGGGGAAAAAAACTTCAGGTAGCCTCCATATCATGCATTTTTTAAAATTTTCTGTTCTGTAATTCTAAATTGGCTGTCTTGGGTGACTAAGATGTTTGTGGAGGCTAGATTGAATTAAAAATGGTCACCTGATCTAACTTAGTTCACCCAGGTGCAGACCTTGCAGACCCACTGAGATCCCTAGTTAGGTCAATCTAAGTGCATACTGCATAAAAGTTCAGGAAGTTTAGATTGGTATAAAATGGCTAACCCAATTTAACTTAACCCTACCTCAGAGGTAGTGTACCTTAGATTGGGTACAGTAAAACCAATCTAATTAAACTTCTGTACAGTGCCCAGTGAAGTCCCAAGGCTGGGAAAACCCTGCTCTTGGCTTCAGCCCCAGGGCTGCATTTTTTCTACCTGCCCCCTAGAGCTGGGCTATATTTAGCTCCTTGACACCTCCCCCTCTCCCTCAGACAGATAACACTCCCTCTGCAGACTAGCCAGCTCCCCCCATGAGCCTGCTAAATCCCCATCCCGCAAGCTGCTCCTTGTGTTGGTTTTACCAGCATTTGCCAGTGCCAGGAACTGATGTAAGTAAGTTGGGTTGCAGGTAGGAGCAGGTGCAGTCAAAGGGGGTTGGTTTCCCAGGGTGCTTGTTCACCTGGGGGTGGGAGGACAAAAATAGCCCCTGGCCCTGGGGTGGGGGGAGAGAGAGCCCCCCAGTCCTGCCAACCACCCCGCTGGAAAACCGCTATGCCCCCTGATCCTCCTGCACCTCCCCCCACCCTGACTTACTTCCATCAGGCTCCCAGGACTGATGAATACTGGTAAAACCAATCCTGGGAGTGGTTTATGGGATTGGGGGCAGTTCATCAGCATCGGTGGGGGATGCTGGAGAGGTTGGGGGGGTGGAATTGGAGAAGTTCTCTGATCCTCTCCCCCAAGCTCCTCCTCAGACCCCACCATCCTTCCCTCTCCTGCCAAACCCTCCTGTACCCCAGCAACCTCTCTGCAGACCCTACTTGCCCCCCTTGTCCCCCAAGGCCCCCCCTGCTATCCCCCCATCCCAACTTACCTTACATCAGATGGCCATTTTTAACTTGATTTACCATCCCCCTAACCTTCCTAAATTTCAGCTGTCTCTGGTACTAAAATTTAATTCCCAGAATAAAAATCCCAAACATGGCAAGTTTCAGCCCCAGAGTTAACTTTTACCATCAAGTTTTAACCCTCTGGAATAAGGCTGCTAGTGGGATGAAGCATTTCTTTAACACCCATGACATTAGTGCTTTTAAAATTATGCTAAGTAATTCATGTACTATAATAAATTTGGCATAAAGAAAAATAAAGATGAAGATTTAATGTCCAAGACTCAAGTTAACAAGGTCACTAATTATCTGAAAGGATACAGTGAACACATTAACCCTTTTTTCATGTTCCGAAATGAGTCCTTCATATCACTAAATATGTAATATTTTATGCTGCATCTAAAAACTTGGCTAGTTTTTGAGACTGGTGCTGTGAAGTGTTCAGCAGTTCTTGACATATTAAGTGCACCCTATGATGGTGCACACGAGCACTGCGTGCCTGCAGTCTGTACAATTTTGAGTTCTAAGGCAATCATACATACTAGATTGTTCTGTCTTTCAGTATACGGCACTGGATTGCAGTTTGCCAAACCTTCATCTTTACCGCTGACCTGTCTTGTGACCTTGGGCTAATTGCATCACCTCTCTGTCTCTCTGATTCCCTTATCTGTTTTGTCTAGTTCATTGTAAGTTCCTTTTCTTACTATGTGTATGTACAGTGTCTCCAGACATTGAAGGGCTACTTTTAGTGGGAGCTTCCGGGTGCTATAGTAATAAATGAATAACAGGAAGACATGTAAAACATGCATGTTGATTATGTATTTTAAGGACTTTCATGCAACTGTTCACATCTGTTAAATGTAACTAAAGCCACTGCAGAAATTGTTCATCAGTTGGATTTATGGCAGATTTTGCTGCTTGCTTCGTCCATTTTAGTCTAGAGAAAGCAGTCATAGCTTATCAATGGGAAACACTGCATATGTTAAGCACCTCTTTTTTTGTTGCTAAGATAGAAAGTGATGTGAAGTAATTACAATGGTCAACAGGGTTGAATTTCAGTTTTGTTTCCATGCAATTTTTTTCATTAGTCATAAAAAGAAACTGATTCAAACATGAGTGCTTTCTAGTGAAAGCTGTTAATTGCTGCTTTATCTATTTTACTTTAAAAACAGGGCAACAGTCTATCTTAGATGTTTGTAAGACTTCAATGACTGTAGTAACTGAGTATTTAAATATGTTCAATGTAATATCTTCACAATACCCTTTTGAAGATGGAGCATTAGGGACTGAGGCAGACTGAAGGGCATATAGAAAAAAAGGACTGCAATAGAACGTGTACCTTCTGTAACGCTAAAATTTATTTCTTCAAAATATCCACTCAATTACTGCTTACAACAGGAAATGCCACAAGGTTGCAAGCACCTATGCTTCTGTTAATAATGTTCTCCAACTTCAGCCCTGTCTTGACAGTAATGAACAGTTCAGCACCTATTTCACACTAAAGATCTTACTTTCTGTCTTATTTACAGGGCTGGCTCTGCTAGTGCCTGCTCCAACAGTGCCTAGAAGCCCAGGTTTCACACACACTCTGGACCCCTTTCATCCAACTGTTAAATGCATATGGATAAGCCAGGCTCAATTTGTTCCCTGCCTAAAGGATATGAACCCCACACGTCCCAAAGAGTATGCTGTATGCATTATGCAATGTAGTAACTAGCTCAAGAACCCAAAGAGAACAGCAAAAGCAGGAATATGATATCCCAAACCAAAGGTGTTTGAGACTCTGTCTTTTCTTCCTTTGGCAACACTTACACAGTTATCATGCCAGTCAAGACTCATTGAGATGAGTTGAAGTTGTTTTATATTCTAGATTTTTTTCCAGCATTCAAAGCAATCTTTAATTAAAAACAAAAAGTTATCTTTATTTTGAGATAATAGACCAGCCTTTGAAAAGCCTTCTTCTGTATTAATAATATCCTTATTCTATAAAGTAGCAACACTTTTTATGTTCTGTCCAAAATATTCCAAAGTATTTAATAGTTTTCATTAATGGATATGGAATGGAAAGAACTCTGATATCTAGCTCCACAGAAATACCGTGTACATGTTGTTTTCCTTCTGTTTCCGGGTTACGCCCAAAGATTACCTTTATTAAGTGGGCTTTTTTTTTTTTAAGTAAAGCTACTTCTGTTTTCAGGAGGGTGCCTCTGACTAGCAGTATGACGATCTAAATTTAAGATTGGGCTCAAGAATAGAATACCAACCTGATGCTTTGTAGCTAATCCAACTTGAAATTGTGTGTATTATGCTGTCTGTGTTATTCTTTAGAAGGTGGGCCATGATGCACTGAGAATCTTTAAGGGAACAAGTGAACAAAAATTAAGGCATTTTACATGCAAATGTATTGCAGAGATTGGCGGCTGCATAAAGCTGTTTAATATTTAATTCTCAAAGATTTTTTTTGATGCTGTTGTTCGCAATCTGCCCTACTGTTGCTTTTTGGGTTTTTGCTACACAGTTTATGATGGCAGATCAGCAACATAGCTGCAAAATCTTGTGCAAACCTATTCATTTCTACAAAAGCAATTGTTTTTTTTCCTGGAAGCTGTGGTTTTGGGAAGGTGGTAGGGGTGGGGAAGGAAGAGGGGTGGTAAGGGGAGAATGAGTGGTTAAAGTATTGGGCTGGCAAGTGGGAATCCAATATTTAAACCCTGTTCTGCCTGATTTGGAAAGATCATGGATGACAAAGTCTTCTTGGGATTGGACATTGTAAGGACTTGAACCAAGATCATACAATCATAGACAGGGCTAGAAGGGACTTCTGGAGGCCATTTGCTCCTACCCCTGTCTGAGTCAGGATCAACCCTATCCACATGATCCCATACAAATCCTTATCTAACCTATTACTAAAAATGCACAATCAACTTTGTTACACAACTGCAAGGCATAGTCCCTGCTTTACCTGTGGCAGGTTAGGATGGACAATGCCAGTCAATACCCTGCTGCTTCAAGGGCAATTAATTGTGATTAAATGCACATGTAGACACTGACCATAAAAATAAATTGTACCTGGGGGCCAGCCTGCTGCCTAGCCATAATTCACAATCCTACATTTTAGCACCCTCATGCCCTAGCCAACTCCTCTCTTGCCTGCTGCTGCCAGCTGGAGCCCAGAGCTGACTGCTTCCCCCTTCCCCTCCCCCCTGGCATGTTCCCAGCCCTGGCATAAACTGTCCCACCCCAGCTCAGATTGCTGCTATCCTAGGTGCATGCCTCGACACCATGCCCAGGCATAGTTTATTTCAGCTCAAACTGCTCCACAGTTTATTGCTTCAAATTAATTGCATGTGTAGTTGCACTCTGTATATTTATCTTTGTAAAGTTTTGGAGGAAATTCTTTTTATAGTTATTCCGTTGGTAAAACAATAGAATATGAGTCACGATTTACTGAATGTTAGTTTTTCCCTTGTTGAGCTGATGTCTTATGAAACAATATCTATTAGAAAATATTTTGATGTTTTATAACTTCCCATTCAAGTTGTCTTGTTTTGTGTGCATGCTTGAATTTGAATTCAATAGTTAATTTATAATTTCATGGCTGCAGTGTTTTCTCTGTTTATATCTAGTAAGAAAGAATGTGAGTCTGATAATAAAAGAGGTCTGCATGTTCCAAATGGATAGCCAGCCACATGAAAACATTCAGAACAAAAGGAATATTATTTTGTTTGGGAGGCACCCTGTGTGCTTAATTCCATTTTAACTTGATACTATGCACACCTGCTTGCTGATTCAGAATTTACAATGTAATTCCATTACTGCCCACATTTTTTTTTGCGTTGCTCAGCCACTTATTATACAGCTCAACCATAACTCACTAAAATGTATCACATCCCATGCAAATTTTCATGTGTCATACTACTTTGATACAGAGTTTTACTCTTTTTAAAACCTGACAAATGCTGTACATGTTTTATCTCCACCCTCAGCTGCCTTATGGTTCCAGTTCCTGGAGTCACGTGCTAATGTAAACCTTGGGCTTAATTTTAAAATGATGATTTTGTTGTCCTTTGGGTCAAAGACTTAAAAACATGGCCATTAAAAGCCCAAAAACCAACAGGCAATTTAAAATAACCCAATATGTATTCTGTACAATAACATAAGTCTTACATCATCTGTTTTCTATCTCAGTTGTGTTGATCTGATTAATCTGAATGGTTATGGTTAGTAATAAACAGTATTCATACATGTTTATTTCAATATTTGTGGTATATGTTGTGTTCCTCATAATAAATAGTGGCAATAGTAGGTACAAGCTGATTCCTGTGGGTGGATCTGAACACTGTGCAAGCAGTTTCTGGGGAGCCATTTTGAGGGTGAAATGATAATTCTGGCTCTTTTTGAAAGGATGTGATTATAATATGTTTATGTTATGGTTCCAAGTAATTGTAGATGTCAAGGACACTGCATGTCACTGAACAAGAAATAGGTGATACGTGTCTGATCATAGCCTTAGATCATGTACCAGCATTATATTTCTACTTGGAGAATTGCCACTCTTCCAGGAGAATTGATGAGAATACAAGTATTCCCTCAGTTTCTTCTGGGGGGAAACACTCCTTCCAGGAGAAAAATATTCCAGGTGTTAAGATCTTTCTACAAAGAGAAAATTTCTTGCAAGAGTGAACACTTGTATGATCCCTTTCTGATCTGATCTGGGAGGAGTGTGAAGCAGCAGGGCAAGGAGCAGCCTGCCTGGTTGGGGCATGAGCAAGGAGCAGCAGTGCAAAGCTTCCTACCTCTCTTCAGCCTGGGCCTGCACTGGAGAAGTGGGAGGGAGCTTTGCCATGTTGTTCTCTCCACTTCGCTCCCATTGGCTTTCCTTGCTCCCCGCCTGCTTATCAGAGCAAGGTTCCCAGTTTGAGGTGCAGGCAGGGGGGCTTTGTCATGTTGCTTACCTCACCTTCCAGACTGGTCTGAGAAGGGAAGAGAGCAGCTACAACTGCTTGACTTGATGAATGGGCTAGGGCCTTTGCACCACTGTGTCCTCCTATGATCTGAGAGGAATGGGGCAGTCACTGCTTCCCACATCTTTCCCAGACTGGGGGTGTGGCTTCTGAGCAGCATGGGCTGCTCAAAAGGCAGCTGGGGAATCAGCTGGAGTGGCACCGGGGTGAGAGGAGCAGAATGCCAGCTGGGAAATGCCAGCTCTGGAGCCAAGAGGCTCCTACTCAAGCTGCCCAGAGAAGGAGCCAGTTGTTCACCAAAGGACCCCAATTGGTGAGGCAGAAGGCAGCCTTGGGGGCCAACAAGGGCAAGGAAGCCCCAGGCAGCAACTAGAAGGGGTGCTGCTGGGGAGCAGCAGGGCTCCGACCAGGAGCTCAGGCACTGTGGCTGAGGATGGACCCTCCAGACCACAGCCATCCTCAGACAACCCCAGAGTAGGTAGAGCACAGAGGACCATGAGCCCCCAGGAGGCGGAGAAAGGTGATGCCAGCTGGAAGGACCAGTATGACTGCTCCTCAGGTCAGCTGGGCCCCAGGGCAGGGTCACCAGAAGAACTGGTGGAAAAAGGGCACAGGGTGGTCCCCAGTACCCATGCCTACTAGAAGAGAGAGGACATATGAGTTCCCTGAGGGGATAAAGGGGCCCCGAGAGAGAGAGGGAGATAATCTCGGGAGCCCCACTGGCAGGAGCCAGTGTTTTCAGTTAAGTTGTGGTTGACCCTGGACAGGGCAGATTCATGTCTTAGAAGAGTGGAAGCCAGCCTGAAGACAGGGGTGGACCCCTGAAGGTTAATGGCCAGGAAGACCCAGCCCTTTCAAGGTAGGCAGTGTGGGGAAGACATGCGGGGGGCTGCATCTACCCAGGCCAAGGACATGGTCAGGGTGGGGTAAAGGGGAGGTTTGGAACCCCATGAAGACACTCCAGAGTCAAGGCCCCTTTGGGCCACCAGCAGGGAACTGCCTCCCCAACTATAACACCCAAGACATGGCAGGAGAGAAAGCTATAGCTATATACTATATATATTTTCTCAGAAATTTCCAGTGGTAAGAAGGAACACCTGTTTGTGGCTTTAGGGTATGTCTATACTGCACATTCTAGTGTACTGTACTTAGATAGATGGTCAGTTAGTTCTAAAGTGAGGTACAAGTTATTCTGTTTTAAAATTAGTTAGGTGTCTTCATGCTACACTGCAGTTGGCAGTAGGGGTGTGCAAAGCGGACCCTATTCAATCCTGATTCAGCCCAAATCAGAGACAGTGATTTAATTAGTTGATTCGGATCGCTGTCCCTGATTCAATTCAGCCAAATTTGATTCTGAAGATTCAATGCTGATTCAGAAAATCAGAGTTTCAGATAGACGGAGCTTTAAAACTTTTTTCTACATACCTTGAGGTACCAGCGCAGCTTGTGAATGCTGTGATTCTGGTGTGGATGGAGCATCCCACAGGAGTGCAGGGGAGGAGGGCTCCACGTGCTCGGTGGCAAACCTGGAAGAGGACCAGAAGTACTTCCAGTCAACTTCCGGGTTTACCAGGGAGCATGCTGGGGGGTCCCCCTGGCTCAGTGATCAGCCACAGGGTACTCCCCTGGGTGCCCCCCTAGACCTAGAAGGCACCAGTTATTGGGTGGGGGGATGTGGGGGGGGCGGTGCAGCTCACTCCCTGGTGGACCCGGAAGTGAACCGGAAGTGCTTTTGGTCCACTTCTGGGTCTGCTGCCAAGCACGCTGGGGAGCCCCCATGCTCCTGTGGGATGCTCCATGCACCCCAGCATCACAGCATTCATGATCCACCTGCTACCTAGTGGTGTGTAGAAAAAAGATTTAAAGCTGTGGCTATGTCCGAATTGCCAAATTTTTCCAAAGCTCTCTGAACCAATATAGAGGGTTCTGCAAGAGGAGACTGAGGGGGGAACTTGTGGCTGCCAACAACTTTATCAGGGGCCACCAGCAGGGACTCGGGGAAAGTCTGTTCACCAGGGCCCCCCTTGGAGTCACCAGGAACAATGGCCAC
>NW_017729022.1:145704383-145715560 GCF_001723915.1 Gavialis gangeticus
AGGGAGGATAGGTTTAGGTTAGATATTAGGAAGAACTACTTCAGTGTAAGGGTGGCCAGAGCCTGGAATAGGCTCCCCAGAGAGGTGGTGCTCTCACCTTCCCTGGAGATCTTCAAGAGGAGACTGGACAGGCACCTGGCTGGGGTCTTATGACCTCTGCCACCCCCAGTGCTCCTTCCTGCCCATGGCAGGGGGTTGGACTCAATGATCTGTATAGGTCCCTTTCGACTCATTGATTCTATGATTCTATGATTTAATTTGGAGAGATTAAAGAGATTTGGCCACTGAATTGGGTTGAATCAAACCAGGGACTGAAGCTTCACACAGCCCTAGTTGGCAGCACAGGCATATTGTAACATAACTTACCTGTTACCCTACGTGTATAAGTCGGTCCTTGAATAGAGACAGAATGACACACAGGAAGTTTCTTTCCTTCAGGGATCTCAGTTCAAACACTAGTTGTCCAGTTGAAGTCAAGTATGGCTGCTTCCTTAAACTCTCCCAAAAAAAACCTGCATCAGAAAACTAAGAGCAATATTACATTGCTTCACCCTGTGCAGTGCTATGAAAACTCCAGCTGGTGAATCCCCTTCACATCAAACATTAAAAAAGAGGTGAGGGAGATGAGAGAGCATGGGGCAATGAGCCTACAGGTTTGGAAAAAAAACCCCCAAAAAACCAGACACAGGCACAAAAGTTTTCCAGAGTTCAGAACAACAGGATAGAAAAGAAAAAGAAAAAGGGAAAAAAATGAAAATGACTAGCAGGAAACTTTATTACTGTGAGACCTTGTATGCTTTGAAGGGGTTAGAGGCCTCATTTCTTAAAAGCAACACCTAAAACTAAACCACTGTAAATAGAGAGTAAGCCAATGTTTTCAGAGAAATAGACTGTATGACTTAGGCCTTTTTCCATCTCAGCCCCTAAGATTTTTTATTATATTTATAGGTGATGTATAAGTCTAGTTTAAAAAAAATACTCAGCTATGTTTGAATTACAGAAGTTAAACTTCTAAAACAAAAGTTTACCTTTTAAAATAAAAATAAATGTTTTAACCTGGAAAAAAATTGGCTCAATATAATTTTTAATATATATGTAAAATTGTAAAATTGCTCTTGGCTTTAGAACCAGATGATGAAAAGATTAAGCCTGTGGCAATTTTCAGAGGTCAAGTTATAAAATACTTGAAAACAGAAGGTCAGATGCAGATTTGTTACACCAGTGTAAAGCTGGAGGATTATGTTTCTAGGCAGTTACTCAGGATTTAACTTAGTGACTGATGCTGGAATTTGTCCCAAAGCTTTGCAGTGATAGCAGTGGAATTAAATATGTGTGGTCAAGAAAAACCTTTCCCTAAGTTTAATCTTTCAGTTTAATGGTTGGACCTAGGCTGCTTGTAAAACTCACTAAATTTTTATTTAAAAAGTGTGTGTGTATGTGTCCATGCATGCGCATGCAAAATCTTTATATCTGATAGCTATATTATAATTACAAGATTTGCAGGTTTACTGTGGACAGTAAGAAAGTGACATGACACTTAGTAGTTGGATAGAATGAAGGAGTAGACCTTGCAAGCTTTATTTTCAATTCAGATTTAGTTCTGAAGGATTCTTTATGGTTTACCTAGATTAAAAATTCGTGAAGAATGCCTGATGTTATATTAACATTGATGAAGAGCATCCGTGTTTCATTTTGCATGCAGTTGCCATGGCAATGGTACTATAGAGTGACCCAAATTAATTTTCTACCAGCCAAACTTAGTGCCCTGTCAGTCTTTCTTTGTACTATGGATAAGCAGGCTAGAATGTATTTATGTTTTTAAAATAAGCTTGCATTATTATTTCTTTCCTCTGGATAGTAATGAATGAACTGTTCTAATCAAACATGATGTGCTTCCCCAATTTATTTAATCAAATGTATGCTATTTAAATCTCACTGTTTATACATAGGGAAGCATATACATGAATAATTAGTAATTAAATAAAAGGAAGTCTCATGCTTACAGAATCTCATTGTTAATTACAGTAGGCAACAGAATGGTCAGATGAACTTCTGACAATTCTACAGTTTCAGCTTAATGTATTTCTACATTTCTGTTGGTGCACTTTATTGTACTTGAGCTGAGTAAGGCCATGGGAGCCTTAACAGATTCCATAGAATTAGTGAAATCATCACAGTCCATGAATAAAATGTATTATGAATGCCACTGGGGGAAAAACATTTGTCTGGTAAGAAACCAAGGTTAATAAAATAGAATCAGAATTTTAGTGCCTCATTTCACAAGGAGAGCCAACTTGTACAAAGTGTTCTTTTATGGCCTCTGTACCTGAGTACCTCTGTAACTTTGTTTTTATTCCCATGATTTTTTAGGGATATGGAAGAATGACCATTCCCATTTTAGAGACTAGAAATTGAGGTTCCCACAGACAGGGTTTTCCCGGGAGACGCAGGGAGTCTGTGATACACCAGTCACCTTGAACTCAGTGTTCTAAATCCCATTCTAGTGCCTTAACCATCCTTCATTTCTGCACCACTGGGTGCATCTCTCACATACTTAAAAAGCCACTGAGATAAAATGCATAAGGGAAGACCCTTGTGATTATTCATCTACTAAATGATATTTGTGCAAAAGGGATAACCATGTTCATAATCACTTCTATAGATATGGTTTTACACGTAGGAACTATTGCATGTTTTAAAATACATTTTCTGAGCCAATAGGAAGAATCTGTTTTCTGTGATAATACTCACAAGTCTTGATCTGAAAATGTACTTAGTGCAGAAGGCATTTATGGGAGGATGGATTTGTACTTTAATTTCAGAAAGAGTTCTTTCAAAATTATTAGAGTTGAAACGACATCAGTTTCTTTTAAGCTACTGTTCTATTATCCAAATTTTAAATTACCTTGTATTTTTCTTCCATAGAAAGCTGTTTTGTCAAAGTTAAACTGATGTTTTGGTTGTTTTTTTTTTTAAATCCACATCCTTGAAGGACCCAATCTAATCTCAGAATCAGTGATATACTGAATGCTGCACATTAAAATTACTTAGTTATGCTCCAAATTCAAGGTCTGATTTCAAGCCTACAAAGTGAATAGGAGCCTTCTGTTGATTTCAGTAGGTTTTGGATTAAGTCATTCTACGGTTGCAGCTGAGATTAGAATTATCTGTATTATGGACCTAGCCAAATTTATTTTCATAAAACAAAAATATGTCTGAATTATGCAAGCAAGCAATAAAACAGAATATCTATGACTGAGTTATATATTAGGAATACAACTTTAATTGAACTAAAATATTTTCTTTTTAAATTGGGGGGCGGGTGGGGAGGGAAGCTTACTTGTACCCAAGATCTTGTATACCATTGTTCATAGCCGTGTTATAAATAGCTGGCAAATAGGTTAATGCTGGAACACCCAGAAAGCATGAGCCATTGCATTAGCAACAGAAAAATGCTATAACTCTTGTTAAATGACACTTGGCAATATATCTACAATTACTGGAAATGTATTGTCTTGCTTTTTCAGTCATTGGAGCTGGCTGAGATGGCTAAAATTAGGTATTCAGAATGGAATAATGCAGTTAAAGTAAAGCTGAGACAATGTTCATGCTGATAGTCTTCTGGATTAGTGTGTGCAATACATGAATTGTAGAAATGGAAAAATAAAATATTTGTTGATGAAAAATAGATTGTAATTGCACACTTTCACATTAACCTAACTACCTTGCCAGTTATATATTTGGGCTTTTTGACCTTTTCTGCCCAGCAGAATTTAAGAGATTATTTTGCTGAAAGAGAGAGATGGAGAAAGGCAGCACACTCAGAGAAAGAACTCAATGTTTCTACTAGGACATGTATCTTCCCTATCACTGTCTCGTAGAAAGTAGACATGAGGATTTAAATGGGCATGACATATACCAAACTTTTGAGAGAAGTCATTAGCAACCAGAAGTGCAGTGTAACTGAATCCTTTGGCTTACAATGTAGTAACTTACTTCATATTTCAGAAACCTGTTTCAAGGAAGTCTAATAACACACCGTTAACTGTGAAATGTTAATCATAACTACGGGAATCCAGATTACTTATAGGAAATGAAGAGTTTTCATATATGACCATTTTTTTAAAAACTTCACAACACTGAAGTAAAGTATCTTTTATTGAGCCTCATAATAGTTTAGATAAATGCTTTCTAATGTGGTATAGAAGCTTTTAAATTTGTAAGTTCATTGTCCAGAATTGAAATGTCTTGAAGCTTCCTCATTTTGATCAGGGTGTAAATGACTGCAGCTACATGTGGCTGTAAATGAAATCTCTTAGTTCTAAAATCAATTTACAGTCAACACATATTGCTCAATGTTAGTAGAGGCAGTGATCAGGGACAGCAAGTGTAAAACAGGTCAAAGAACAAGATCTATGCAGTTTCCAAGAGTGTAAACTGAAATGGCTAGGAGGGGCAAGTATAAACTGAAAACCTGTCTATTGTGTACTTCTTGTCTGTAATTAGTGCAAAGAGGGATAGCTATCTGTTCTATAGTGTCTTCAACTGAGGGAGTAATGGAATATGGTTGCCTGAAATATCTGGTGACTGCACAGTACCTGGTTTAAGTTAAATCAAAGTCCCCCAGCATCCCAGCATGTTTTTCAGCCCTGGGCTGGGCTGGGCTATCTGCTCCAGAGAGCAGGCCTGGCCCCGCCTGTGTCCTACCTAGCCGGAGCTCCAGCTGTCTGAGAAGAAGATGGAGACTCCTGTCTGGCTTCCTTCTGCCCCACCTTCCCCTCTCTCACTGCTCAGGCAGAGATTCTCCCTCTCCCACAGCAGGAACCCCAGCAGCATGGACCCCAGCTGGCATCTGGCCACACCAGAGCCCTGTTAGCTAATGCTCAGTGGTGTCTATGTGTGTCTCCAATTTCAGTGGGACAAAGGCAGACAGGACAATGTCTGATTAGGGCTTTTTGGAGCTAATCAACCGTAATGTCTTTCCTTTCTTCCTTACAAATGCCTTGGAAAAAGCTGTTTAAGAAGAGCTTGAACTAATGAAAGAGGCTTTGTTTTCTTGATGGGCTGTTAAGTTTTGTGTTCTGATAAGCTCCCTGCTGGCTTGTTTGCTTCAAAGCCCGCAATCTGGCAGTATTCGAGAGGGGACAGAGAGAGGTGTGAGAAATGACCTGGTTTGCAATGCATGGGATCTGTGAGTGCCCATCAGTTTGCTGAAAACAGTATAAAGAAGCAGAGAGAGGGAGATTGAAAAGCTCAGTATCATCAACAGATGCATGCAGTCCACACAAACAGTCCTCCCTCCCCCCACCCTCCTTTGCCTCAGAGTGTTAGCTGGGGCTAGGCTGGTGTCTGGCAACAATCCCCTCCCCCTGATCAGTGATCGAGGAAAAGCCTGGAGAGAGCTGCTCCTCTCTCCCCCTCCAAGCACACCCCAGCTGGGGACCATGCAGGCCAGGGTGGGGAGTTAAATCCCTCCCTAATCATAGCATCCTGCCAGGGCCTGGCCACATTTCCCCCAGCTCCAACAGCTCAGTACTGTTGAAGGGAAGGGAGGGTTTGCTCTAGCACCACCCCCAGCTTCTATCCTGAGCCACTGCAAGCATGTGCCTGCATTTCCTGATTCAACAGTGAATATCTATCTACTTGCAAATTGGTTCAATCTCTGCAGGTTAGACTAATATGCGAAGATTGAATCAATTCAGGCTCAGTTTTGTTGAATGCCTGTCCCTAGCCCATAACATTAGGCCTAGGGACAGAAACTGGGTCAAATTTGTAACACAACAGAAGTTCAGTGCACATAAACATTTTCAAAATGGCCAAAATTCATTTAAGATAAACCTGGGTGGATGCAGTATCAAATTTGACTGATTTAAGTTAAATCAGCTTCTTGAATTTCTGTCCCAAATCCCCTCCGGATTCAAGATGAATTCACAGTGCCCCTGCATCCCAGGATGTTTTTTACTTTCCCTTCAAACCCTCGCCAAGCTATCTGCTCCCGCTCAGCAGGGAGGTGTACATTAACCTCCCTGCCCCCACCTCCTGACTTTGGCCACTATAGGCATGTGGCTGCATTTCCAAAATAAAAAATGAATGTCTGTTCAGCTGCTTATCGGTTCAATCTATGCAGCTTAGGCTAACCTGCAAAGATTGAATTGATTCAGCCTCAGGTTTTTGAGTCTGTAGTTAGCCTAGAGGTCCGTTCCAGTTTCATTCCTGAGTTTCTATATTTTGCTGTAACGTTTGCCTTACCAGGATGTTCACACTCCATTGTTGTCCCATTTTTGTGATAAAGCCTGCAAAGAAGTAAAAGAACACATGATAGCTGAGCTGGTAAGCAGTGAAATTGAAAGGCTGCTGAGTCAAATTTTAAGACAGATGCTGGGTAATTTGAAGGCATAGTATAGGACACTAGAGTCTGCCCTGGCACATGCGTATCCTGGCACATTTGGAGCCAAATGAGATTGTGTAGATCCTTTTTCCTTTCCATAGGTGCAGCCTGTTTAATCCTTGCTCTGGGAGTGGTTGATGATACCTCTGGGGCAAAGATTGTGCTGTTGTTTCCTTTCAGGGGATTTACTTATGCTAAAGTTGCTGAGAAAGAGCCTTATTTTTTTCAATAGACCTTCCACATAGCTGAGAAGTAGAGCACTGTTTTTCCTTTAAATTTTATTTAAAACCAGCCCTTCTCAAGAGGAGAAAAATGTGATCTGTGCTGCTTGACTGAATAAACAGATGTGCTGAAGGAAGCTCACAAGGAATCTAACTCCTCCCAAATGTCTTTATCTGAAGTAGCTACCTGCCTAAGTGGAACATTTTTGCCTTCTTTGTAATATTGTTCTCAAATAGCATTAACTAAGGTCATGGAAGGATATTTACCAAACTGAATGTCTTTTCTGCCTTTTATGCATAGCAAGACATTATTTGCACAGAGGCTTAGAATTATTATATCATCACTGTTCACAAAAACTGTATAATTTGAGGTTCCCAAAAAGCAACAGGATTCTCAGCTTCATTTCCCAAGTTTATTCACAAAGGCAGAGAGGTTTCTACAAAAAAAGAAGCACTACTCCTTTCACAATGAAAGTCTTTCCACCAATTTGTCCTCCAAAGTGTCACATTTTCCTTTTAAAAAAAACAAAACAAAACACCCTATTTGCTACCCTGATAGCTAAATAGATTTATTAAATCTAAACTTAAAAGATTAATTCTCATGTGATAGCAAGCCACTTAAAATTATTTCATAGAGAACTCAGCAATGTAAGTGTGAAAACTGAACAGTCAGGGTTCTGTATTGATGCTTCAATTTCCTGCTGTTTTTTAGTTTTTAAATGTATATTTGAATGACTAATAGTTTTAAAGTACTATATGCAGACTGTTTTCAAACCACTGGAAAATGCAGTATAACTGATCTCTTCTCAGTCCCTGTTAAGGAGAGAATGGCAAAAAGCTTACATGGATTTTCAGCTGATACTCATGTATTGTACTCATGTTCAGGCATGTAAACCTGGTCAAGCAGTGTAGCCACATGAGAAGCAGTAACAGTAAAAGCAGTTCTGAATTAAAGTGTGTAATGTTGATTTTTTAAAAGAATAAAAATACAAAATCTTCCGAAGTTTGTGAAATTCTTCAAGCAAATATCATTTCAGGATGATTTTTATCTTCTAATTGAGTTATTAGCTACTATATGTTAGCCTCAGAATGCTGCATAAGGTAAAATCTACCTTGAGGGAAAAAGGAAATAAAGAAAACTAATAGCAGGCATCAGTATATTAATTGCTAACATGCTGTATATGTAAGTGTACATGGTAATACATGCAAAAGTATTTAATAACTGATTAATATGATCTTACAGTGGGTGAGATGAAGGGGCAAATGTTTGGATCAGCATTTTAAAAAGTGGCTTCCTCCAGTTTATATCATGAATCAGTGACAGAGTCAGGGTAAAGTTAAAAAAACTGGACCTACCCAGAGCATTTCTGACCTCCTGTGTTGTGCAAGAGTTTCCACCACATGAGTAAACAATATCCTATGAGCAGGATGGAGGGGTTTGGCTAGCTGGAAAAGCAGGTCTTCCTATACAGTATTTACATAGGCTTAATGGGCACGGTCATGTCTACATGAGACACTTTGCTGTGGAGTTGACTAATTAGCTCTGCAGTAAAGCATCACTGTCTACACATGCAGTTCTATTAGGCTGGAGAAAACTAATTAACTCTGCCATTGAATAGTGTAGCCTGACACGAGCGTTATCCTGTCCAGGGGTGACGCCAGCCTCTTTCTGGTGGGGGGGCGGGGCTGGGCCAGGCCAGGCCAGGCCAGGCCAGGAGCACTGTGCTTCTGGGGGTGGGAGTGGGGTAGGCAGGCAGCAGCAGTGGTGCTGGGAGGGGTGTCTATGGGGTGGGGGGGTAAGGTGAATTTTAGGGTGGCTATAGCCCCCCCTCAACCCCACCCTTGTGCTGCCCCTGAGTCTATGGTAGTTATTTACTCCACCACAGCACAAGTGTAGACATTGATGAGGCTGGCTGGGACATGAGGATGCTACAGTGCAGGGGTTTCCTGCCAGATACTCCCTGCACTGTAGCACCGTCATGCCCTAGCCAACCCCTCCACAGCATGTTGAGTCAGGCAGAAGCAGCTCCAGGGTGGCTGGCTGACTCATGGACCTCCTGCCAGCTAGGGCTGCTCTCCCCTGGCTCAATGTGCTGTGGTCCCAGGAGCACATGTAAATGCTGTCCCCAGGAGCAATAAATTCCAGTACAAAATGTGCTGGAGTTTGTGTTGCACTACTTTCACATGTAGGCATGCCCAAGCCCTGGACTGTTCCCAGAGCACAGTCTAGGAGCTGAAAAATATTCCTTCCAGGTCATGGGAAATTCTCATAACCAGAGCACATGTAGCAGGATTCTTTGCAACAAATCTTTTGTGACATGGTTTCTATCATTATGATGTAATGACAAGAGTATGACACTATTTCTTGGATTAATTTTATTGCAATTTGTTTTGGAAAATAATTTTAACAGGAATAAATGTTAGGATAATGAAGTGAGTTAAAGTAATATGCATACAAGAGGTGCAAACTAATCATTAACTTGAAATTCTTTGTGATTTTTTTTTTTTACATTCTGTAAAGTGATGTAGCTGTTTGACACAATAAAAAGTCTGAGGCTTGTCCACAATATATTATCCTTGTGATGTTTAACCAGAACAAAAACCATGAACCCAATGCAAAGGCAAAAGCAAAAAAATAATAAAACAGACAGGATAATACAAGGCAATAACTAGGGGGAAAAGGTTCGTATTTCTTAATACAAATTGTTACTACTAAACCCACAAATCTGAAGGCGTTTGAAGGAAGACAGAAATTATTTATTGGAAAAATGGATTGATAGGCTGGTAGAGAGAGCTCCCTCTGGCTAGGGATTTGTATTTCTTCACTTCACTGAGCTTGACTTTGGGAAGTATGTAGCTTTCGTTATTGTTAATATAGCATATTGCAGCCATTTCATATATTTGATTTTAGTTAGAAAAAATACAGAGTGAATTGTTAATAAAAATATGAACAAACCATTTAGCCTGGTAATGTAAAAATAAGCACTGCAAAAACAAAAATGCTTGTTTTTAAGAATCAGTTTATCCAAAGGTGTCATAGCTTTATTTTAACACTACAGCAAACTCTTAATAGGAAAGAAGGTGTCAGTCTCATAAAAAAGATTTGTCTACATGCTCCTTGTTTTATACATGTCAATAATTCCCATGATCTTCTACAAGTAACCATGTACTAGTACTTCTTCATAGCTATAAAAGTGGTAACCCAATTATTAACTTCATAAATGACAACAACAACAAAACCAACATGATACCAATGGAATAAGTTACTGCTGGCATGATAGAAGGGTAGGAGGAGGATAGAAGGGTGAAGGAGCTAACCTCAATGGCCAAATTATTATTTTTCACTTCGTGAGAGTCCTTTTTTGCCAGTAAGTCCCTGACCCAGAGACCCACAGGGGGTGCAAGAAGGGATCATGGTAGTGGTAACCTTGGAAACCAAAGCACAGAGAGATCAAATGGCTTTCCTAGCCTCACACAGGAAATCTGTGAAAGAGCTTGGAACTGCCTATGGCTTTGTAATCCCCATGCCTTTACCACAAGACAACCCTTCACTCAGATGTATAAGAACCCTAAAAACTTTTTAAAACACTGTCCTTGCCACCTAGCTGTACATGGAAGTTAAAAATACATAACTGGGTTTCATAGTTATGCTTTGCATGAAGTGATGGCCTACAGTGTAAGCTATTAAGGCAACTTCAGGTTGTTTTTTTTTCCATATAATAGCCTGTTATTGATTGATTTCCAAAGAATTTGTCTACAAAAGAGAACCGAATTTGTGTTTAATGTTATTGAAAGGGAGTACTTTGGTCATTTGTAATTGTTACATATGCACACCAGTGCAATAAATGTCACAGCAATATTGATCCCTGGTATAACTCTGATTTCTGTGAATGTCTAAGTTGTCTTAATATTTCACAGATAGTTTCAACAAGCACATTTCTGCCTGGGGGTTGTTTTCAAATGGTTCATTTTGACTGTTAGTTTAGCAGGCTCACCACATAAATATCAGTCGCATGCTGTTCAGTCTCTTCCCTGACTGGATGACTGAAATATAAATATAGTGCATACTGAACTAACTGTATGAATGTCTGGATGAGCAAATATTCTGCTACTGGGGCAGAAGGCAAGTGGAATCCATTTGACCCTCCTTGTGTCTCTGTAAAGAGAAGCAACATTCCCTGGCTTTAGAAAACTATTACTACTGTATGATCAGTTTGCAAGCACATAAATGGATATTCAGTTTGCCTGCACAGTCTCAGCCATGTTGATAGTTAACTCATTAGGTTGTGCAGCTCCTTTGCAACACAGTGGGTGCATCTGCCCAAGATGCTTTACTGTGCATTAGGCTAATCTACACATGCACAGAATTACTGCACAGTAGATTAGTCTAATGCACTGTTTTATAGTACCTGTCTGTACAGGTACTTGAAATTGGCACGTTAAACTAATGCACTGGGGCGCACATGTAGACACTGACTGGGAGCAAATTGTTCCCACTCAGCCTGGACAGCAGGTGGCTGAAGGGGGTTGAAGAGCTGCTCTGGCTTGGTGGACAGCTGCCTCAGCCC
>NW_017729022.1:145720560-145722011 GCF_001723915.1 Gavialis gangeticus
ATTAGTCTAATGCACTGTTTTATAGTACCTGTCTGTACAGGTACTTGAAATTGGCACGTTAAACTAATGCACTGGGGCGCACATGTAGACACTGACTGGGAGCAAATTGTTCCCACTCAGCCTGGACAGCAGGTGGCTGAAGGGGGTTGAAGAGCTGCTCTGGCTTGGTGGACAGCTGCCTCAGCCCTGTGGAGATTGGGACAGGTCCTAATCTCCACAGAGCAGGGAGGCAGCTTCCTGGCAACCAGGACAGCTCTCCCCTGCCCCAGAGAGACCAGCAACAGCCCCCATGACCCCTGGTAGCCAGGGCTGCCACCCAGGGGAGCCTGGAGCTCCCCATGGCTACTTCAGGAGGACAGAGCAGGGCAGGAGCAGCTGTAGATTGAATTGCTCTTATCCAGAGCAAATTTGCTCCCAGTGGGCACATGTTCAGATGTGTGTGGGCTCAGTTTAATGTGCCTGAATTTTCTGTGCAGGTTCATGAATTGCCCAGTGAGTAGGAAGGGCTTTGCATGCAACTGAACTGCATTCTCTTCTTCTCCAGAACTTTCAGTAGAAGCTGGCATTGTGTCATTTCAGGCTAAATGACTATATCATGTTACATGACACAGTGAGTGACATTCTCTGCCAAAATAATGAAATAGAAGTTTAGTGTCAAAGATAGGAAGTGTGCTTATTTTCCACCAGACATTCATTAGTTGATGAAGTGTTTTTCTAGCTAAAATGTAAAGTCAAACCAACTCGTGAACTGATGGTAATGAGTTTGACAGTCTTCAGTTTTTAAGCTATGTTTAGAGTGCTGTCTAGATGTAAGTAAAGCATATATTTATTTCCTATTGTTGCAGGCAGATTAACGTAATGGGAGAGCTTCAAATTATTAACCTTATTCTGTTTTGCTATACAGCATATTATATGTGTAGATAATACTTTAAGTCGGGATCATGAATAACTAGTAGTAGATGTTACATCAAGGCACAGGAAAATGGTCCCTGTCTCCAAAAACAGAAAGCAGAAGTGAGGAGTCAGAGGCTGAGACAGAAAAGAGATGAAGACGGGAAGAAAAGTGTGAACTGATAAAGAAAAAATAGATTGTGATGTCAAAGAAAGTAGGTGGAGCAAATCCATAGTGAATTTTGAAGGGAAAGAGAAAGATTTAAAATTATATCATTATAACCACACATCTAAATAACAATCCTATGGTGTAACTGAGGCTGGAGTGGGTGGGGGGGAGGGATAGAGGGGAGGAAGTGGAGGCAGCTGGGACAGTAGGCACCACCCTTGTGGGAGGAAGGGCACAAAAATAGTTGAAACACCAGCACAGTGCCCTGGGAGTCATGCAGCTGACTCAGGTGCAAAGCCTCTGTAACCAGATACAAACTTGCCAAATATTAAAGAACAGCTCTCACTAAATAATCTCACAATACAATACAACCCTATAATACCATCAAATA
>NW_017729022.1:145722363-145733553 GCF_001723915.1 Gavialis gangeticus
TGCTAAATAATCTCACAATACAATACAACCCTATAATACCATCAAATAGTAAATAAAAAAGGGTTTCTGTATAAGGAAAAGGAATATTTTTGTTTACCTTAGGTATGTGAAACTTTAGTACATTTCCATGCCATAGTACTGGTATATCCTTTAAATTGAACTGCTTTACAGCAGGAGAACTGGTTGAGGAATCTTATATTCTAAATGTAATCTGTCATTGATGCCTACCAAAGATAAATCTAAAGGCAGAAAGTGAGATGCATGACAAAATCCTCAGGTAACCTCTTGTATAAAAGATTATATACCCCTTAACCAGAACCTAAAGGTGAATATACAGAACAGAAAAAAGCTGACCTCAAAAAAACATTCTTTGCTCCATTAAGCACACTGTGTCCATTTTCAAAGAAAATACTTGACATGATTTCCAAAAATCCACTTTCATAGTAGGCCTGCCAAAAGCTCAAGCACAATAGAATTCAAATAGTTTAAACCATGTTGGATAATGACACAATGTATAATAGCCCAAATTAAAGAGCGCAAGTATAAGGAGATGTAAATTAATACACTGTAGTATTCATTTAAGGTTCTAGGAAATGCAAACCTTTTTTGCGTGTGACAATAAAGGGCTACTATGTAGAAATTATTCCTATATTACTACTACAGTGAGCGTGTGTATTAAACAACAGCAGCTGAAGACAGTAGTGTGACATTTGTGCTACCTGGTGTTACCGTATGTTCTGAATAGAACTGAAAATAGTTCATAAAACATAAATAGTGCATAAGAAATATTCTAAAAACAAGAATCACAACTTGAATGTTGTAATATTTGCTGTTTCCTCAATGAGAAAATTTTGAATATTTTGCTATTCCTTTTTTATTTTGTGTGTGTTTTAGTTTTCAAATAAAGATTTAATAGCATTTAGATACTAAAAATGACCACAAGTTCAACCTGACGAGTTCATAGTAGAAGAGGAATCTCTTTATCAAGGTCTCTGATAAGGGGGTCAGAAGGCAGGGTAGATGTGCAACTTTATAGACTAACAAATAAGATTTATCTGTATTTCAATGTACCTTGTATGTAGGGCTCAATTAATTATATCTATTAAACCCTATGTACAAGGTTCTCAAAGTGACAAGGTTGTAGACAAGCAGAACCTAGAGCTCAAGAATACATTAAGATTAAATACATAAAGGGAATGGGAATGTCAAAGACAAGACTTGGAGGTGCAAGGCAGGAGGTACTGGGTAAGTGTACCGGTGGAGTGAAGCTAAGGAAAAAAGAACGTAAGGAAAGGAAATGAGAGATTTGGAGTGGAGCCTTCCATTGAACTGTTTTTAACAGTACTCCCAACCTGCTTTGTAGAAACCCTTCCTGCTTTCTCCAGTTCCCCACATCCCCTTTTTTTTTTATGCTCTATCTTACTCCTGCCCACAGCAACAAACTCCTACTTTACCTTTCACAAGGGACAGACATCTTAAATAAATAAACTGTGTTCTATTAAGCTGACTCACCCTGTTCTGTAGGGAGAGGTTCTAGATGGATACTAGTATCTACAAAATGTACGTTGGTGTCCCTTACTTAACCCTTAACTATGGTGGAAGGAGAATTGGTAATCACGTATAATTTGAGGTGTGAGCAAGGCATTGAGCAAGTAAGTATCGCACAATAAGTCACCTGATTTGCATGTAAGTCAAACATAAGTAAATACTGGGGACAAAATAATTAGCTGAAGTCCATGGCTGTTACAGATGATGGAACTTCAATGGGCTTAAAGTTCATGCTTTTGAAAGTCCTATGTGACATATACAATCTACACCAGCTCTGTCATGCTTCCTATGAAAGGAGGCATGTACATTTATTTTGTAACAATAGTTGATACAGTATTACAAATGAATGTGAAAAGGATTTCACTTCCCATTTTGACAAGATGGAAATCAGTGAATATTGTGATGTGCAATAGCTAGACTAGTGGTACACATACAGAGGAATTATGTAGGATGGCATTTAATCCCAAAGTGCATTTAGCAATTTAGAAAATTTAAATTCCAACTTCATAAGTATTAGCCAATACTCTGAGTTTTAGCAATGTTACTGTATTTTTTAATCAACACTGGGAAATGCCAATCTTTTCCTATCTAGAAACTCAGAACCCTTTTTGTAAATCTCAAATCTTAAAGAATTAATCTTCTGGTAGCACCCTCCTGTTTTTTTAATGTTTATCATCCTTTCCTTGGCACCCTTTGGGTGTTTGTTTTTTTCAATGCTTACATCATGTATTGCCAGAAGGTCTGAGTAAGCAAATTGCTGACGTTAGGACATGAATGATATAGGAGTGTGACAAAAAAATACCCCTGAAAGTTCTCTCCTTTTATTTGTTAGCTTGGAGCATTCCTTATTGATTTAAAAACAAAAAAAAGCACTAAAAAATCTTACTTTTTTGTTCAATGTTATATTTTTGTCCATGCCCATATTGTGAAGTCTAGTTATCTGAGAGTGTTCACATTGGTTTCCATCTCTAATCCTGTTCATAGGGGAAAACTGGAAGTATCAGTCTCTTCTACTGCTGAGTAAAGGAATATTTACTGTGGGTTTTGAAAAGTGTTACATAGTGGTGAAAGAAAGAAAATGGCAATCAGATTTCTGGGTTTTCATTGCTGTCTGTGGTATGAATTTTGACAAATGGCTTAGGGCTCGCTTGCTGCTCAGATAATACAGAGATAGACACTTCCTAAATATTTTTACATTGTTATTAAACCTTTTGTTGACTCCATTTATCTATATGTGTTATGGGCATTCTGAGATCCTTTCAAGGAGTGTTGTGAGGCTTAATTAAAGATTTCTAAATTTTGACATTCTGTATTGAAAGGCACTATATATATTATGAAATTATATTGTATTGTTATGTGTGATATCAAAATGATATATAACAACCTACAAAGCAATATAAGCCAGATCCCTAGCTAATATATAGATATATTGCCTACATTAAATACCAGTTTTTCAGACTTTTCAGTTCCACAATCCCCTGTACTGAATATAAAAGTAAGAATAAAGGTGATGATCTCGCATAATTCATGTTCCTTCTTCTTCTTCAAGCTTTTCCTTTTCTGCATTCCTTCTTCAACTGTTCTTTACACATGTGAAGAAGGATGCAAGTTTACTGGCCTGTGGCTATTCTTTGGCCAGTGCTCTACTATGCTTTGCTTATGGCAACAACTGTTTTAAAGAGGAGACTCTTCTCATCACTTTCAGAATCATAATCAACAAAGAAGGGCTGTATTCATTTCCTACCCAGAATCTTTTCTCTCTTCCCCTAGTCACCTCCATTTTCACCTTGTATTTTGTTCTTCTCACCCTCTTATTGGTTCTCAGCAAAAGGCAGCATGTTTGTGTGAGGGCACTTCCATGGGAATAGTGATCTGGCTTCCAGTCCATGCTCCTAACATTGTTTATGTAATTTTAGTCAATGACTCTAATGCAAAGTGGAGCAGGAAACAGAACCCAGAACTGCACCCTCCCAGAAGAATTTTCTCATTACTGAGCTACAAAGTTTCTCTTTGCCTGGTCTAATGAATCTTGCATCTCTTTCTGCACAGTGGCTCAGCTTCAAAAGAGATGGGAAGTAGTTCCTGGCCAGGTAGTGAGAACAGACTCCTGGGAAGTGGTAGATATGGCTTTGAATCCCCTTTTAGTGATGATTATTTTGAATTCACGTCTACCACTTCCTGGGTGAGTGTTGTACATGGTAGAATGATACAGGTTATAAGGTGACAGAAGCACTTACGATCAGGAAACAATTGTAGCTTGTGACACCCAATCTCATGTTGGTACCTAAATCTGGGGGAGATTTAGGATTTGAGACACCCCTCTCTTCATTGTTTCCCACTGGCTAAGCTAGGACTCCTCCTGCACAGTGTCCTGGCTATTGTATCATGTAGACATAAGAATTCTACTTCTGGAACCAGGTGCTTAAAAATTAGGCATGTTAATGCTCATTAGAGGTGTGTAAAATGGGTTGTATTCAATTTGGATTCGGATTCGGCCCAGATCGGAACAGTGAGTCAATTTCTTGGTTCGGATCACTATCCCAATTCAATTTGGCCAAATCCAAATCTAAAGATTTGATGCTGATTCAGAGAATCAACAATTCAGCCATAGACGCAACTTTAAATGTTTTTGGTACATACCTCAAGGTACCAGGTGTGGCTTGTGAATACTGTAATGGTGGGGTGGATGGAGTGTCCCACAGGAGCATGGGGGCACTCCCCGTGTGCTTGGCAGTGAATCTGGAAGTGAATCGGAAGTGCTTCTGGTCCACTTCCGGGTCCACTGCTGTGCACACTGGGGACCCCCCTGTGCTCCTGTGGGATGCTCCATCCGCCCCAACATTTCAACATTCATAAGCGACCTGGTACTTTGAGGTATGTAGAAAAAACATTTAAAGCTGTGTCTGTGTCTGAATAATTGAATCTCTCTGAATCAATTTAGAGGGCTCTGATTTAATTCAGTGTGATTAAAAGGTCTCCTGATTTGATTTGGATTCAAAGATTTGGCCGCCAAATTGGGTCAAATCTCCGCCAGATCGAATTAGCGACTGAAGCTTCACGCAGCCCTAATATTCATCATGATCATACCTAAGTCCTTTTGTAAATCAAAGTTAAAAATAGTGGGGAGGATCCTTGTCATTCCTCAGAACCAAAAGGAGGACTCAGCTAGAGAAAAACTATACAACTGTGCAGTTAAACAGGTTTTTTTTTTTCAAGGTTAGCAAAATATATTGCAGAGTTAATATGACATTTCTCCTTTTACTGCACTTGTTCATGTTTAAAGCAGTCAGGCCAGTGTGCTCCTTGCTTACACACATTATAGTCTTCTGTTGTGGAGAAACAAATTACACTCTGCTTAAAAGTAGGTAATTGCTTTTTGTGTCTAATTGATTTTTAGAAATTACAATGCAGATTTGACTCAAGAAAAAGCTTGCATGCAACCTGTGGTTGGTTTCCTGAGATACACGTTTGTATTAACCAGAGCCACACAGCACATAAATTATGCCATTGCTAAGGCTGTATGTATTTAGTGAGAAATATGCAGAGTTCTTTTATTGCTTCTAAATGCTGCAGAATCTGTTTTGCCTAGATCTGTGTTAAATACCATTTTTTCCCCTTCTGGTTGTCTAGCAGTTCCAGGAAACGGGGGGGGGGGGGGGGGGGGAGCAAGACACGATTTTGTTTCTTGTCCAGTGAATTATTTTGACTCCAAACAAAGTGTCATTTCAAATAAGTGTTAAACATTTAAATAAAAGAGGAGGAAATTTCAGAAGTCATTTCAACTTAAAGTTGAAGTTTACGGAAACATTTAATGTTTTTAAATATGTGAAATTTTTAATTTCAGAATCAATTTTGCTTTTATTGACAAGAATGGTTTGGAAAAACAAAATGAAGTTATGTATATTGTTATACTTGCATTTTTTTGATGGAGGTTTTCTCATAAAAGTAGTTTGACAATGGAAGAATGTCTTAAGGTCATAAGGGTCATAGGTAAGGTCATAGGTAAAATGCTGACTCTTTAGATTAAGAACTGTCATGTGTGTTAAGGTAACAATGGCTATAAATAAATGTAGCTGGATAAATTCTGCTACTGCTGCTACTGACCTTCCTTCACCCCTCCCTCAATCTTCCAGTGTGGGTAAGTATGTAAAGCAGTGGGGGGGATTATTGCAGTTGGAGGGTCATTTAGTGACTTTTGTGAGCTGTTGAGGACCGCTAGGGTAGCCCTAACCCTTGATAGGTGCCCCACCCTCAATCGCTATCTTGGGACCATAAGTCCTAAGCCCTGACCTTTGCCACCAGGAGACCCTCCCTTTGCCCCAAAAGTACTTTTTTGGGGGGTGTGGGGTTTTGCTATCTTGGAACCAGAAAGAAAACAAGTCTTATACTAAAAATTAACTGCCTAGTATAGCATATTTTAGTTTTATTTTTAAAGAAAATATTTTGTCCTCATTTACATGTGTTTGCATAATGTATATAGAGAAGATTGCATAATAATTTTATGTTTGTACATTGTGCTGAGGGGTGGTTAGGTTTGGGGGGGTGGGAGCTGTGGGGTTTGTGAAAGGGTGTGGGGTAAAGGGATGCAAATGTGGGTAGGTGGATCTGGGGTTTGAAGGAGTATGTATTGGGAAGGGTTTGTGAAGGGTTATGGGTAGGTGTAGGGCTTGTGGAGTGGTGTGGTTTGTGGGGAGCTGTGGATGGGTGTGTGGTTTGTGTGAGGGTGTAGGGCCCCCTGCTACACATCCTTCTTGCCACAGATCCTGCTTCCTCCCATGGCAAACAGCCCCCACTGCTAGTGGCAGCAGCAGCAGGTGGCAGGTCCTCAGGGTGCTCATGATACAGAGCTGACAGAGTCCCCGAGCAGCATGTGGTTCAGCTGAGTCCTAGGAGCCGCACATGGTGGCATGGAGTCTGCCCAGTCTGGCCTGCTGGCCCATGTCTTCAGTCTTGGCCAAGCTAGCTCCATTCCAGCACATGGGGCTCCTAGCATCACAATTGAGAGCCACACACCATTGGGCCAAGCCATGATGGATCTTTGCCTCTATCTGGGGCTTTCAGTGGGGATCTGCACATGGAGACGGAGCCAGCTTGGATCAGCATGAAGGTGCCTGGCTATAGACTGTAATGCTGGGAGCCCACATGCTGGCATAGAACCAGACCAGCCCACCCCAAAGACATACTCTCCCACCTGCAGTGCCAGGAGCTGCATGTGCTGGCACAGAGCCAGTCTGGCCTGGCCCAATGTCACGTGACTCCCAGAAGGAGTGCTAAAAAATTAGTCCTTTCATAAGCAGTTCCTGATCTAAATTGTTATGTTAAGAAGCACAGGATAAAATTAAAAAAAACCCAGAAACTATTTAAAAATAATTCCGTACCTTCTGGAAGCACCCGTATCTTGTTTTTGTATATAAAATCCTTCCTTGCCTCATTTATAACTCACTGCTTAGCTCTACTGCATCTAATTGTAAAAGCTGAAAAAGCTTTCCTGTTGACAGGTTATATTTATTTAATTTATAACAAGGTAAAGGAGGCACAGTTCATTATATCTGCATAAATATATATCCAATGAAAATAGGCATATGGATTGTATTTTGGTAGACAGAGTTCAAGGACACTTGTCCCTTCCATTGTAAGAACAGTTGAGAAATCATATCACATTAGGGTATCACACTAAAATTTGCCTTCACAGTCGAGGTGAGTTTTCCTGCTCAGTGTTTCTGCATGCATCCATAGTGTACCGAAGTTTGCACCCCTTCGGTTTACTCTTTGCCAAGAGAAATGTGCAAATCTAGTTACAGAAATTGCTTTGTTTTTCCCGTCTCTCTCTCTTAATATCTAGAAATGTTATCAGGTATGCTATTTCTTAGTTAATATTTGAATTTGTCACTGTTTTTCTCCCTAAAGAAAGTGATTGAGCATGAATGTGCTGCCCCTATGGGTATATGCATTTTACTACGTTGAATCTTCCCAGGGGGCTGATCTAACACTCACCTTCCATTGAATGTTTTGGAGTTATAGAGGCATAGTAGCAGCTTAGAGTCAGTATCAGGCCCTCCATTTTGTTGAAGAAGGAAACATTGAGGACATCAGTATAGAAATGGTACAAGTGAAATCAAATCAGTCCTTGAATCCTTGGACCTTTAGGATATAATCAAAGATGATGTGGAAATATGCAGGGTAAAATCCTGATCCCATGAGAGTTAGGCATTGATTTAATATTGATGTAAAAAAAGGGTCTAGGTTTTGAATATGTAAAATTTATCATAGAGCACTGGGAAATTCCAGCAAACTCTGCATATTAATTTTGTTGCCAATCATAACTTAAAGCTGTTTTATTAATCTCAATGGGAGCCCAGTTCAACCTACATAACATACAGAATATAAGTGAAAGTGAAACAGAGCAACAACTTTGTGAGAGGAGATGGATTCCACTGAGGGTTTCCCCCAGAATCACACCTTTTAGTTTGTATTCTATACAACCATCTACACATTACTGCTTCTGAGCAAGCTAGATTGTCTCCTCTAGCTTCAAGGATAAACCTTCATATATGAGGGTTCCTTTTGGGCATTAGACTCTCGCTGCCAGACTCAAAGAATAGTTAAACTTATTGGCATTTGTTGTATCATTGTGCCTACAAATATTTGTGCATCTGTTAATAGATTTTGTGGAACTAAGGCACGTTTGGGAAGGCTATGTGTTGAGCTGAGTTTCTTAAGTTTGGTCTTATGTTTATATAGAAATGTGCAGCTCATTAAATGAAATATTTTCTTTAAAAAAAGAAAATGTGCTATCTATCCTATAAATTTTCTCACTAAAATAATGTATTTCAGAACACTCAACAGTTTACACTTCTAAAATGTAAGGGCTGTTCTCTTAAACATGGCCATAGATTTAATTTTTGTTAACATGTTCTAAAACATTAGATTGCTTTACAATTTACTACATAGATTGGTATGCATGAAATGCTTTCGTTTCTCTTCAGTTTCCTATAACACACATTGAATCTGTTTGAATTCCTGAAGCAATAATAGAGGACGTTTTAATGAGTCTCTTAAATCCTGTTATTTTATTAAATGTTAACTTCATCAGCATTAGCAGATTATCTGCCATGATTAACTACACTTAGGGCACTGAGAGGTGTAGATTCCTGCTCTAACTGATAGCGCTTTGCATAAAACCCCATGAGTAGGAGCGAACTCCCCCACCCCCAGACCCAATGTTGTGTTGGGGAGGGGAGGGGAAAGAGCCTGCCTACCTGCCTGCCTGTCCAGCAATTAAGACTAGGCTGATGCAGCCTTGGCCTAACCCTCCTCCCCCTTTCCCCCAGCTCCAGTGCCATCTGCAATCAGGGAGGGTAGGGGGAGCTGTGGGCTAGTGTTTGCTCAGCCTGGACTGAAGGAGGGGCACCAGGGGAGGCATGATGTGGAGAGGGGGTGGGCTATAATCCATTTGCCCCTCTCCAGCTCAGGTTGGGCAAACCCCAGCCTGCAGCTTTCTCCCCCTCTCCTCTTCCTCCTCCCTTCCAGACAGGATGGGGGTGGGGCTGAGCTGCATCAGCCCAACCCCAATCACACTGATCAACTGACCCTAGGGAATAGAAATCCCAAAGATGCTCCACTTTTGAGCACCTTCATCTGATCCCTCATTAGATGAGGGTTAAATTCTTGCACTATCCACCACTTTTAAAGCTCTCTGCAGCTGTGCATTTCTGTTAGGGCACAGCTGTACAGTGCTGTTGGGGTGATTGCATGACAGATGTCACACCTGTCAGTACCCTTAGTCATTTATTAATAGTTTATGATAGAGACTGACCTGAGGTAGTTGAATATCAATAGTCTTATTTTTTTTGTTTGTTTTATAAATTGTTATGCCTACTAAGAGATTAACTTCTGAAATACCCTTTAGGGGAAAAGAAATATAGTAATAGGATGGGGTTTTTTTCTTCCTGTGACAGATGTAAGTTTAACTGAGATGACTGCCCTTTACACTTAGAAAAAAAAGAAATGTGTAAAAACTGATGCTAGTGTCCAGTACAGTAGCATAAATTATTTGGCATAATTATAAGGTTTCCATGGCTTTTAGATGACAACATATTCAGACTGTTTTTAGAAACAATTCTCTTTATACATAATGCATATATTTAGAGAAAAAGCCAGTATACCTATAAACAAAAGTTAGTGTTCTGTTTAGCACATTTCATTATACATCTTAAACATTATTTTAGTGTAAGTTGGTAATATATTGAGATTTTGAATGCTGCCTAAAAAAAGTAAATGATTTATTAGTCTCTAAAGAAATGTCAATGAAAAAATCCCAGTGAAACATATTGCTCATTTGGAAGCAAGCAAAAGTTTACTTAAGCACCTGTTCTGTATATTCTAATGTGGAGGAATTTGCAGGGGGGTGGCAAAAGGAGAGTGAAACTGCTCTTACCCTGCAGCTGACTCATCAAGAAGGCCTTTTGAAGATTGTATGAACCTATCTTGATTTAGGGGTTTGCCTATGTGGAGCCATAAGGCAAGATTAGGGCTTAAATAACTGTCTTTTAGGGTTTAAAAGTTACCTTAAATGTGATAGGGATGATTGAATACACAAAGTGATTTTGCTGCACAAAGCTATATTAATATATCTAAAATGTCCATCCTCCTTCTTTCCCTCTACCCCCAGTTAGGTTCCTAAAAATGGAGAATGTACATTCTGTTTGCATGAAACACTCTAGGACATCTTATCTGGAGTAAGCATATAAATACAATGGACCTGATACTCAGCTGTCATGAATTTATGGCCATACTTAAGGTGATTAATATCACAATTTATATCAGTTAAAGATATGGCTTTATAATACTGTTCTTGCTTCCATTGAACTGAAGAGGGAGGATTGGGTGAAATAAACAAATACTACGTATGTAAAAGCATTTTAAACTTCCACCACCTCTACCAGAGATCTGTTCTTATTTTTATTACTAAGACACTTTTTTCTTTTTTTTCTTTCTTTTTTTTTTTTTTACTATGGGGGAACAGGAAGAAATTTGGACATCAGCAGCAGCTGAAGGCTCCACACACCTCAATGTGTTTCTTCTTCTCCATAGCAGCAATAGACTTCTAAGTACTATGCTGCCTGTTCTTCCTACAAAAAAGAGGAGACCTGGCAAGAGTTAGCACCATTTCTACCAACATTATAATGATCTCCAGAGTCAGTGTAAGAATAAGCTTCTGACTTCTGAAGCTGCCAGTTCTTTCCCCTTAATCCATGAAAACTATTATTCTGGACAAATTCTGCTTGACAAGTTGCTAATATAGTCCTAGATGGAGAGAAGCAATAAAACAGGAGTATACCTCCCCTGCTCGGGCCTGTAGGCGAGCTGTTAGGAAGGCCAAGGCGGACATAGAGCTCGGATTAGCGTCCAAGATTAAGGATAACAAAAAGTCCTTTTACAAATATATTGGGAGGATGAAGAAGGCGCCGGATAATGTGGGACCCCTGCAGGATACGCTGGGCAATCTGGTGGTTGCATCAGAGGAGAAAGCGGACCTCTTTAACCAATTCTTCACCTCTGTTTTCTTGTGCAGGGACCGGGACTTCCCTGCTGTGATAGAAGCCGGACTCGAGGGGGTCGCCTTCAGACCTCAGGTTGGGG
>NW_017729022.1:145734007-145751736 GCF_001723915.1 Gavialis gangeticus
TATAGATTGGACATCCGCAAAAACTACTTCACAGTTAGGGCGGCTAGGAGCTGGAACCAACTTCCAAGGGAAGTGGTGCTGGCCCCTACCCTGGGGGTCTTTAAGAAGAGGCTGGATTCCTACCTGGCTGGACTCAAATGAGTCCCGTTTTTGTTTTGGGGTTTTGTTGTTCTCCCGCCCTGGCAGGGGGTCGGGCTAGAAGATCTACTAGGTCCCTTCCGACCCTAAATCTATGAAACTATGAAACTATGAAACAGTCTTCTAGATTCAAGTAGTCTTAGGTCCCCTTGATTTTTCTGAAAGTCCAGGTAAAACGTACCTTTATATGAAAACTTTTTAATGGCTGGCTATGCTAAATCCCACACTAGCCAAGAAAAAACTGCCATGCTAGAGATGTATCTTATCTCAATGCCTGTTTCACAAATTGAAGAAACACAGATGTTTTGCAATCTCTCATTGAATCCAGATATTCAGAGAATTGTCTTTGAATTTCTTGCTTCTATAATTTGTTCACATATACATATTAATTATTGTGACCCTGGCCTTCCTTTCCAGGATTGAAGGAAAATAATATCATTAAAAGGTTTCTTTCTATATTTCTTAAGACTTCTACACTACAACTAGAGGTTACCTTCTAAAGATGTGCAATAGATGTACAGGAGACAGTCGTTAGTGTCCTTTCATTGAAGGTTGATGTAGATGATGAGAAATATGCTTCTTTTGAAAAAATTTTTTTTCTGAACCCGTTTTAACAGCATCAGCAAGTAACATATTTTACCATCAATGTTACATTTCCACTTTGAAAACTGTGATCCTGTTCCAGTGCATTATGTTAAAATAAATTGCTTCATCAAATTCATGAGAATGTTGGTTTACCATTTGTAGTTCTAGGACAGACATTAGTGTAATTAATTGCTACGACATCTGGAAATAAACAATACAGCTGTAATGCACTGTAATGAAACAAATGCATATGTTTAGAGTACTACTTCCTCTGTGTCTACAGAGCTAATGCTCATACTTGAACTAGTTCCTATCAGCTACCTCTCCCTTTTCTAGGAACCACTCATGCATGAATCCAATCTGTCACTGTTAAACCAATCTTCAGTCTGCAGCCTTTCAGTGTAACTACTATATAGAAAAGATATGACAAAATAATTATGATTTGAATCTGGCCACTAGAGTGTTGTGGTATACAACCATGCCATTATGAACAGTGCAGCACAGGATTTAATAGCAATACCTGTTTAATGTATATATGAGCTTTTAAGCAAAACCCTTACATGAAGGTAACATTTATAGAAGGGTTACCAAAGATACGTATCTTGTAGTAAGCACATCAGTAGAAAGAAATAGATGGCTGCAAACAGCACACTGGACTCCAAAACAATTAATTACCATTTATCTAACTACCTGCTATATACGTTCTTTATTAAAGGATTTGTAAACAAATCCCCAAATCACAAGACAGAGGAATAATGAGGCAGCTAGATGCTGAGGGCAGCAGGACTCATGGAAGTACCAGCAGCTTCTGGCTGTTTCTGTGCTACTGGCATAACTGTGGCTGCTGCAGTAGACATTAGTTTTTTGCCCCTCTATCTCTCCAAATTAACATCTAGTGCTGCTGCCCCATTTGCCTTGTCCCATTTATGTTAATGGTTGCAAGCTCCTTCTTCTTATAAGAATACATAGGCTATTGGTACCACAAACCTAGGGCAAATTTTAGCTCTCACTGACTCCAGTCCCTGGGCTTGCATTTAAATATAAGACTGGGTCCATAAAAAAAAGAGATTCTAAATTAAGTGCATTTTGTACTTTATTTCATGCATCTTCACAAGACACCTGAGCAAGGTAGTCATGGTAATCTAAAGTCAGGCAGATGGCTAGGGAGATGTGCACCTCATTGACTGAGTCAGAGACACACAAGCTTTTATAAAGTCAGCTCATTTCATCATATTGTTAACTGAAATTTTCACTGAAGCGCAATAAAATGCAGCTTCAGTGTAATCATTCTCCACTGCTGAGATAAATAAGCACTTGGTTTTATTTGATTTTATTTTACGTTCCCTGGGAGGGGGGAGGGTGTTTTTTCCTTCAAATTTTAACATTTTATTTTGGTTCTATCATTTTTTTCATTTGTATTATAAGCCACCCTGAGAACTTTTGGGAAGGGTAGCACATGCATCTAAATAGAGATACATACCACCATATGGCCTTAGCAAGAGGACTTGCCCCCAGTAACATCACTAGGCCATTTGAGGGGAGGTTGTTGCTCCTCACCATAGGGCTAAGTACAACACAGTCAAAAAGTCTAAGGCTGAATCAATTCAGTCATTGCAGGTTAGTCTGAGCTGCAGAGATTAAACTGAGAAACAACTGGACAGACATGTACTTTTGATTCTGGAAATGCAGCCACATACCTAAAGTGGCTCAGGCCAGAAGCTGGGGGGCACTAAAGCATGGCCCTCTGGCATGTAGCCAGCCTGGGATGTGTGTTTGCTTCCTTTTCCTGCTGTCCCTGAGGTCTCTGGGAGTTGCAGTCCACAATCACAGCAGCAGGACTCTGCAGGGTGGCTCATCACTTCTTCTTCCTGTTTCCAGGTACCTCTGGGATTTGTCGTCCACAGTCATAGCCAGTAGTAAATTTTTAGCAGGGTAGGGCATCTCTGTACTCAGGAAAACTGAAGTTTAACCCCTGTCCCTGGCCTCAGAACCCAGCCAGGTTTGCCTACGTGGGGGGCAGTCCCTGCCTTTCCCCCACCCCCAAACTTTTCTCTGCTGGAGGAGACAGTCCAGCCCAGCCCAGCCCAGGGCTGCAAAACATGCTAGGTTGCTGGGGGGGCTGTGATTTAACTTGAACCCGGAATGGGTTTGGGGACAGAAATTTCATAAACTGGTTTGAGCCAAATAAGTTAAGTCTGATACTACATTCAACCAGGTTTATCTTAAACCAGTTTCAGTGATTTTGAAACTGGTTTATGTGCACTGAACTTCTATTCTGTTACAGGTTTCTGCTCACTTAAACCAGTTTACATGCAACTTCTGTCCCTTGCTTAGGTCTCTTGGGTGTATCTGAGCTGCCTCCTAAATAAACCTGGGCCCACTAGCAAGAAAAAGGCCTCACACAGGCCTGCAAAATAGGCAGGACATGACCTGGAATGGTTCTGAACATGTGTTCATATTTTTATGGTCAAGGAGTTTTTTTAATCTTTGGAGACTCAAACTGTGTTGCTAGGGATTGAGCAATCCAGGGTTCTTCTGAACTCATCAAGCCCACTCCCAACCTATTGACTGTCTTATTGTAGGCCTGAACTTGCACAGCATGGGGAGGGCTTAGTTGGCAGCATGCCCAGGCTCACTCCAAAAGCAGTTGAGACATTCCCTTTTTGGCCCATTGGGAGTGGATGTGTTGAGTAAGAAGCTGTGATTGCCATTCAGTCACTAAATATATCACTTTTTAAAATGTAAGCAAGCAGGCCTTGGTGATTCACGCCCATCTCAGGAGTATAGTGCGTCTTTGCCTCATGCCTACAATGCTCTGAAAGTGTTCATTAAAACTGTATACTCTGAAGTGTCCTATTGAGAGTACAAAACGGGCATTCAAAAAGACAGCATCAATTTAAAAAATTATGTTAAAAACAATTTGCATAACATCATGCATCTCAGTTTGTCATCTCAGGGATTGCTAGAGAAGAGACAGTTTTATCTGCTCTTTGATTTTGTTTACTTTGCGCACAGGACAATATTATGCATGTTTCCCAGTAGTCCATTTTCCTCTATTTAACTGGATTTCAAATTGATGGTGTCCATTAAACAAAATGCATACATGTGATGTAAAATAATTCATAAGGCTAGACTGCAAAAAATACTTGAGTACCAAGGGCAAAATATTTTTTAAAATGAAGTGTGCCTATTGCAGTGTTTCTTTTTCTTTGCTAAAATTACTCTCTGCTTTCCTTCATTGACCACCTTCACATTGCCTATCCTTGTGCATCCTCCCTATGTGCTGAGCAGTAAGAATGAACCAGCCCACAGATAAATTATACTTAATGGAACCCAAAACTAAAAACTAGATTCAGCATGGCTGGAAATGCTGAGTCTTGTATGAGTAGGGCACAGACTCTGGGAGTACTGGCCTAAATCAATGGCTACCGCTGATGCTTTGCAATGAAATTTTAAACTGAAATTAATTTGATACCTTAGGCAGTATCACAAAAATGGGTTTTCACATAAGTGCAGTCCAACAGCCACCACAGTGGCTGAAGTAACCACAGATGACCTCTTGGAAAGGATTACCTCCCACATTGATCAGGATGCTTGCTTATATGAGCTTTCATCATTCATAAGGGGGACTTGTGTTTGACAGAAGTCATGACATAAGTACCCATGCTGTCTTATGTTTTGCAATGCTCCATTTAAAAGAAAAGAAGGGTCAAGAGCATGAATTAGTTTGAGGCAGGACTAGACTTAGTGTCCACCCAACATCAATGGCAGCTGTAGCTAAGAGCTGCCACAGACACTGTGCTTATGAAATTTATATTCTTTGAAATAACTTTTAGCCTCTTCTTTTGCTGAACTATAGTCACAAATTCCTCATTAATGTGTAGCAGCAGTTCTTTTCCTGATTCAGTTTAGCACCAGAGCTAGACAGCTCCTAGGTTGTATGTTTTCACAGATACTGAACTTCAGTATTACATGGCTTGTTTTTAAATTGTAAGGATTATTTGTCTGCTTTTTAATGGCAAAGTGGTAGGTGCAAATGGCACGGTATTCGGTTACATTTATTGGTTAGGAGCAGAACCAGGTTAAACATACTATTGCTTTCATCTGGTTTCAGCAGCAGTAGGAGAGGAATGATGTTCTAGTTCATAGCTCCCAAGCTGATGATGCATTCAACAATTCAATTTACTACAGTTATGTAGCCACAGGAGAGAGTTAGGAAGATGTCTTGAGTTTATATTGGAGAAGTCTTCGGTCGTTCTTGGAGCTTTTGAGCTTTGCACTTAAAATGCTTCATAACTTGTTCCTCAACTGTGTAGCAGATCTTGTTTGGAAGACCAGTTCATGCTATTGTGCTGATAGGTACTTCAGAGAATTGGCAAATATTCAGTAAATATTTACTTTTGCCCTTGGTGTATTAGCTATTGTGTTTATTACCTGGTAATTGCAGCTTTCTAGCACTACTGGAAGTATCTGAAGTGAGGGACTCATAGGAGAGGTACAAAATGGGAACAGGGATTTTTGATGGAAAGCAAAGTTTTTTGTAGGTAGGGGATGACAGGGCAGATTAATCCTAGTCCCTGTGACAAGAGAGAGATGGCTCTGGGGGCAAACTCCAAAAACTCCAAATGGCTTCTGCCATTTGAATTAGAAATAATCTTCCTTTATTGTCAGCAGTATCAAGTAAGAAGTGTGGCACAGAGTTTAGTACTCCTGCCTTCAACCAGCAAAAGACAAAAGGTCATTTTAGATCATAATTATTTAAAGAACATTATCCTATTATGTAGGAATTCAAAATCATTTGGTATACTGGATCATACACTTATTTATTTTGATTGCTATGTTGAATTTATCTAAATAAATTCCAAGTTGTGTGCCAGTGGTAATGGTTCCTACTTTAATGCTCCCTAGCTTACTCTTCACAATCAAGGATTTGATAATCAAACATAATATCACTTTATTCTCCATACTATTATATAATTTTAATGCATGGAGGAAAACCAAGACACTACAACAATTTCAATGAAGTAATAAAAACTTGCATTTGGCATAGTTGCACAAAATATTCTCTCTTCCCTGTCCCTGATACAGTAGTATAAAAGTGCTGTTGTTGCCATGTTCATCCAGAAGTTGAGGCAAGGGTTTCTTTGGGTGATCGTTTTTATTGGATCAAGTATGTAGTGGGGATACAGTTAGACTGGGTTTCAAATGCAAGACATTCTTCATCAGGTCTCCAGAATACAGAATGACAAAAAATGTCATTCTAAATTTATCCTATTTCTCTCAGGTAATTTCAGGTTGGAGTAAAGGTGGTTTTGTTTATTACATTGTTGTCATTTTTTTAGTAGAAGGAAAAAAAGACTTTTATGTTTAAAACAAATAATGAACATTTGAATGTCAGGTCTGTGGTGCCTTCACGTTAATCTGATTACATATTGTTAAAGTAGGGGATCCCAAAAGCAAAGAGCTCTGCAGCTTCTGGCTGCATGATGCAAACTCTTCAGTTTACCAGGCCTACAGACTGAAGCATGGAAGTGTTTCAAACAAAAACTACTAAAGAAAAAAGAAAAAAAAGTAAGAAAGGCAGCCAAGGGGGAAATGGAAAATAACTGGCAAATTAGCATCAAGGAAACATAAGGCAGTTTGCCTGCTAGAATGGGCATGTTCATGCATTCACAGTTCTAAATACAAGCATGCATTCCACAGTAGGTTTATTTAGTGCGTTAAATGATTTATACTGTACAGTATGCATGGCTGAGATTGTAATTGTGAAATGCTTTGATTTTACTGTATGATCTCTCTCTAGTCATATTTTTACAACATAATGATGCAGGTCAGTTAAACTGGAGAAAATAAAAGCTAACCAAGCGCTTCCAGGGAAATATTCTTACACTGTGATCTCCTGAAACTGAAAAGGAGAAAATTAAGTACTGCCAGATAGGCAAGTGATTCGTTGCTAAACTCTAACTTTTATTTTTGTCACTGAGAATGGGAGTCAGTGATTTTTTTAAAGCATTGTCATGCTAATGATAATTTATCTATTATTTAAAAGGTAAGTTTACTGTATCATTTTAGGTATCTGATTTTGACTTTCTACTTGAAGATAGTTTTTAAATGGCAAAGACAAAAGGATTTTATGTAAATTAATACTTGTTTGGGCTGAATGTTTTTCTGGCGTAAAGATTTTCTCTTATTAGCGATCAGTTAAATAAGAAAATGTTCAAAATTGGAGCTTGTCATAAACAATAGCACTTGACACATTAAATAGATGGCTAAAGGTAGTAATTGGAAAGGAATGAGCAAAGAAAAGTAAATGCATGGAGGTGGCTTTGCATTATTCTATGACAGACCGACATTTAAGCATTAAAAACAGAGTAATGAGAGCTATTATGTAAACTTTAGCATTATATAGCCTTTTTTAAAAACTCTGCATAGAATAACAAGTTGTACTGCAAGCATGTAGACATACCATTTATTCAAAATAATTCAACTCATTTGATTTTTTTTCCCTCTATCACCTGAACATCCTTAGTATTTCACTATTTCAGGCAGACAGAAAGCTTCCATCACTGTAGCTCTGAGCCACTCTTTGCATAATTTAGAGGATGAGCTTGCACATTTTTCCCAAAAATGGGAGTATGTTCTCTAGGACCCCAATTGGAATCAAGCCAGTTTTCTAAATGGACTAGAGATGGTGAATTTTTAAGGCAGGAAAAGGACCACCAAGGAGTTCCAAAACTTGGAAAAAAGCCTAGAAAAAAGGAAATGTTTTCCATCATGTTCAAACCATAACCAGGCAGCTTTCCAATCCTGTGGGGGCCCAAAATTTAAAGATGGGTCCAGTTGTCAAGTACACTGCCTGTAAGTTTAGCTTTATGACCTTGCATCTAATTTCAGAATATGAGGAGAAGCATCATGCCTCTTAGCCCCCTCTACATATTACAGGTATCATGCAATGAACTGGTAAATTGCACAATTACCTTAAGACCAGCTACTCATGCAAAGTAGCTACCATGACATAAAAAGCTCCAACCAGCTATAAAGTTCATAGATTGTAAGGCTGGAAGGGACCTCGGCCAGGTGACTTTCTAGTCTCCTCTTGAAGATTTCCAGGGTAGGTGATTGCACCACCTTTGGAGGGAGCTTATTCCACAGTACAGACACCCTGACTGTAAAGAAGTTTTTCCTAATGTTGGGTCTGAATCGATCTTCCAGGAGTGTGTGGCCATTACTCCTAGTTTTCCCCAAGGGTGCCCTGGTGAACAGTTGCTCAACAAGCCCTTGACATATTCCCCTTGTGTAGTGGTAAGCTGCTACCAGGTCCCCTCTCAGCCTTCTTTTCCACAGGCTGAAGAGTCCCAGATCCTTCAGCCTTTCCTCATATGGCTTGCCTTTTAAGACTTGGATCATACAGGTGGCTCTTGTTGGGACTCTCTCAAAAAGTTGGACCTCGAAAATGTGTACTAACTTCATAGCTAGTTGCTATCCAGCTTTAATTTGCATGTGTAGCAGGGTCTCCCCTCTGGCTGGGAGCCCCATCAGCTGACAGGGCTCCCAGCTGCAGGGCTGCACCATGCCCAACTGGGATTGGGAGTCCTCTCAGCCCTTGCAGCTGTGGCTGCAGCTGGGTCCTGGCAGCTGGGGGGCACAGCTGTTCTGAGGGTATGTGAAACCATTGGAGCTGGAGTTTCATGCAGTCCCAAGCCTGGGATGTTGCCTTAGCCGTGATCCCCTAGCCCTGCGGCCATGTAGGGTACCACCACAGCTGAGATCCCCCTCAAATGAAAAGACTCCCAGCCATGGGAGCTTATTTCTTGCTGGCAAAGAGGGAGCCTGGGATTAGGCTCCTCCTGCACTGGCAATAAGGCACGATTGGATCTAATGCATGGTCCCACAATCACGCCTCCTACCATGCACATGTGGCATGGCAGAAGACATAACTGTATGGTCACACATTAGATCCCCTCACACCTTTACTAACACATGTACAGGAGCATTAACTAAATAATAACCTAACATACTATCTTCTTTCTTTTCTATATGGAGGACAAGGGTAACAGCATTTTTGTATTAATTGAAACTTCTGAATGATTTTTCATCTATAGTTCCTAGTAGAGCATGCTGGTCAAGTTTGAGGTGAGTCCAGGTTTAGAGGATGATTGTTCAACCCTATTTCTCATAGTCTCTCTGAAACAGATATTATTCAGCTTTTAAAGGAGGATTCTCACAACCAGATTTAAGTTTTGTTTTGGTAGAGGGAGTGTAAGTATGATCTTATTTTCTGTGCACTGTACCTTTAAACATGTCTTTCTGTTTGTTTACCAGTGTATTTGTGAGGAGGATCATCTTTCAGAGCCAAAAACCTCAAACACTAGTATAATAGTGTGACCATGATCTCCTTCAGCGGCTGGCCATGCAACCATAAAAAAAGTCCTATTTTTGCTTAGCAATAGGTATTCTCTTTAAGATCAAGTGGTAGAAGCTAATCTTGCTATTTAGAGATGTGTGGGGTGGCTTCTTTCTGTGCATGTGTGTTATAGTAGTACTTACTATGAACAGTTGTGTCTCAGAGCTTTGGTAGTGGACCAGGGCCTCGTTGTTTTAGACACTGAACAGCCATAATAAGAGGAGTTCCAAGGAGCTTGCAATTTAAGAAAAAAGAGGTGGATACAGATGGAAAGAAATGGGGGAGCATAGGAAATAATGACAGAACAATGGTTGTAAAGATAGAGGGTGGTTTTAAGACACAAGCAGTGATTTGTTAAAAGGGGTGAGCACTTTTTTTTGTCAAAGAAATTCTATATTCCTTCTCTTTGTTTTGTTTTGTTTTTCTTTTTAACCTTGTGTCATCTAGAAGGGAAGCACATATTTTTTTTTCTTTATAGTTGAGGAATGCAATGAATAGGTCTTTAAAGTAGGGGGGGCAGTCAAGCAAGGTAATCTTTTCCTGCCTGCTACCCCAGGACAGCCAGTGTGGGAAGCTACAATACTGTGGTATTTGGCATTCATTCCTTTAAAAAATCCCCTTGCTATTTGCTAAGTACCAGGCTAATTTTATGTTCCATGAATTTGGTGCAGCATTTTTATTTAGCCTAAACCAATTAGAGCCACTGTGCAGCTGTAATCGTTAAAACTGTTCTGGAAATAGTTTTTGGTACACTCTCTTCAACCCAGGTTGTTAAATATTATCATAAAGTTACCTTTTCAGCCACTAAACAGTTCAGAACATTAAATATATTTTACAGCTAACTGGCTTTTCTAGTCATTGGTTTGCTTTAGAGTTAAATATGTTTTGGGCTGGGTTTTTTTTTTGTCAGGCCAGTTTAACTAATCAGCATTTCAAACATCTTGGGCCAGATCTGGAGCCCAAAGAGGTCTAATTCTAGCTCATTGTTACACATTAATTTTAAGCAGCTCTTGGAACTCTTAACTCCTGACACAGCTGGGCTTTCTCAGCTCTGGGCCTGTTCTCCAAATATGTACAGATGTTCAGTTAGATTGGTCTAACCATGATTGAGCTAACTTAGTGCACCTCTCAAGTAAACTAAAATTAGACTGGGCCAGCCATTTTTTAACTAGGTTAACCTTCGGGGAATGTTTGTACAATTCAGCACTTAAATTAACCTAAGTAGGGGTCTAAGTGTAAGGTCTGCATGTAGGTGAACTATTAGATTGGGTGGCCTTTTTTAACCTAATCTAAGTCTCAAACATCTGTACGCATCCTCAATTGCATTCCACCAGCTTCCCTGGAATGCCTCATCAGAGACCCAGCACTTCTAAGTATACCCCAAATAATGTACCCCTTTGCATCACTGTCAGAAATGTGCTGTATTGTTTCAAGTGAATGTATAGAAAGAGATCGTTAGTATATCTCTGTAGATGTATTAACAATCCCTATAAAAGCAGTGACTGACCTGAAATGTTGACAGATTTGTGTAGTTCATTTTTTTTTTTAATTATGAAAAGTTATTTAAGGAACTTGGCTTAGCTGCTGTAGTTACCCACATTGCAAAACTCACATGGTTAGGCTCAGCAGAACAAAGCCCAGTCTCAAACAAACAAGTGCAGTATAGCTTTGCATTTCAATATAATGTCCAGAGATTTCCCATATGACCTGCCTATGCTCTGCCTGGCTGTAGCCTCTGTGGTTATCAGTCCCTCATTTTGATGATCATTAAGTCACCCAGCCACTTGTATGTTTCAGTCTGAATGTCTATAGAAACTATGAACATATGAAATTGTATTCAAAACTATTCCTTCTTTTTGCTCTTGAAGACAGTCCAATTGAACAGAGGAGGGAGGATTTTTCACTGCACAAAATCTTGAACATTGCTTGATAAATGATGTTGCGCCTCAGTGCAGAGAGAAATGGTTTGGTTTATTATACCCAGCTTTATCAACAACCAAGTCAGAAACCAGGGTGCATCAGCAATGGCAAATAATTTGTAACAAACACTCTGCACCTCAGAATGTCTGTTAACAGTTGGGATACAACATCTCTCATCCTAAACTTTAAAAACAAAAGTATTGTTCTTTAATGCACTGTTTCCTTCAGCATTTATTTTATTTAAGCAAGGGCTAGGGAAGGTATATATTTTTTCAGATGTCAGATTATTAAGTTTCTGTGGACAAGTATTTCCATCTATATGGTTGGTTAGGTATTTACAGATATAATTTAACTGATTGTTTTTATAAGTAACACCCAAAAATTACTATTACTAAAGTAATAAAAGGACTAAAAATCCCTATTCTTCTATGTGGTCCCTTCATAACTAGTGTGTTACCACTGTTCTGTAGTACAATTGTTGCTGTCCTTTGTATAGATCTTTTGCACGGTGGCAAGATAAAGGTAACACATTTGTAAATTAGCTATGGGAAGGTGGCTGTAAAATGACAGAATTTGATAGATGAAATCTGGATGTAGAAATTGAAGGTAGTTCTGACTTTTTTTTTAAATAACTAGATATTAGGTTGAGTATATCCCTTTAAGAGTGTTGGAAAGCCTGATGTACCAAATGTGCAATTAGAACTGAAAGTGCAATTAGGATAATAAAAGGGTTTCAGTTACTATGAGATCCTTATTAATCTAAAATAGCTGAGATAAAGAAGCAGCTTATCCACCAAAAATGTCCATAATGAAATTGCTCTTTATCTAGAAACCAGCACAGAATTATAAATGCTTTGCTGGAAATGTTGTAGAAGTGTGTTGCTGGTAAGAATATCAAATTGTGGGGGGGGGGAAGGGGTAGTGTCTATCACCTAAGGGATAACAATAAACCAAAAGCTTACAGGACATGCCTTTCTAGTTTAAAAGCAAGTTTGTTTTATTTTCAAACTTGTCATTTCAAAATTATGTTTGGAGGCAGGGAGAGTATAGCTGAGGCACCAGAAATGTGTAGACCTGATGGCCAGAATTTATTTTTACAATTATATCGTGCAGTGTTAAATTGGGCAACTTCCTTGCCCTGCTGCTATTCCTCATAAGATATGTTACTTCATAACCTACAAAGCAATGAAAGTCAGTGGCAGTGGCCTACTTCGTCCAAGCACTGTCCTGCAGTGACAATTGCATTGCAATGAATTTAGTGAGGATGTCCTTGCTGAGGAGGGTACAATTCCCACAGTGCATCACAGCTCAGGGGCACTGAAATCCTTTTTCATCCATCCATTCTCCCTTAGCTCAGACCTTGAGAGAAAATGATCTGGAAAGACCTACTCCCACCTGTGCTTTAAGGTCAGAAGACAAGCAGATTTTTGGCAGTGATCCTGGCTGAAATGAGCACAGGTGAAAGCATTTGGTCTTGGAGGATACAAAATTAACTTGCACACTATGCACTCTGTTTAGATATACCACAGATAAGTGTTGGCTTCAAGGATTTCTAGCTTCTATATAAAGAATATATGTTGTTTTATGGGGGTTTTGTTTATGTAAATAATTCAGATTTCTGATCAGAGAGCTGATAACTTATAGGAAGTTATTAGGCTTCAGTAATCACAGTCACTATTTGTCAGAGTTGGCACCTTTAGAGTACATCTACAGAAAACAATGGAGTGCTTAGGAGACACCCCCAAGATAATTCTGAATGAGCTAGGTTGAGTACATCACCTGTTTGATTTGATGCTGCTGAGAAATAAATATATTCTGTTTTTCAGCTATCTTTGCATAGCAGAGCATGCAAAAATAGACTACTGATTCTCAAACAAGGTGTCATGGCATCCTGCAGTGCCTTGAGATCCTTTCAAAGGTTCTGCAGGGTGGCACACAATGTTAGTACTGTTTAGTTTACAAAAATGATTCAGAAGGTAAACCCAGAGATTCAAATAGAAATCCATAGTTGTGGTCTTTCTGAGTTCTTTGGAATAGAAAAATTGCTTTATTAAACTAAGAGCTGGCAGTTTCTGGGAGGTGCCTCTAGTCTATCCAGGGGTGCCTCGAGTCTAAAAAGATTGAGAGCCAGTGCTGTAGACATAGCTTTTTAAAACCTATTTAGCCTTTTCTGGTAAGACACTGAGAATAGGACTGGCTGAAATTCAGGAATTCAGTTTCATGAAAAAATGTAAGGCTCTAAAATATATCATTCCACATTGGCCTGGAAATTACCTTTCTTCTCTCTCTCTCCTCTCTCCATTTTTTTTCTGGCTTCACAAGGAGAGGGAAACAAAAGAGGCACACTCACCCCAGAACAGACAATGGGTACACTGATTTAGGGTATACAGCTGTGTGGGAGACTTAGGTACAAGTCTCTTTTTTTTCTAATCCATGGACTTGAATGGAAGCTAAGTGCTTTGACCTACATTTGCCTAGAAATTTCTTGCTGGATTTTAGACACTTTTGTAGTGAAAATTTGTTGAAATGTTTTTCACAAATTTAAAATTTTAAATATTGAACTAGTTTTAATTGGTATGTTAGTCTCCAAAGCAGGGCAAAAGATTAAGTGGGAAGGAAATGCATAATGCATGAAGAAATACAAAAGACCCATATGCTGTATCATATGAGAAGAAGTAGGACTGTTGTCTGGTAAATTTTACAAATATTGAAGGGATTATTGGATAAAGGCTAGATGCCGAAACATCCAGAGCAGTGCAGTGATTTATTTGAAACATGATGCCTTGGGTATACACCTGGGGGTATGAGAAATACTTGTGGGACCAAAGCAGAGGGAGATCTGAGTCAATAAAAAACAATATGATAATATCATTCAAGAGGTCTCTTCATCCATCTATTACTTAGTGACACAGTTTTTCACTTGAGTGTTTTGTCTGATTACAAACCAGATTTTGCTTTACTTATAACAAGAAATACCTTACTCTGCTTTTAGCTGCTCTGTATATGTTGGTTTCAAAGGGACTGGACATGGAATAGATCATGTCAAGTGAATAAAGGCAGCAGAATCTGTCCTGATTGACATTTTCAGTCTCCTATGGTTGAGTTGTATAGCCTTGTATTTGGATTGCAATTCTATCTAAAATAACAAGAGCAACATAAAAGATATGGCATTGAGTGTTTAAGCTGTTGCAGTAGGAGAGAGTTATTTGGTGGTGGTTATCGCTATCATTTTACCCCCTGAATGAGATTACTAGGTATTATTTTTGTTGTAATCCCTCTCCCTTTTGTAGATTTGCTTCTGTTACATTGCACCTGTGATATACAGTCTAAATCTCACAGCCTGTCAGAGTGAAATGAAACAAACTGGTGTTCATTTCAAAGCAACTGTTAATAGTGATGTCTGATTGAAAGTTGTTCTTCAGAAGTACATGTAACTACTAGCTAAAGGAGCACTGCAGCAGAATACAAATATCCCTTATTAGTTCTTCTCTGTCTGAGTGCTGTTTGCTAGCACACCACAACTGCAGGTCTCATAGATTTATTTGCTATGGCCTGTCTCTATCCTGTTTCTTACCACTCCTGTTATATGATACTTATAGGAAAATCTTGATTTTGTAAATTTCTGGGGATTTTGCCTAAATGTTTTTCATTTATTTTTTTCTTTAAGAAAGGAAAAAAGGCTATGTGTATGATGGTAGGGGGATAAATGGGGAGAAGAGAGAGACACGCATCTTGGAGGCTTTTGTTAAAGAGTATTTTAGTCAGGGTAAAGGCTTGACTGCAGTGTGTGTGTGTGTGTGTGTGTGTGTGTGTGTGTGTGTCTATATATATATAGATATATATAGATATATATTTGTCATCATAATGAGCTTTGACAAATGGTCCTAAAGGATAAGGTAGGATTTCCTCATAGGCTGTAGTGACTGGCTATAATCAGGCTGTTTCCAGGCAACTGGATCCTGTGGTTCCTGGTTTCTCAGTGTCTGCATAGCTGGGGATTCATTCAGCTGAAGGATGGGGAACATTTTGAAAAATGAGCAGAGAGAAGGCAGATTTCTGATTTGATTTTTACTAAGTATTTGAACGTATTTGAAATTATTATTTTTCTTTTAAATCAAAGGATTTATCCTGTGTTTTATTTTATCAGATTCTAAAATGCTGCTTTGAGTCTGGGGCTCAAGTGATATGTGATTTAAACCTTTTGGGGCAAGGTTTGATTTTAATTGAATTGTTTAATCCTGCATTATTGCTTGAAATGCAAAAACCAAAGGTAACCTACTCGCATACGTGAGATTTGAGGACTAAATAGAAGCTGCCCTATTAAGGAAGGAATATTATATGTAGATAGTAAACACTAGTATTGAAAAAAAAAAGCATTGGAAGGTTAGATTTGATGCACATGATTAGCACTTTCGTTATCAACTGCATGATACAGAAAACAAACTTCTGTCAGTTTAACAACCTTTGCTACCCTAGATGAAATATTCAGCATTAGCAACTTGCATCTGCTATGCAGTGGTCTTTAAGATGCTGTGTCATTGGTTGGTACTTATGAGATACACAGGATAGAAAACAACTGCAGAAAGAGTAACTGCTGTTAATGATACTGTGTATAGAGCACTTGTTACTGTAACAGCAGAAATCCCCAGTCATCTCCATGCTAGTGAGACACATTTCCACAGGAGTCCTGATTTACATCAAAGTGACGGAGCTTTGACTCTGGCCCTAAACAGGTATAAAATTGAAACCTTACAGTGGCTATAGTGTGGTGTTTGTATACTCTTGAATGTTTCTTAATTGCTTAAAATGAGCTCAGCCACTACAAAATCTTGCCTGCACTAGGACATTTGCCCACTGCAGATGAGTGTGCCAGCAAGCAAAGCTGCCAAATGGTTGGTTACACAAGATAGGATGGAAAAGGGGTCATCTCCATCTGCGATTAATTAGCTTCCTAGATGATGAGTTTGTGACCCACTATCTACGGTTGCCAGTTGGTCACCTGGCCTTTAAAAAAATTCAAAAAGCTAATGTTGCAGTTGGAGAGAGATCTGCAGGGTGCTGGGGAACCAGACCTGAATGAAGGTGGTCTAACCAACTCAGCAAGAGAGTTTATAGAGGTACCTGCTGGATAGAAGCATAGGTTTTAGAAGGCAGCATAGTTAATACATCCCCTCTGAATGCCTTGATTTTTGTATTGGATACTTCTTGTGTTAGAAAATAAACCTAACCTTGGAAAAAGGACCTGGAATTCAGTTGCTCTTGGGGAACTTGTTTGATGCAGTCATGTTTTAGTCTCTCAACTTGGTGGTAAAATTGTTTTAACTGTAAGGGAACAATGTAGATACATACCAAACCATATACAACAACTTGCAATTAAACCATTTTTGGTCAGCTTTACATAAATGTAGTGCAGGGTCAGCAATCTAAGCCTGGGGACTAGATCCAGCTTGCAGAGCTATTTGATCCAATCTGTGGAGCACAGGCTTTTGTAACATTCAGTGGTGGGAGGCTTCAGTAGTGGTGGTTCTTTCTATGCTGCCACAGGGAGATGCAGCAAAGGCAGAAGCTTTTTCCTTGCTACCATAAAGTGGCAGTGGCTAGAGCCTTGTTACCTGCCTCTGACCTGAGCTGGGTCATTCAGGCCCACAACCTAAAAAGGTTGCCAACTGCTGTCATAGTGTACCCTACCCTAAACATTAACATAGGAATTAGCCATACTGGTTTAATGTTATATAGAAAACAGTTCTATTAATGATCTCAGTGTCCCTTTACTAATTCCCACTATGTAATATTTTATTTATATTTTTCCTAACTTTTGAAAACCTAAAGGGTTAATTTATAAACTTGCAATGGCTTCCAGCCATATAACTTTATTTAAACTCAGCTCTTAGATTTTCTAAGACATTCTACCCACATGGGCCAGCAGATTCATTTTAGGCTGGTCTTGAAACACCAAACAACCTTTTCTTTTTTGCTTAATATAGTGCATCGAGCAGCAGTGTAAGCTTTCCTGAAGCTGTTCAGTCTGGAAATTTAACAAATAAGTCTTTTATCTCTGATTTTGGTCTTGATTTGAAGATACTATGACAGCAGTCCTTCTTGTATACTTACATGACTGATTGCAGTCAGAATCTAACAAAGCAAGCCAGTGCCCTTTTTCACAGTATTTCATATTTAGTTCATTTTGAATTTGGGTAATAGCTTAGATGTTAGACTCTTCTAGCTCTTTCTGAACACATTTGTTCATTCTTCACTTGTCTCTCCAATGTACATACAGTGCCAGTCTGCATGCCTTTTCTTCACTTGATTTTAGCTACTTATCCTCTATCAAAGTAGTTTACTCCATTTTTACTCATTCTTGTTTCATCAGTGTCTAAAAAGCTTAGTCAAGAATCATGGTCTCCTTGTACAGTATCTATCCAAAAGAGGTCATAACTTTTTAAACTACATCAACATTCTTCTACCTGTGTATGCAGTTCACTTTGGGTGTAGGTTGTAGCCATGTTGGTCTAAGGACATAGGCAGACTTTGTTCGTTGGGTAAATCTAATATCTTTTAATTGACCAACTTAAATATTTGGAAAACAATTACTAAGCAAGCTTTTGGGTTCAAAAACCCTTCGTCAGGCTAAGAAAGTTTCTGCAGTTGGTGCGTGCTCTTCCTGGATGGAATGAAAAGTAAA
>NW_017729022.1:145756736-145766539 GCF_001723915.1 Gavialis gangeticus
AAGCTGTCAGGCAGGTTATAATGTGTCATAAATCCAGTGTCTATATTCAGTCCATAATTTTTAGTAGCCAGGAGGCTGACAAAGTGAAGTTCATAGGCTTGTCTCTGGGAAGAGTTTTGTAAGTTTCCTTTGAGGATCAGGACTGAGAGAGTGGTTTTCTTGTGAGAAATGTGCCCCCACAGGTAATTGGGTATTCCTGTCTTTGATAGATTTCCAGAGTGCATTCGTTCTGGTGCACAGTTGTTGTTTGGTCTCTCCTATGTATTTTCCATCAGGGCATGCGGTGCATTGGATGAGATATATTACATTTCTGGAGGTCCAGCTGTAAGATCTAGGAATGCTGATGGCTCCATTGTGGGGTATAGTGATTGTGGGGGTGGTGATGTGTTGTCATAGCATGGTCTGGATCCTTTTGGTGTGCTCTGGGCCTGAGGAAGTTTGCATCTGGTGATGAGGTTAGCGAGGTTCGGTGCTTGTTTGAAGGCTAGGATGGGTGGCTCTGGGAAGATCTTTTTAAGAGTAGGGTCTCTTTCTAGTATGGGTTGCAGTTGTTTGAGGATTTTCCGTATAGGTTCGAGGGAGGAGTGATATGTCATAACCAGCGGTGTGTGATTTGTGGGGGGTTTTCTTCTGTACTGCAGCAGTTCTTCACGTGGTATCCGGGTGTCTCTTTCAAACGTGCGATCTCTCTGTCTGGAGGAGTGTCCTTGTTGGGTGAAAGCCTTTTTACGATGGGTGAAGTGGCAATCCCGGGTGCTCTCTTCAGTGCAAATTCGGTGGTATCTGAGGGCTTGGCTGTATATCACAGCTTTTTTGGTGCGTTTAGGGTGACTGCTGGTTCTGTGCAGATATGTATGTTGGTCTGTGGGTTTCCTGTGTAACGTGGTCTGTATTTTATCATTCTGGATACTAATCATCGTGTCTGAAAAGGAGATGTTGGTGCTGGAGTATTCTAAAGAAGTCAGATGGAGGGATGGTGATTGTTGAATTTCTGATGGAACTCGATCAGAGATTGTAGGTTTTCAGTCCAAATGATGAAGATGTCATCGATATATCTTAAGTGTAACAAGGGTTTGATAGTGCAGTTCTTGAGGAAGTCTTCTTCCAGGTGGCTCATAAAAAGGTTGGCATACTGTGGGGCCATTTTGGTGCCCATAGCTGTTCCCATCATCTGGAGGAAGTGTTGATTATTAAAACTGAAATTGTTGTGGGTGAGGATGAAGTGTATAAGGTCAGTAATATCTTTGGGTCTGTATTTTGAGTTGTAATCTTGTTCCTGTAGATATGTAACCCAAAATAAAAAATATCAGATTCACCCAAAGAACATTGTCTGCAATTTACTTTGATTTTTATATCATGGTGATGAGTTCAAGTCACAGTAGTAGTTCTGTCTATATATTGGCAAGGAACAGAAATTGAATGCATCCCTGGGAGAGTCTGAATGAGTAATTTTGAGAACCAGGCTTGATTACCCATTGTCATTCTCTGCTTTCACCAAGGTTTATTGCATCAATTTCTGTATCAGATTGTCATGTCAGTAAAAACCGATCAAAAGTAGAGAGAAACAGAATGTGTATCTCTTAAAAATTAAAGAAGATGCAAAGATGTTTCATATTTAATGGGGGGGGATGTTTCCCTCCCCATAAATGAATGGGCACAAATTATTACCTCCCAGTAAAGGTCTTCTAGACTTGCACTCCCTGGGCACAGCCTGACAATCGTGTATGTGCACATATTTGTGTCACTGCTATTTGTCCCTGGGCACACCCCTGCAGACATACTCCAGGGTGCAGCAAAGTGACCCGAATGGGGTAGGGTAGGCTGGGGCTAGCACAGATGCTGGCCCCAGCAGCCTTACGTGAGGTCTGGGGCCCTCTGAGGGCAGCATTAATGCTGAGCTGGCCACTCAGACCTTGGCCAGAAGCCAGAGCAAGGCTCTGGCCAGTCAGACTAATTTTTTGCAGCACGCTGCTGCCATGTGTGCTGTACCACGTTTCAGTGGCAGCTTTTTTTGACACTAGGCTCTCTGGGTGTCAAAAAAATGCCACTGCAAATTAGCAGCATGATGAATGGGTATATATGTGCTGCTTCTGGTTTGCAGTGCCTCAGACTGCTCTGAGGCACCATAAACTGCACATGCATGGTTATCAGGGCATGCCCTTTATCTTTTTGTGAACTTTCTCATAAGCTATGTACCATAGGCTTATGATGACTGTTACTTTTTCATGGTTCAGAATCATATTCCTCAAACTGGGGTGGAGGGGTTGTTTGTTTATGTTTTCATGTTGTCCTTCTGCTGCTGCTGCTATGCAAACAGAAATAGTCTTGTAAGAATTAATTAAGTTCATTAACTTTATTTTTTTTTCCATTTTCCCATTTGAAATTTTCAAGCTTTCTGAGGGTATAACTGAGAAATGAATCTAATCATCATATAGCTTTAATAAAATATTATGTGGGGATAGATATGGAAAAATAAAGTTGAGTGGGGAAAAACGTCTGTTTCGTTATTTTTCTCCCAAGCAAGCTGCATATATTTTTCATTGATTTAAAATGAATGATTTACTACTGATATGGATTAAATCTTGTTGATAGGGCATAGAATTTCATTGGGACAAAACATTCTATGGTGTGGAAGGTACTAAATGAAGTAACAGGAAGGTTAGTGGTTGGAATTTCTTTATTTTTCACTTTTGTTAAAAAGAACTCCCCTTCCTGCACAATGAGACTTAGAGAAAGCTATAGCAGAATTAGGTCCTTGCAAATCCATGTTAACTCCCTTAATTGAACTATGCTGGTTAGTGTCTTATAAAGCCAATTCTTGTAAATGTTTTCAGCAATAGCTATACAAATAAAATCTACAATGGTGCATTTTCTTTTTCCCAAATATGCCAGAAATAACCAATAAAACATCCATTCTCCCCTTTCTGATATTTAAGAATGTTCTATAAAGGTTTTTTCATCCTCTTAGTGACCTCTCCATATAGTGTATTGGCATATGATTCATGTCGGCCTTTGGCTTTGTCATACATGAGTTGTTCAAATTATCTGCACTGATGAAATAAAAGATGTTTTAAACATTTTAATATGGGACTCCTGAATTTAATTTCCAAAATGGTAGCTTGTTTCTGGTTTGAAGAGTGCTAAAGAAATAATTTAAATTTTTGTGATAAAGCACTGTCTTCATCTAGTGATTTATGAGGAGAATTTCTTATGCTATATTTCAATTATCTCACAAAATGAATTTCATATTCCACTTTAGGTAATACTGGTTTTAATTTTTGGCTTTAAGAAAGAAGGAAGGAAGGAAGAAATATCCTACTTTATGTATTCACTTTTTTAATTAAAAACCTGTATTACCCCCTGGTTTTGTTCTTAAATAGTGCCAATTGGGACTAAACTGCAGAAGTTTTCAGCTTTATCCTGGACCTTTAGACACAACAGATTAGGATTTTAAATATTGGTTCATACATTTGGTTGCAGAGTTATCTCAAAACTTTTTTAGTCACTTTTTATCTCAAATACTTTGCTTTAAATGGTAAGTAGAGCTTCTTTTATGGTGAATCAGCAGTACTATTTATTAATTTTATATTCATTCCAATTAGGTACAATGAGGTTTTGTTTTGACCCATTATAATGATAATCCTAACCCCAAAATGACAATGTATAGTCAGAGTTTCCTGGTAAGAAATTTAATAATAAAAATGTCAATTAGATAAAAGAGATGGTTGTCTTCTTGATTCGAGCAGTGAGAACTTGAGATCTAGATTCAATGCTCTTGTACATCTCATATGGTCACTTGGGCAAAATATCCTAATTACTGTGTTTCAAAATCCCTACTGGGATTTAAAATAAGGTACCATTCCATTATAATGTTATACTAATAGAAATCTTTTAAAGAAAAATTCTTTTAAAGCAAAAATCTGGAGGAAAAAAAACCAAACAGTTCAGAGAAGCTCCTTATTGGAAACCTGCACTGGAAGATGGGAAAGATTGGTGGGGGGGGAGGGGCAAAAGAAGTAGATGGCAGCACTGATTCAGCTCTAGTCTCTTAAGACCTTTATTAAAATCAATGCATCTATTCTTGTGAGAGAGGCAATGGAATTTTCTTCAAGTCAAACAAACTAAGCTAAAATTATTCTGGGAAGTGTTTTTCTCATCTCTTTGGAAACAGCAATAAGAACATCACTGTGCAGATAAAAGTTCAGATTAAATTGCTCTGATTTTCCTTCTGGTAAATAAAGAGGTCTGTAGCTGCTATGGTGCAGAGTAAATAGAAGTAGTCTGTTTGTCTGCTTTTTTCTAAATGCCCACAAAAATGAAATTTTGGACAGCAGGTAAATACTGCATTCTCAGATGCATCATCTTAGGGGCTGTGAGGAAAGTGTACTGTATTGTTTGTTTGTTTGTTTGTTTGTTTTGACTTCATTATGGATGATGAACTACAGGGAGAAAAAATGTCAGCAATTAAAATGCATGTTTCAGAGTACTGTTCAGCCTCTTGTTTCAAAGGTGCCAGAATCTGTAAATGTTCACTGTCCAGTCATTTTGATTGTTGAAAATGTATGGGAGTCCCTAAAGCAAAATTCTGTCAATTGGACAGCTAACACTGGTTTGTCATTTACATGAATCTGTATCATTCATATGCTGTAATCAGCAATTAACCAGCCTAATTTATAGACTACTTTTTATGGGAAAATATTTTAACCTACAATGCTTTTTAAACTGCTCAGTATAGAGGTAATGGTAAAAGAGGTGCAGGGTTGTGGTGTTAAAGAGAGCGTTTTTAATAGGCTATTTGCTGACAAGTATTTGGCCATGGGAAGCTTTGGATGGTAGCATACAAGGACTATATTTTATTTTAAGGGAAAGTTCTTTGCTATTAATTTTGCCAGCCTTTGATTGATTAAACAATTAATCATCAAGCTATTAAATTAAATAAAAACACCAGGAATAAATAGAGATTCCCTTTGACTTTAACCCAGGGATAGAAGACCAGAGTCTGTGTTAACTTGCCTACTTTCCTACCCCATTGAATTCACTGGACAATATAGGGTTTTAATTGGGCCAGCGTTTGGACTGGTTGTTGAATGACTCATAAGCTGAGGACTGATTCTGTAGGGTGCTCTTCCATAGCTGACCAGATTGAACCTCTGGAACACAGTAAATGCTATTGGGTGTGAGTCAGCAGCAAAGGAGGGTATCCTGAAACTAAAAAACACACAGGAAGCATCGACATGTGCAATTAATGCACTTGAATTTTCTCCACAGAAAATTCAGGCTCATTAAAATACTCCCCATTGTGAGAAAAATTGAGCCTGATAGGAGCAGCCCTGCTCTGCTCTGCCCCCCGGCAGCAACCAAGGGAAGATCCAAGCTTCCCTGGGTGCCAGTCCCTGGCTGGCAGGGGGCACAGGGGCTTAACCCCAAGCTCCAGAGGGCAGGTGGGGAGCTGTCCCAGCTAAGTGGGCAGCTCCATCCAGCCAGGGGAAAACTGGCTTGGCCCTAAGGGTATGGGGGGATCCTGATTTGCATGGGCTAGGAAGCAGCTGCCTGGCAGCGAGGAAAGCTTTTGCAGCTATGGGGAGATTAGGACAGGTCCCCATTTTCACATGGCTGTGAGGCAGCTGCCCAGCAGCTAGGACACCTCTCCGAACCTTGTGGAGATTGAGATGGGTCCTGATCTCGACATCACTGGCAGGCAGAATCCCACCAAGCTGGGACTGCTGTCCCACCCACTGGACCCCCTGCTGCCCAGGCTGACTCAGAGCAATTTGCCCCCAGTCCATATCTACACATGCGGTATGGTACATTAGTTAATGCACCATTTTTCTAGTACCTGTGTCTACCACTACTAGAAAATGGTGCATTAAACTTACATGCTGCACAGTGATTGCTGCACATGTGTAGATGGTAATGCTTTACTGCTCATTAGATTAATCTAATACTATATTAGTGTGCAGTAAAGCACCCACTGAACATTTACAACAAGAGGACTTAGTTCATATTGATTGGAGAATGACCGTCAGAATGCCATGATATGGAAATCTCAGAAAGCTGTCATGATTAGGAGATGGATTAATCTGAAGACAGTGCCTTCATCTCTCATGCTCAGAAGTGGTAGTGACAGTCTGAGAAATGAGTTGTGAGATTGAGATTAGCTCCCTTAAAATTTCCATTTTCAATAAATATCAGACAGACTTCTTCATGGAAAATAAAGTTGCATTTTTTAATATAAAAACAACTTGACATTTTTCAGTAATGCTTTTTAATGAGCACTGCTCTGAGCTATAATATAATGAAATTTGCTTAAAAGTAGAACAGGCTGGTAATGCTTGGCAGAACAAAGTGGCATATGGTAAAACAGTTGTGATTTATTGGCAAGCGCTTACATTTTTTGGAAAGCTAGCGGCTTGCGGCATGGTGGACTGCATCTTGATATTCAGTGCTGAAAAGAAAAAAACTACTGAACAATATGCACAGGTTACTTTTTAAGAAGCCTGGTCTTTTAATAAAGGCAAACAAAGTGCCTACTCTCTTATTTTATCTTTTGCATTTATTGCTCTGCATATGACAGTTCATGTTTTAGCTTGTCTGCAAATGAATCTTCCATTTTGTGCCTTTAAGTGTTAAAATATACAGTAATGTAAAAGCACACAAGAATGTTGAAAGGTTAGAAAAGGTGTAAACCAGCATGCATCTATTTAGTGCCACGTACTTACTCTTGTGTACAGCAGCTGTGGATCTGGAACAGAATATTTTGAGAAATGTCCATAATAGTATTTTAGAAAAAAACATGGCTATAGGTAACATTACAATAGGATTTACCCTCATGCCATTTAGTCTAGCAAGTATCAAAGGTCATGGGCATGAGGAGTAGATAGCAGAGGGGCACAAGCAGCATGATATTCACAGGGTAGAATACAACACCTTCCAAGGCTATCATTTACATATTCATGTCCATGTACCTTCATTCCCTAATGTAGAGAGTAAGCCACATTTCAGGAAAATTCTCAGCTTGCATGGTAGGGAGATGGAACTCACCCTCCCCCTGAAATGGAAGAAGAGATTCCCTCCTTATTGGTCCCTCATATGTTTTCTTCAGATATGGAGTATCAGCCATTAAATAGCATATGGTTAAAACCCTGAGCCTGTTTCTTGGCTGCAGAAAAAATGTAAATGAAGTACAACACACAGATCCTATAGTGGGTCATACATGGTGAGGATCATATGTGGTGGGATGACACTGGTCTTGGTCCTTTCTTACATGGATAACACCCCCCTTGCATGCAGCAGGAGTTACGACTCCGTTGCTCATACCCATATTGTTTTATATACCTGTTTTTGGATGACTAATTACTGAAAACAGTTTTAAAGTAATATATATATTGTAATGCGGAAATTCAGGAGAATCAAATTCTTTCCCTGATTTACATTTTAGATTTTTTCTTAATCCTAAATTGTAAAGTTCCTTCAACTAAGCATTGGGTATTTCAAGTAGTTTTTTTGCTATATATAATATGGGAATTATATTTAAAAAAATTAAAGAGGCATCCTTTGGAGTATATCACTTTTTAATTAAAGGAGTATGAAATGCCTCTAGGGAACTAGACCTCTCCGGCCTTGCTATTCTGAATATACTGGAATGGGGAAATGGTAAAATGAGTTTCTAAATGCCTTGCCGCTAGACTTGTGAAGCTTGGCTTATTGAATTTTGTACAGTACGGTCACAGATAGATAAAAATGCTTGTCAGTTGCTGAGGAAAATTATAGCACTACTATTGTTAGAGGTTACTTCTTGTACTATACTCTGTGTGAAAGTAATCTGTCATAACTTTGTGTAATGGTGTCTCTTTTTAAATAAGTTTATAGTCTTTAGGGTTTGATTTCATGTTTTAAGCCATGCTTTAAAGCTATTTTTCCTACAGAAATTAGCAGTGCAACAATGCTGTATAAACGTTGGAAAAGATTAGAATTAAGTACTGGGACAGTGAGGTATAGCAGGGCTGTGATGTCAGAATCTGCCTTGAGCAAAAGGCTGTGGGATAGATATGTCATTCTAGGGTGAGAGAGGGATTGTAATCTGATTAATTGACTTTTAGGTACAAAATCTATCTTGGTTATTTTCAGTTTGTCTAATCAAATAGCTTCCATTCCCCAGGTCTCAATTAATTAAAATATAGCCTGTAAAGCCACATGTCCAAGGCCCAAACTTCTGGATTGATATGATCTGAGACCACTTTTAAGTAAAGATTCCAGTCCTCATGGTTACAAATAAAAGCTTGAAAATGTGACCTGGGCACAGTGAATACAGTGGCATCTGCCAGTGTGTGCAGAGAACCTGAGAGGGATAAAATATCCCATTCATTTCAGTAAGGTAAGTATATATGGAAGTAGAGGAGACCATGCCAATGTCTACCACTCTTCAGGCTTCACTCTGCTGTTCCTTCTTATACTGTGGGTTCATCTTGATACCAACTGGAATCAAAATTGTTGAATAACTTCTATCTATTTCAGTGCAAGCCTGTGAGTGGACTCTTCTAGGCTAAGCATGCTTTATTTGGTTTAATTTAAATATGATGCACTGAATCCAAAATAAGTATCCACACAGAAGCTATCTGCAATAACTAAAGGTCAAACTCTAAATTAGTTAATTTGATGCCAGTTTGTACATAGGCATGCCCTGTAAGTGGCAGAAGACTGCAGTGTACCTAGCCTTGAAAGGGTTGTTCTGGCATCTCAGCTGTGTGCTGATGAGCTGCCTGCTATTTACCCATCTTCTTTCTGATCATAGGGGCTAGGGACAGACATTCCAAAGCTTGAATCTGAATTGATTCAGTCTTTACAGGTTAGTCTAACTTGGCTAGGCTGAATCAGTTTGTAACTGCACAAACAACCCAGAAATGCAGGCACATGCCTACAGTGGCTCAGGCTAGAAGCCAGAGAGCACTAGAGCAGCCCTCCCTTACCTTCCACAACACTGAGCTGAGGGGCCCATGGCCAGGCCCTGGCAGGACACTCTGATTAGGGAGGGTCCCCCCTCCTTCCGACCAGCCCAGCAGGGAATTGATAACATAGTGTTTATCGCCTTATTACAGAAACAAGAGGGACATTCCCAGCTACCTGCTGATTCTACCTTTGTCCCATCTGCCACAGCACGAACCATAGCCAGCATGTAGTCTGTTAGCTAATGCTGAGAAGTGTCTATTTAAGGGAGAGGGGATGGGGGAAATCCCTGCTTAACAGGGAGGGGGGGAAGCCAGGCTCCAGCCAGGAAGCAAAGGAGAGGGGCCAGCTCTGCTGTGGAGCAGAGAGCTCTGCCCAGCCCAGAAAGCATGCTGGGATGCTGGGGGTGTCTGGTTTAGCTTAAACCAGAAGAGGGTCTGGGACAGACATTGCATGAACCAGTTTGAGTTAAATTAGTTAAGTCTAACCTACATTCAACCAGGTTTATCTTAAACCGGTTTCAGCCATTTTCAAACTGGCTTATGTGCACTGAATATCTGTTCTGTTATAGGTTTAAACCAGTTTCTGATCACTTACACTGGTTTATGTGTAATGTTTCTCCCTAACCAGGATGTGCCCCTTTTCTGCCTCATGCTGCTACTCTGGTTTTCTGGGAGAGCAGTCCTCCTGCTGCTTCCCCTTTATGTAGCAATGGGTGCACAGGGGGTTCCATGCTGTGACATGCTTAAGGATCTCCAGTCATCTCCGTCCTGCTGGCCAGCCAGCATATAGGCATGGGAAGGTGAAGTAAAGGGAGAGAAGCGTAATTTTAGTAGTTGAAGAGCAAGGTGAGAAGTTTG
>NW_017729022.1:145771539-145774011 GCF_001723915.1 Gavialis gangeticus
AGAGCCAAAGTGTATGTTGTTAGTAGGCTTCAGGCTGAATATTGTCCTTACTTGATGATTTTTTGCTGCTGTTTTTATCATTTATTTTGGCCCATGTTGTAGTATTACAACAGGCTTTTAGAAATAGAGGCTTCAGGGCCAACCATTAAATCCTCTGGAATGAGGAATTCAGAACACATTTTGGCCTATATTGATTTAGTAGGGGTTCATTTGATATGCTTAACCTGCTTTTTGGTTATCATAACAGGACCTGAAGAGTTGCATATTCAGAACAATATCTATGCTGTTCTGTCAATGCAAATCTAGCACAGGCTTCTGTTTTACAAAACATACATCATGTGTGGTCATTCTATAGACTTTGTTTAAGTAAAAAAGGTGCCTCTAAAATTTTCAGGATAGGAATAAATTAGTGCAATTGTGTTTGAAATAATGCAGCTTTCTTAAATCTTTCTTTTCAAGAGAGTAGTAGATAATCTATGTCAGCTATAAGAGGATTCAGCTGAATGGTAATGCTATGAGGAGCATAGTCTTTAAATTAGAACTAAATGCATCTAATTAACAACTATTACATTGCTTTATGTGGAGCAGTTTTTAAATAAAATGCAGCCATTTACCTTGCATGTATCAGGCAAATTACAAAATCAATGAAAATTACTAAATACTCCTATTTCAGTTGCCTTCAAAACAACTTTAATACCTAAACATGTTTCTCCTAAATGTTGATGAAATAAAAAATCCATAGGGTTTTCTGTTTTGGAGAGGGGATGGGGAGTGTCTCCTGAATAAACTGTGGCTTTTATGGTGTTGTATAAATATATTTTTGTGATGTCTGCACTAAAATTGAAATTAATGACTGCTTTTTTTTAGTGATTTTAGCCATATATCCAAATAGAAGGGTGTTAAGCTTTTTCTCTTTCCTAGCATGTAGGTGGTAAAAGACTATTCTGATTAGTCAAATGGTATAGGTTAGTTATGACTCATCTCTGGAAATCAGCTAACTTGAATTCAGATTGGTTTTGGGTGTTTTCCAGTAAGATTTTATGAATATCTATTTACTGTTTGGCAAAGATACTATATTAGTTGTTCAGACAATTTTTCTATGTAGGCTCATGTTTATGTACTAAATAACCATGGTAGAGGATCAATTATGGTTTTATTTTTGTTGGCATGCATTTAGACTTCATGTTGCATGGTGCCAAAAGGTAGGTGGTAACACCATGAGCAAAAATACTAAAGGATTGGATTACTTTAGTAGCAGTAAAAAGAGGGTAATGTCATGCTTAAGGATCTCGTGTTTATCAGTGCTAGGAGAAAATTATATTAGGCATAATCTATGTAGTGTATTTCACTTTGTAAATCAAGGAGTATTTTCAAAGAAATGAAACATATTTACATGCCCTCATACTTCAAAATCCTCTCTATTATTCTATTGCTTATATTCCAGTATAGAACAGGAAACAATTGAGAATAGACATTTATTGTGCTGGCATACTACATCTTCAGAGTAATAGTTCCTGCCTCAAAGAGAATACAGTCTTGATAGTTTTCCATGGCCATCCATGTAATTTAGGGCTAGGTGATGATGTTATTGTTATTTGTAATGCTTGGGTAGAAGTTTATAGTCTATGGTGTTTGATAATTATATGATCCTTTAGGATTTTTCTGTTTTATTTTATCAGGTAAATTGGGATATCTAATCTTTTATTAAAATTGCACATTTTCATAGTTTCATAGTTGGTAGGGTCAGAAGGGACCTGAGAAGATCATCAAGTCCAACTCCCTGCCATGGCAAGAAAGAGTATTGCAGTCAAACGACCCCAGGGAGGTGTTCATCCAGCCTCCTCTTAAAGACCCCCAGGGTAGGAGCCAGCACCACTTCCCTTGGAAGTTGGTTCTAGATCCAACCACCCTGACAGTGAAGTAGCGCCTCCTGATATCTACTCTAAATCTACCCTCTGGCAGCTTGATCGTTATTTCTTGTCACTCCTGGGAGTGCTTGGGGGAACAGGGACTCCCCTGTTAAAAAGCACCCTGTTCAAATTCGCAGATGACACTAATATGTGGGCACACTAGAAGGGAGGAATAGGCTGCAATCAGACCTAGACAGGTTACAGAGGTGGGGGGATGAGAACAGAATGGGTTTCAACACTGACAAGTGCAAGGTGATGAACCTGGGGAGGAAGAACCAGCACCCTACCTACAGGCTGGGGAACTCCCTTCTCGTCAGTACAGAGGCAGAAAAGGATCTTGGAGTCATCATTGATGCCAAGATGAATATGGGCCAGCAGTGTGGAGATGCAGTCAGGAAGGCCAACTGCACCTTGTCATGCATCCACAGATGCATCTCAAGCAGATCCAAGGAGGTGATCCTCCCACTCTATGCGACACTGGTTGGGCCACAGCTGGAGTACTGCATCCAGTTTTTGGTGCCACACTTCAAGAGGGATGTGGACAACATGGAGAGGGTCCAGA
>NW_017729022.1:145779011-145779961 GCF_001723915.1 Gavialis gangeticus
CCCCTTGTGGACATCTGCCAGGATATTTTCTCTCAAAAAGCTTACCCAGGACTGAGGTAGGACTAACAGGCCTATAGTTTCCTGGGTCCTTCTTCCTCCCTTTTTTGAAAATGGGAACCACATTGGCCCTTTCCCAGTCCTCTGCCACCATGCCAGAATACCATGAGTGCTTGTAAAACCATACCAGGGGTCCTGTGGTGACCTCTGCTAATTCCCTCAGCACTCTGGGGTGAAGATCATCAGGACCTGCTGATTTAAATACGTCCAGTCCTTCCAGCAGTTCCTTGACTAGGTCCTCACTGACCCTAGGCCTGGGTGTGCCTCTCTTAGGACCTACAGGGGTCCTGGTTGGGGGGGGGTGACCTGGTCCCTGCTCAGAAAAATGGAGGCAAAGAAATTGTCTGGTGCAACAACCAGATTTCCTAGTGTGTCCTGCAGAGACCCTACATTACCTGGTACTTTCTTTTTACCCCTCATGTATCTAAAAAAGGATTTATTGTTGTCCTTGATCTGGGTAGGTAGTCCCAGTTCTATCTACACCTTGGCCTTCCCGACCACCCCCCTACATCCCCGAGCAACTGAGGTATAGTCCTCCCTGGTGATGGCCCCTCCATTCCATTGGTTGTATGCCTCCCTTTTAGCTAGGAGACATTCCCGTATGCTTTTGGTGAGCCACGGGGAATTTTGCACCCTCTTGCCCCCTTTGATCCACAATGGGGTTACCTCCCTTTGTTTCCTCTTTTAAGTTAATTGCTCTTCATTGTTTAAATAAGTATGCTATGCAGTTTCAGTAAGCTGTAGTCTTGTCTTGTCTTGTCTTTGTGTGTGTGTGTGTGTGTTTCTTGTTTATGCCCATTGTTTATCCCTTGGCCTATGAAGAGAGAGTGACAAAGAGATGATGTAAACCAGCAATAAAAAGGGTTCTCCAGGCAGGATTTGTTATTTTTTGT
>NW_017729022.1:145780105-145783015 GCF_001723915.1 Gavialis gangeticus
GTTATTATTTGTTGCTGATAGGGACCTGGTAGGGACACAAAGTAAACTGCATTGTAAGCAGTTGCTGATGTAACACATTGCATGATCAGGTTTTTCAATTATAGCAGTGGAAACCTAAAGAAATAAATTTATTCACAATCCAATTCATGTGAATTTCTATTGTGTATATGTGTATGTGAGGTGTACCCACATATATAATATGTTCCTTTAACACTGGTAGTATATGCATAGTTTTATTTCTATAAAATAAAAGTGAAAAGCTTCATTGGCTTGCTTTCAAGCTGTTAAAGGGTCCATAAAGAGCAATACTTATGTAGCGAGTTTCACGTGTGTCATCTCTGGAGAACGTTAAACATTAACCAATACTCCAATTAACTTGTATCTAGCAGGTAGATGTCATTCTCCCCATTTTTCAGATTGATAAAGCAAGGAAGGGATATTAATTGATCCACTCCTGGCCATAAGAGAAATCAGAATCCAAGCCAGAAATATAACTCAGCCTCCTGTGACTCCTGTGCCTACAACAGACAGTATGCATGTCATACAAGAAATATACTTAAAGCGTGAGGTATAGCTAATACTAGTCATCTAAAAATTAAACATTAATCATTATGGGCTTAATTCTTCATCACTGGCACTTTGCTGCTGCACACTATAAATTTTAAGTGCTACAGTTTTAACATTTTATACTCACTTGCATAGTGTATAAATGACTATATCAAGTTCAAGTGGAGAATCGGGCATAATCTATCAAAATGCTGAATTCTTCTCGTCAGGTTGTGATGACTCGCATCTTCTGTTGGAGTAGCGAGCATTCAGTACATTGCAAAACCGGGCCCCAGTATTTGAATGATAAGTTATCTGGTTTTATGGGAGTTTTGACATTAACATTAATGGAAGCGGAAATAAGCCTTGAATTTTGAAGGAGTACAAAAAATAATACTTAACTTTTTCAGAACGTGTTTACTTTCTCAGTGATTTCTAGGAATGAAAATAGTTAGTTATGATCAACACGTTATGATGAAAAGCAAGATGTAAAACTGTTTATCCCATCAATATCATATACATCAGAATCATTTATCTCTGTGACCTCAGTAAGGCTTGCTCCAAGGCTAAGTATAGGCAGTCAGAAAACCTGAGACTGAATTGATTGTCTTTGCAGGTTAGTCTAAGTTGCAAAGATTGAACCAAGAAGCAAATGAACAGACATTCACTTAATCACTAAATCACTTTTGATTTAGGAAATTGCAGCCACACACCTGCAGTGGCTCAGGCCAGAAGCCAGGAGGCACTGGAGTATGGCTCTCTGTCACATAGCAAGCATAGACTGTGTGTTTGTTTCCTCTTCCTGCTGCCCCCGAGGTCTCTGGGATTTGTAGTCCACACTTACAGCAGGAGGACTCATCAGGGTTGTCATCACTTCCTCGTCCTCCTTCCTGGTGCCTCTGGGATTCATAGTTCACAGTTGCAGCCAGCACTAAGTATGCCAGAAGGGCAGGGCAGCTCTGTACTTGGGGGGAAGGTGAGTTTAACCCCCACTCCCTGGTCCCAGGCCCCAGCAGGGGTTTGCCTGTTAGGGGAGAGGGGGCTCAGTGAGCCATCCCTCACTGCTCCAGCTAGGGAGCAGACAGGCAGAGCCAGCCCCGCTGTCTGGACTAGACAACCCAACCCAGCACAGGGCTGCAAAATGCTGGGATGCTTTGGGGCTCTGATTTAACTTGAACCAGAAAGGGGTCTGGGACAGAAGTTTCATAAACTGGTTTGACCTAGATCAGTTAAGTCTGATAGTACATTCAACCAGATGTATCTTGAACCACTTTCAGCCATTTTGAAATTGGTTTATGTGCACTGAACTTCTATTCTGTTACAGGTTTAAACAGATGTTCATTGGCCCATATGACACAGGAAGCCCAAGTCTTAACTTTTTGTTATGTTTTTTTTTCTTGTCTGTAGTGGATAAGAGTTATGTGCAGTTACAAGTATCCCAAATCCTTGATCCATTTATGATCAATGAACTCCCAAATAAGGGAATTCCATTCTTTTTTTAATAATTATTTCTAGAACTATTTCTCCATGACACCTGCATCTTACCCTTCTTATTATGTATGCAGGAATAGGAAAATAAATCTCTGGAACACATTCTGATCCCCAGGGTAAATTATGAATAAAAGACTTCACCATAAAGGCTGGAGAGAACTGAAATACACTCCAAAATCTAGAGTATTCTTAAAATTACCCCAAACTTCAAGTTTCATTTCAGGCTTAATGAAATGTTTTGTGTCAAATAAAACTTAATCTCCCAGAAATTAAATCCTGGGAGATTTACTGTGGGGGTAATGATTAAATTGGATTCATTTTTAAATCTGTTTTGTTTGTTTATTCCAGCTGCTGCATAGCCATAGTCTGTTTCTGTGGCCCTTGTGCCATCGTTGAAAACAACCTATTTTGCTAAATGCGTATCTCATTCCTGTATTGCATTTGTAAGACAATGTGGGGAAAATTCTATTTTCCAGCAGACACCAGTGTGCTGGCCAGTGCTAAGTGTCTGTTTTAATGTAATACTTTCCTTCATGCCCCCCCAGACTTTCATTTTGCAAGGTAGTTGCTAAAGGAAAAACTCTGATCTCTTTGAGATTGTTGAGAAGTGAGAATAGGACCAGGATGGAAAAGTTAAATATCAAAAGAGAGCACTGAACATTATTTCAAATACTAAAATCCACAAATTTAAAACAGATGCTTTGGATAAATCATGAACCTATGAAGCAATAATGCTTTGTTATGCATGCAGGGATTCAGGGAAAAGAAAACAGAAGAATTTATTGCTAGAATTTGCTGAGAATGCTGCCTCCATCAAACAAAGAGGTTAATGACTAGCCTGCCAGAATACTGTCAGACTGGTGGAATTGGAAG
>NW_017729022.1:145783169-145785264 GCF_001723915.1 Gavialis gangeticus
GCGGTGGGGGGGGGGGGGGGGGGGGGGGGGGGGGGGGGGGGGGGGCGTGGGAACAGGCTCTGGAAACTCTAGCACAACATGTCTTTTTTCTTTGTAAATAAACTTTGAAACTGTTTCTTAGCCAAGGCCCAGTGCCTGGGTATCAGTCAGCTGAACCAAACTTTACTTGTGAAGCTTTCTTTATCTGGTTTGCCACATGAGGACACCAAGAATACTTAATTCCTTTTTAACAACTGAAAGCAGAAATAGAGATAAAATAGGTGCTTTCTGAACAGAGAATAAATAATTGAGAGGTTGAAATCAGGTTTAGAGTAGTCTGATCCTAGATGGATGATTTATTTAATTATTTGTTTAATTATTTATTTTCCTGGTATGGTATGGTAGGTCGTGACTCCTATTTTGGGCCTGTGCAATTAGAAACATGTTGAAGATGGTATTGCAGGCTAATAGCCTATCAGTTATAGCATCCTTTTCCTGTTTACAAATCATAGCATGTCCCATAAAAATCTCTGACTACTCACTAGCAAACTATACAAAGAATTCTTAGAATTTTCGCAATCTGCCAAGGAACTTCTGTTGTATTGATTATAACTGTCCACACTTAAGGAGATGAATTAATAACACTAAATATGGAAGGCTTCCAGCTAATGACATTAAGCAGTAAAGGAAGCCATAATGATGGAACATAATTGCCAATAATTGTTCAATGGCTGTTCTGTAATCAGATTCCTTTGAAGTTGCATGAAAATAAGTATTTTTTTCTTGTAAAGTTATTAGCATTACTGTGGGAAATTGAGTTACTGTTGTTTAACTGTTTAGGTGCTGGGCATTATAACAAGTGCATTACCAATGAGAGATGAGTTTTTATGCTTATGCCAAATAAAAACAGCAGAATGTATAAAATTTGTGCAGTAGCCTTCAAGGAAGCTGTAAAATCCCATTCACAGGAAACATATAAGTCTGGATTTGATTCTGAAGCCATTTAGCCAGTTTTCTATGATTGGGATCCATATGCTCTTATTGTGGTATAAAACAACTCTGCCAAAACTCTAAGCACCCCTTTAATTAAAATGCCTGGAGCACCATGTGTATTAGTGTCCCCATGCTGAAAAATGACAATGGGGGTGTTTTAACTAAACCTCCTCAAACAAGCTTTAGTTATACACCCCCATCACCATTTTTCAGCACAGGGACACTCATACACATGACGCTCAAGTCTGCTGGAGCATGGTAATGAACTGAGTCTACTCCAGTGCACTTTAATTACAGCATGTCAAAGCAGCTTTGCTGCACGTGTATAAGTGCCCTAATCGACTTAAACCCTTCTAATTAGAAACTGAATTAGGCCTAATTAAAATGATATTCCTATAATGCAGTGGCATGTAAGACATGACAATGAAGCTTGAGGGAGTGATTTCAGTATGGACATTGGTGTAGCTTGTGGTGTAGGTTGTAGCTGTGTCGGTCTAAGGACATAGGCAAACAAGGTTCTTTGGGTGAATCTGATACCTTTTATTAGACCAACTTAAATAGCTGTAAAACAATTTTTAAGCAAGTTTTTGTGTTTAACAACCCTTCATCAGGCTGGGGAAGTTTCAGTAGTTGGTGTGTGCTCTTCCTGGATGGAATGAAAAGTAAAGAAGCCACAGGCTGGGCTGGTATGCAGGAAAGACAGGCAGTCAGTGAAGATGTAGATTGAGGAGTCAATGGGTGAGAGACAGGCTGGGTCGGGGGGGAGGGAAGGGAGATGAATAGTGGAAAAGTACCTTGGGGCAGGTTATAACGTGTCATAAATCCAATGACTATATTTAGTCCATGATTTTTAGTATCCAGGAGGTTGATGCAAGTGCTTGACCACCTGGGCAACAGCAGTCATCGCCTGCTGTCCTCGCCGCTTTGTCACCATCCAGCGCAAGGTGACAAAGGCCTGCAGCAGGGCAACAGCCCTAGATTTCAGGAGGGCAGACTTCAATGAGCTAAGGAGAATAGTCAGGGAGGCACTGAGGTCCTGGAGGGGAGGGGAGTCGGGTGTCCAAGAAGAGTGGTCGCTCCTTAAGGAGATGATCCTCCAAGCCCAAAGGGAGGTAATCCCAAC
>NW_017729022.1:145786088-145786503 GCF_001723915.1 Gavialis gangeticus
TCAGACCAACCTGGTGGCCTTCTATGACCATGTCACAAAATCCTTAGATGCTGGTGTAGCAGTGGACGTAGTTTTTCTGGATTTTAGGAAGGCCTTCAACACTGTCTCTCACCCCATTCTTATTAGAAAACTGGGGGACTGTGGTGTCAACACCTACAGTCAAATGGGTCGCTAACTGGCTGGAGGGCCACATACAAAGAGTGGTGGTGGATAGGTCATTTTCAACCTGGAGAGATGTGGGCAGCAGGGTTCTGCAGGGCTTGGTCCTCGGGCCTGCACTGTTCAACAACTTCATCAGTGATTTGGACGTGGGGGTGAAAAGCACCCTGTTCAAATTTGCAGATGACACTACTATGTGGGCACACTAGAAGGGAGGAATAGGCTGCAATCAGACCTAGACAGGTTACAGGGGTGG
>NW_017729022.1:145787071-145789769 GCF_001723915.1 Gavialis gangeticus
CTTGTCATGGCATAGTCTGGATCCATTTGGTGTGTTCTGGGTCTGAGGAAGTTTGCTTCTGGTGATGAGGTTAGTGAGGTTCGGTGCTTGTTTGAAGGCTAGGATGGGTGGCTCTGGGAAGATCTCTTTAAGAATAGGGTCCATTTCTAGTATGGGTTGCAATTTTTTGAGGATTTTCCATACCGGTTCAAGGGAGGAGTGATACGTCATAACCAGCGGTGTGCTTTTTGTGGCAGAGGGGGTGATTCTTCTGTACTACGGCAGTTCATGTGGGATCCAGGTAGCTCTTTCAAATGTGCAATCTATCTCTCTGCAGGAGTGTCCTTGTTGGGTGAAAGCCTTTAGCTTGAGTTTCCTGAACCAAAACTCGGTTTTCAGTGTGACTTAGCATTAGGATATTTATATCAGGATGCATTTTTTAAGCTAAATGAGGTGGTCCTGTCCTCTGTAACTCCATCCATAAAGGATGGGGAGTAAAAAGCTGTCTTCATGCTCTCAGTATTTTCTCACTGGCCTATAGACTTTCTTGGATTGACATTCTAATGTTATTGTATTTGTATAGTGTGGTTAAGTCTAGAGGCCCCAACTCACACATCAGAACTTTTTTTTGCTTGGTGGTAAACAAATATACCAAGAAACAGCATCTACCCATAAATTATAGTCAAATACAAGTTTAGGTCAATTTTAGATTCACTGAATTGTGGGGACATAAGCCCAAATTATTCCATATCTTTCCACCCCTAAAGCTCATGTTAAGACTTTTAATTCATGATCTACTGAAAGAGCAGAAATATATTCAAAATTTTGCTGTAGAAAGATGAGTTCTGTAAGAGGTTATTGGGCAAAATTAGAACATGATAAAGTTTTACCTACACAGTAAATATGGTGGCTTATGCCCACTTGAGCATAAATTTGATACTGGTATCAGGCAGGTATCAAATTTATGCCTGATTTGTTACTGCGCAGTAACCCAGGGGGCATACCTGCTGGGTCTGCCCAGCTACTAGAGGACCAGCCTGAACCTAGCCCCAGGGCTCCTAGATGACTGCCTCTCCTGACTTCAATTTGAGACTAAAGTTAGTGTCAAGAGCTGGCAGCTGGCTCTGGCTTCAACTTGGGACTGAAGTTAGTCCCAAGGTCTGGTAGCCATGTGGCCAGAGCCTGGAACTCCCCCCAGTGGCCACGGGGGTACATGGCAGACTGCTTTGACCTGGGACTAAATTTAATCCCAGGGAGAATTAATGTGCTTTAGCATTAATTTAGGATTAATGTGTTTTAATACCTGCACATGTAGACACTAGCCTATTCCCACTTATTGCAAAGTAACTTACTGTGCAGTAAATTTAAGCCAATGTAAATTCAAGTGCAGACATGCCCAGTAAGTGGGAATAGGCTGGCATCTACACGTGCAGGTGTTAAAACACATTAATGCTAAAGCCCATTAAGTTAATCCCAAATCACTCCACACACACACAGGGTTACTGAGCAGTAAGGCATCTTCATGTGCATTACTGCACAATAAGTAATCAGGCATAAATTTGATTCCTGCTTCATGCAGGAATCAAATTTATGCTCAAGTCTGTTTAAGGCACCATATTTACTGCACAATACAGGCAGGCATGGATGTGTAGATGTATGCCCATACTGCTCAGTAATTTCAGTTACTGCTCAGTAAATGCGGACATGTAGATGTGCAGTAAATTTAAGCCGGCATAAATGCACATGTAGACATGCCCAGAGAAATATAATTATACCACCTTTAGCAATTACATATAAGTACACACACACACACACACACACACACACACACACTATAATATATTTAATTAAGCTAAATGGTAACTTTTTATGAAAATTTTCATTGGCATTTAAAGTGGAAGAAGAGAAATCGGCAGCAGTGTATTCATTCATTTCTATGGATTAAAAACAATTCCTAAAACAATAACTATATAGGTAATTTATGGATTCTTTTATTAAGAATTCATACTATACACCACATTGCCCATCATGTCACAATAATTTTATTAATTATAGGATTAAATAACATTACACTGCAGTAATGTATATTTCTCCTTAGTATCTTATGCTTAGTATGTCTTAATTTCTTTGGAACACTGTGCCATTTCTGGCAGGAATTTCCATGGCACTCATTGGTAATTCTACTCCCATTAATATTAGTGGGAGTTTTAACAAAGTTAAGCAAGTACTGAGACCTTTTTGAAAATCTGTCCCTCGGATGTCTACCAGTTTTGTAAATATTATTTCAAAATATTAGAAATACAGTTGCATGTTTACATTAATGTTGGGGGTTTGTCTGGTTTTGTTTTGTTTTTTCTTCCATTTATAAGCAGCGTGGAAAAGGCTAATCAATTGTTTATAGATCCTAGGAACCGAATAGGATAGGCTGCTTATAAGACTTTACAGTACAATCACTGGATGTTCTTATAACACGTTTGTTTATAATATTTATAATACCTATTAATTTGACAATTAAAAGACAGTTGACAAATGAAACCTTAGCATAAAGCATAACTGAAGCCTGCACTCAGACTGCAAATGTAGGCGCATAGTGTTATACATGCACGTGTGTGTATGCACATATGCATGTGCATGCATGCATAACACCATTTGCATATGTTTGAACTTCACATACATAGATACACACACACACACACACACACACACACACACACACACA
>NW_017729022.1:145790094-145803019 GCF_001723915.1 Gavialis gangeticus
AAACACACACACCCACACACACACACACACACACACACACACACACACACACACACACACACACACACACACACACACACACACACACACACAGAAAAAGATCCAGATTTTTCTAAAATGGTGTGGGATCTGTACTGCACTGTAGGGGTAGCTGCGCCCCCCACCCCCTTCCAAGACTCCTCCTGCCCTTCTCCCCACTCCAACCAGAAGAACATGCCTAGGGAATGGACTTTAAGTCCCAAAAAAGGTAAACTCCCCCTGCTACCTTTCCCCTTCATGCTCAGAGGCATGTTTCCTCTCCTTTGCTGTTCTGGGGAGTTCCTGTCCTACTCTACTCGGGCTGTGAGGATGTTAGGCTTTCCCTGGGATTGCTGCAGCAAAGGCAGTAGCAGAGCGGCAGGTTCCCCTTCCCTGTGCCTGGTCCTGGGTTCTGGGAACACTGAACTGGAGCAGGCAAGGAGAGAAAACCCATCCACTTGCTGCCCACCTCTATTGCAGACTGAGCCCAGCCCCTGGGCAGCCCAGCTGTGGACCAGAACAGAAGGTCCCATCACCCTCGAGACAGCACAGTCAGCGGGGACACAAGCAGGGGAAGGGAGAGTAGGCAGTAAGGGGACAGTGGAAGAAGGGGCATAGGCATCTGAACATCAAGGGGAAGAAGAGGGGAATACTTACTTTCTTTGGGACCTGAAAAAGCTGTCTGGCAATTTAGGTGGGGCTCCCAGCAATAAATACTACCACCACACTGCCTCCCCCACCCCCACAGCCAAATATCTAGACGCATGAGGAGCCTTTTCTTTGCATTAAGATGCACCCCAATTATCCCCCGCTGGTTTTGGGGAGAAGGTGTGGCTTAAACACGAGGAAAAACAGCAATTACAAAAGAGTAAAGTAGCAATAGTATGTCTATAAACATTTTGACCTGCAAAAGATCCAAGCATCCAGGCCATAGCAATGTGTGCTCATTTAGCACTTGGGGTGTGGGGAACAGCATTCTGCTTATCCTACTCGTTTTCCGCCCCCTGGATGCACGGTGTCTTGCTGTGCTGCACTACCTAGTTCTTATGGCTGCACAGAGGCAGCACAGGGCTTCCCCCACCACTGCACTCTGGTGGGCAGGGAGGAGCAGCGGAGCACCACTCTGCTTGCTTTGCTCACCCCCAGGTACACTGATTGGCATGGCATTTTCCTGCCAGGCTCCTTGGGTTGGTTGGGCAGGGGCAAGACAGAGCTTTCCCCTGCCCCAGCAAAATCTCCTGGTTGAGGATTCAGCAGGGAGGGGTAAAGATCCTGGTGTTCCTTAGAGTTGGTGCCCAGGATGTGTGCCCCCTCACCCTGCCCTAGTTGCACTACTGCATCCTAGGGAGTCTAGCGCCTGACAGTCCCAGAGAATTCAGAGTTTGCACCCCAAGTTACTATACTACTTAACCAAGGAACCATGTGAAATCACTAATGGTGTAAGATATCTTTCCTTCATGGCATGCAAGGCCTGTGACCATCTGGCATTCTTAGCACTTGTCTGCATGGATCCTCTCCCTAGCTCTGAGAGAGAGAGAACTACATAAGATGAAGGAGAGTGTTTTGAAGTTCCTTTAATTAATATTGACTTTTTTGTGTCAGTTTTGTGTAAGCTTAGCCATAATTATGTCCTGAGCTCTGTAAATCATACTTCTTTGCAGAACATGACAGAGAGAATGAGTATTTTCAATGGTAGATCTTAATTTGTAGTGATATTAATGCATGGTAAGGGTGGATATCTTTAGCTGCTCCCTCACAACTAGTACTACTAAAGTAAGATTCATGAATTGAATCATGAAAAGGTATTGGCCATAGCAGCTTACCCTCAATGAATATGACACTGCTTTCTCTTGGTCTGCACAGGAGATTTGAGCTATTTCAGTTATTGACATGGGGCTTCTTATGGATTACAGTCCATGCTGAGCTCCATGTCAAGAGCTGCAATTGTATGGATCCCTTGTGCAGACCATCATTTCTTCTGCACTCACAGAGTTTTATCAGGTATCTCTAGGCTTCATTTTTATGGGCTTTGGTACAGATATATGCACATCTATGGTATGGGTTATGAGGAGTGTTTACCTTGCCTACTGCATGCACCACAAACAGTATTAGGAGATGCTTCCTGGACCTTTTTCTTGTGGCAAGAAGAAAAGGGGCCTTTTGTCCCCACAGTCTCCATTTCTTTTGCACAGGGCTCATTCACTGAATGAGCAGTCTTCTCCATACTCACAGATGGCAAGAAGGTGCACCTCTCGAGGTCACTGGAAACCTCGGGGAAAGATGGTGCCTCCCATAGTACAGTTTCCCACTGTCATGTACACAGTGCTGTTGTATGTTTCATAATCCTTGTTAGAATCATCCTGGCATAATATTATACGAGGTATAAATGGTATAATCGACTAACACTAATGTGAAAAAAATAGAATCAAAATGGAATCTAACTTGTTGCCATCTTAGAAAGCCTTTTTGATATTTTTTTTATGTTCATCTCAAATGCATACTGCATACCAGTAGCCTGACTAAGGAGGATGGGGCAGAGGGACAACCCAGGGAGCAATCCCTGTCTTTGGTTGAAGGAGAGGGAGTGCAAAAATAACCACTGCATCTGGTAGCCAGCAATGGCCCGTGCACTGCTGCTGCCCTGGACACAGAACCACTCTGTCACCCACTCTGCTGTATACAATATAGAAATGCTATTAAATATTCATGCTTGGTAATGTGCCAGTAAGAGTATAAACGCTTTGTCGGGTTTTTTTCCTGGGTACAACATACAATAATCTCATTAGAGACACTATTGTGGCACTCAGACTTACAGAGCTATACACCTACTTATGTGAATATACCTATTGACCTCATTGGGAAGATTGCGTAAGTGTTTATCACTGAATAAGAATGGTGCAATCAGTGTAGTATTTTGCCTGACAAGCTCAATAAAAGGTGGCTAAGGTTCTTTGGGCTAAACACTATAGATTAAAAGTAGAAAGAGAAACCCTGTTATCTGAGTTACTGATGAAAATACCCTTCTGCTTCCACTAACTTCAGTGGACACTGGAAAAGTGCCTCAGTTGCCATAGTAGAGAAGAATATTGGTTATTCTGAAGCTAAATTGTCAAATTTATCAAGGGTTATAATTAGTACTAAGAAACAGCTACAAAAAGGCATAAGAGATGAAGAGAAAAATGATGGATACTTCCTATTCTCTGAGATTGTGTTTCACTCAGTTAATTACCTGTGCATAACATTTTAGTTCCATTAAAAATGGAGGTATATGACTTATAGTGATGCTTATGTTGTATCCTATATAAAATCTCATTGATAAATCATGTTTATTAGGCATGTTAGTATTTTTGCTATAAATGCTAGTTTGTGCATAGATATTATATACTGGTTCTTACTTTTATGTATTAAAATTACTTTGGAAGCATACATAACATTGGAACTGTTTTAAAACATCAGAACAGTTTTAAGAAATTCTGTAGCACATTCATTTTTCTGTTTTGATCAAATGACCCCAAATTATTTAAATATTTTTATTAAATACTTCACTTATCTGTCGTGGCAATAAAATCACTGTGGTCTGACTTTTAATTTTTTTTTCTTTAAGCGACATCCAGAGAGCAGATAAAATGGGTGCTTGTTGCCTAGGTGCCAACAGAAGCCTTCAGATTCTTAATTGCCTCTGTTACATGTGGAACTGCTCTTGCCAATTAATGTTGCAAATGGCGGGTGATCACCTCTCCCTTTTTTAATTTAAGCTTTGTTGTATATAATTTATTTTTAATGGTAAAAATTGTTTTAAAATATTTTGAAGGCTCCTTGATTGACCTTTTATTTTTGCATCATCTATATTGAATAGTTTACCAACACTTCAGGATGCTTTGACACCTTGAGTAAGTTTGGTAGAAGAGCCTGGTACTATTTTAATTAGAAGGTAGTTGAGGTAGGTACTCAGCATTTCTTATTTATGTTGTTGTCATAGGCTATCTTTCAAGTACACCCAGCAGCTTCTGGAGAACAGGAATCCCTCACAGTATAACCATGCTAATGGGACCTTTACATTAACAGATGAATGTTCACCTTATGTGTACTGATCCAAGTGTTATTTAACTTTCTTTACTGGTTTAGCTATTTCTTTTACATAAAGTCTAGTAAGGAATACATCTGATAGAAAGGTTTCCCTTTTGCACGTTAATCTCAGATATACTCTTGTTTACCTGGCTTAGAAAAGCTGTTATTGGGTTGCCAATACAAGAAAATAATCAAGCAAGCTGTCAAAAATGCTGCTGATAGCTGACAGTTCCTACAGCAGAACTCATGTACTCTGTTTACACCAAGGACCAAAAAATCACAGGATTTTATGACTGTTGCCTAGTCATCTCTAGTCTCTATACTTCCATTACGCTGGGAAAGTAGGTGTTCTCTGTGTGTGAAATTCCTTCTGTTTCAAATACATTTAATGTTAAGTGGCTCTGTATTAAAGGTTGCCTGAGAGCTATGCATCTGAAAGGAAAATTGCTACGTTTTTGTTAGAAGGCACACAGTGGTTTTGCTTACAAAAGCCCCTGTATGTTTATAGAAATTGTATTGGGGTCAGCAGTACTTGGAGCTTTTCATATGATACCATTAAAAAGGAAAATCAATAGTTGGCTTAAAGATATTAAAAAGATTGCTTTTACATACACAATTGTATTGAAACTACCGGTACTCTTAGTAATGTGAAGAGGAAGATGAGCCAGAAACTCCATGAAGTCCTTTAGGGACCTTACTGTTCCAGTCCATTTTATGTGGAATATAGTCAAGTGCTCTACTGACGGGCACTACACCCTAAAGTAGTGACAGTAATGACAGACAGCGTCCCACAATGCAATATTATTTAGTGGCATGCTATAACTGATCCTAGTGAAATCCTATCTAATTTATTAGTTCCACGGTACTCTGCTGCATATATTCTCTATGTATGAAACAGTATGCTGATCAGCAGGGTTTTGATCTTAAGTCCATCTGAAGTCAGTAGATGCAAGTCAGCATCTCTTCTTTAAACTCGCACACACATGCCCAGCATATCAGCATTGCTGTATGCCTGTCTTCTGGAATGTAAAATCTACAAGGCAAGGACTGATATTAATTTTGTGCATAGGATAGTTCTAAACAAAATTCAGGCTAGAATGTGAAGCCCAGACTTATAATGATGAGCAATTATTTGGTTAAGTAGCCCTATTGAAATTAACTCTGTAACTCAGCTAAGCAGCTGCTTGTCCATATGTGCAAATGTTTTATAGCCTGGCCCACAATGAGTAAGCAAGTTCTAGGAGGTATCTAAAGTGGTGCTGTGGAAGCAGAAAAGTGGTTATTTCTTTTATGTTCTGGAAGATGACATTAAAGGTACAGCTAATGCTCATTGCAAATAGGAAAGAGGAAACGAGAGTAATCTAGGCTGGTTAGAAAACTGTTACAAAAACTTGGGCTGGTATTGCCAAACTAAATTAATCTGAAATTTAGTATTTAAAGGATGAAGAAACCTTATAAGTGAAGAAGCCTAAAAAAGCAACTTGCAGTTGGTGTAACAATGGGCTGGAAATTTGATTTGAGTTTGTCAAAAATATAAATTTAAAAGCCAGAAGAGTTTGGAGCTTCTTCAGAGCAGTAATTAATACTCCTTTGTCATCATTTCAGCTACCAGAAAACATACCAAATTATACTTTTTTCATGACTCTAATATTCAGAACTGCCCCTGTGATGGTATTTTAAGATTATAGAAGAAGGCTGCTCTGTCTTATAGACTGTAGCAGGTGTTTAGTTGGTGGAAAATGGTTATTATCTGTGGACTTGAATGACTGCCATAAACCCCTCCACCAGATGAGGATCAGGCCCTGAATCTTTTTTGGCCTTTTTAAAATAAAGACTACAAGTTGTGCATATAATTCATCCAAGAAACATTATCTAAGATGGCCAGTATTCAGGAGCTAAATAGAAGCTGTTTTTGGTCCATACTAAAAATCTTGCTGTTTTAATGTTATTCCAATTACTTAACAGTGAATATACAATGGGTTGCACTTTTGATTGGTTGTAGTCTGTAGGATTGATTTGCTAGTGTAACTTGGAACTGAAAACAAATGTCCAGATACTTTTGAATCTCTCTTCATCCACCTCTGCCAGTAGAATAAAATATGAGCTTTTCCAGTAAGAAATATTTTAAATGGTTAGATACTCACAACCAGAAAGAGCATTTTCCCACAGCTCATTTGTTTTATATAGACTGTCAAAAGTGAATTAAGATCCCTTTGCTGATAGCATGCGTTGGACCTTATAGTTAGGCTGCTAGGTTGTTTTTAATAGATGCTTGATGGTTCATTGAACTGCTGTTCAGTGCATCTTTAAATAATAAAAAAAGAGGTTGAGAGAATTATATACGCATCATATATTATGTCACTGACTTGTTCCATATGTAAATTAAGAATTAATATCATTTGTATCATCCCAAATGTGTTCCTGCTTTTGTTTAATGACACAGTGCTATTCTTTTGTATGTGCAGTCTTCCCATAATGACATTTAGTATATTATCAGTGTGACTCAGTCTGTTCAAGTGTGTCCTATTAATCCAATGCATCATTTACATCTCATGCAGTGTTAAAGCGCTGCATCTGCAAAGTAATGTGGAAGAAGATCTCTTTAAAATTTATTTAATATATTTGGAGCAAATTCTATGTCTTTTTTTCATAACGCTCTCCTTGGATTCAGTTGAGTGCAGACAAGTCTTGCTGTATGCAAGGACCCAAGGAGGGTTTCTGTCATGGGGTTCTGTACTGCTGCCCTGTGTCATTAGCATGGGATTACAAATATACATGGATGAAAGAACCAAGGATATTTTGCACTGGATATTTTGAAATGTACTGAGGAGATCTAATGGTGACTAATACTTTTGATAGACAAGGTCATTGCCTACTAATTTCAAAAAGTGATAGGAAGACAGGAATGATATTGCATACTACCATTACTGCAACCCTGTGGTAGAATGGCTTAATTTCATCCCCAGTTTTCATCCTCCACTGGTATCAGAGCAGCCTCTCTATCACTTCCTGATTACTCAGACTATGCCTAGTAGCTATGATTACTTGACACTTTATAAACAGCATTCTCACAATTACACACACATATCTGTTTTTTGAAGCAGCTTTCATCATCAGTCTCTTCTCTCTTTGCAGACTGTGCCACTGTTCTCTCACACAGACATCTTACTAAAATTGGAAGGTATTCATTCTGTTGCAGTGTTTTTATTTCACATTTTTTAAGTACCTTGTGCAAGGTGATCAAAATACACACACAGGGTCTGGGTTAATAACATTTGTTAGTAGGCATTTGTTGGTAGGCAGAGCTGGTAGCAGTGAGCTGTTCAACCTGAAAGCATGTGCACTGGATTAACTTCTAACTACAGTGGGGTTCACCAGGTACAATACAGTATCTCTGAGGGACACATCAATAAAGTGCTCAAATTCACTTAGACAGGCTAATGGGATGTACCCTTGTCAAAGCAAATAGCAGCAAAACATCACCATTAAGACCAATATTTGGCTTGGGAGAAAAATAAGAACAGGTATCCATGCACTGAATGTTACTTGTTTATCATGGTTAAATACCATGATTTTATTTTGTTTCAGTAAGCACAAAAACAGTTTTCTAAGCGTGCATCTTTCAGCTTGCTTAAGCTCAATAATGCATTTCATGGGTCAGAAAAGAGGCAAAGTCAGCAAGTTTGCAGATTGCATGTGCCCCTAGCAGGTGTAAAGCACTGAACAAAATTATTAGCATTGAGAGGAGCACTATCAAGTTGGCATGTGCAGATCCTCTCTTTTCTTTTCCTGCTTTTTCTTTACAATCTTTTCCTTTCTATCACACTAAAATATGGAAAACACGCATTGCATAAATATTGACTATTTTCTGTTTCATTCCATGCACCAAATTAAGCTTATTTCCAACTTCCCTGACTAAATTAGGAGATGTACATACCTGTTTGTTTTGTTTTATTTTTATTTTATTCTAACTGAATAGATCTATGCATTAATATGAACATTAGCATTATCTGCTGCACTACTTCATATTAATTCCCAATTTATTTCCTTGATTTCTTTAAACCCATTCACATTCATAGGATTTTCATGCTGTTATAGATCAGACTTACAATAGCGACCATTTTGCAGGTAATGAAGACCACAATTTTATGTATATGCTGTGAAGTGTACCTTTTACCACACTGCTATTGCACTTACCTAGGTTTGGTGCCAGGGTTTCTGATGGCATATTAAACATTTCTTGGTAACCTAGAGTGTCTATAGATGTTTAGGGGAGGCACACTAACTTATGGTGCTTTACAAAGAGTGCCATGAGTTAGAGCACCCACTAAACCCAACAGACATTCATCTCTTAGGTCAGGAGTGGGAGGGCTTCAGTCCGCCTGAGTTGTCAACATTCGGTGCAAAACTACCTTGAAAGATGAATAATTACATGGATATCCGAAAGGCAAGGATTTCTTAGGGTGATATCTTTTATTGGACCAACCATGTAGTTGAAATAAAGTTAGACAATTTTTGAATGACAGATAGTTCTTACTCTTAACACACTAATTTGGAATTTCACCCAGTGTTAGTAGGGGTAATTTTAGTGTTATCAAAGGAGTCTCACCAAAAGAAATCAGGGATGATTTTGACTCACTGGGTACATCTACACATATAGTTAATGCAATGCAATAAACTTGTGAAGTTTGCATTGGAGTCATCTGCTCCTGGGAGCAGCATTTACATGTTCAGTTGGGACCACAGCATGTTGAGGCAGGGCAGAGCAGCCCTGGGCTTGCAAGTGGTCTTGGGGGTCAGCCCCCCACTCCAGGTGAAGGCATTGGGCCGTGGAGGGCCTGGCTTGGGCATGAGGGTGCTCTAGTGCAGGGCTAGTCAGCAGGTAGCCCCCATACTGTAGCATCCTCATGCCCCAGCCAGTCCCTGTCACAGTCTACTCATGCATTTGATCATACCTAAGTACTCTGCCATAAGATAGTACTGCCCCTGATGGTACTAGCTTACAGCAGAATTAATTAATCTACTGCCCCCTAACACCAATGCATGTGCAGACTGTGACACTTTACTGAGAAGCTTCTCCACAGTAGTTTACTCCACAGTAAAGTGCATGTATAGATGCACCCACTGTGACGTCAAGTACATGCTATAGTCTGTTAAAAACTCTCCTGTTGTGTACAATTTTTTGTTCTGAGCTTCCTTTTAAAGCTGCTAAAAGGAGAAGAGTGTTGCTAAACATGCATTTAAAGCCATTTACATAATTTAAATATCTCCATTACTAATACAGTAGTAATATAGTGAAGTTTAGGGACCTCGCTTCTAGCACCGAATGAAATGAATTAAATATTAAAAACAGTGTTTTATTTTCAAAGCACCATATTATTTCTGATGTCTGTTGTAGGTAACAAGTAAAATAAAGTAACACAACTCCTGAACATCCTAGGGTTAAATAAAGCAGTCAAAAAGCCCAAGGCTGAATCAGTTCAATCTTAGGAGGTTAGTCTAGGCTGCATATATTGAACCAATAAGTGAGCAGGCATTCACTTTTGAGTCTGCAAATGCAGCCATGTGCATGCAGTGGCCCAGGCCAGAAGGTTGGGGGTGCTAGAGCACACCTCCCTGCTCAACTACAGCAGACAGCTTGGGCCAAGGATAGCTCACCCAGCTTGTGAGGGAGCAGGGGTTGCAGGACAGGTGCAAAACATCTTGTGATGCTAAGTTAATTTGAATCTGGAGGGGATCTGGGACAGAAGTTCAATTAACTGATTTAACCTAAATCAATTACATCTGATACTACACTCACCCAGGTTTATCATAAGCTGGTTTTGGCCATTTTGAAAGCAGTTTATGTGCACTGAACTTCTGTTGTGTTACAGATTTGAATCAATTTCCGATCACTTATACCAGCTTATGTGTAATTTCTGTCCCTAGATGAGGTGGCAGTGGTGCACAGTGCAGCATCACTGGCTGTACTACTGGCAGCATGGTGGCAGCTAGTCTGGCAGCACAGCTGCTTCTATTTTTTCCCCTTTTCTCTCTCCCCTCCAGGGTCAGAGCTTCAGTTCTACCACCTTTATTGTGAATAGCAGCATATGACATGGCTGTTTAATTACATACATTAGTTTAGAGAATGCTGAACATTTCTCCTTCCTGGGTAGCCACATTCCCAAAAAGTAAACTCAGAGGATAATATTCAGCACTGAATAAAATCTTCCAGTGCTGCCTTAGGACTTCATGTCTTTAGTGATCATGACTTCAGGACCCAAAACAAACTTTTTGCCTACTTCTGTCAAGTCTGTTATCCCTATACTACTGTATGGGTGTGAAACTTGGAAGATGCACTGAAAGCTTTGTAATGTTACCATCAATGATGCTGATCATCTCCAATGGTGCCATGCTGTACAACAAGCCACTAATCATATTGAGAAAACTCTCCTGACTATGGAGATGGATTGATAAAGAAGCTGTGGCCCAGCATCACCAGGATCTCCTCTTTCTGCCAGAACTATTTGCCAAATCTGCAGTTGAACATGTATCTCCTCAGTTAACTGTGGGCTCGCCAATGACTTCCTATTAACTGGAAAACTGTTGTCCTAATATTGAGGAACTGCCAATGATGAATAAGATCATCTAGAAAGTCTGATTGAGTAATGAGTGTAAAATGAACAGTGTATGCAATTTCAAAAGTTCCTTGATTCTACATTTCGTAAGCATGTCTGCTTGATTTTTTTGATGATCGCTTGGAGTTGAGGAACCTTCAAGAATCTACCTGATCAGCTTTGTTAAACACAAACTTCTGTATAACATAGCAGTAGGTTCCAAATAGGTCTCGCTGGATACTTTTAAAGTATTAATTCCCCTATATATGTAACCTGTTCATTATTGTACTCTAGAAAGCTGTATTTCATTTATTTTGAGGGAGGCATTTCTGTTGAATCAATTTAAGTTCTCATCACAGTTTAAGAAACTATGCTTGTGAGTGTTATACTGGACACACTTTAATCAGACTGTAAAAAAAAAAGTTAATATGGTTCTATAATTGGATCCTTATACATTTAGAGAAGTGGCTCTTCACTGTATGATAATCTGCTCATGAAAATAGTTGTGGGACTCCAGTACTGCCGTTCATCATTTCAAATGGATTCTAGTTCTTTTTGTCAAGGGAACAAAAATTTAGTATAATAAACATTTCAAGAAAAAACATTTAAAACCATTTGTTTTAGCCCCTGGATTTTAGAATTTTTTTTTTAACTTCTTACCTAAATTAACACAGTTCAGCCATTTTACATACAAGCAGGCACTCATTTTCATCTCAGTTGAACAGTAGAGGCTTGCCAGCACATTTGTTGAAAATGTATATCAAAGAAAGTGTAAACTAAATAAACTGATTCACTCAGGCATTAGATCTCTGGGACCTGTACTGATCTGGATGTGCTTAGCTCCTTGGTCACTATAAAGCCTTTTGAAGTGACTAAGTTTTAAAGAAAGAAACTGAACAATTTGGGGTTTTTTTCCCTGTTTTATCATTTGGCACTGGAACTAGTTTCAGAAAACAGAATCAAGACAGTAGAAAAATATGTGCCTGCTAGTGCTTGGCAGTTTCAGACAATCGTCAAGCAAGGAGTGCTGTGTGGCTGGATGTCTCGATCTTCGTACTGCCTCATGAAAGTCATTAGGACTCTATGGAACCTAAAGAATCAGCTTGCATAGAGCATGACTAGGACTGCAGCCATAGTCAACATGTATCCCATCCTCTCCCCATGCAAAATACAACCTTTGGAGTCAATGGAAGTTTTGCTTTTTTTTTAAATCACAGAAAGCAGGGAAAATACCAAGGACAAATCTACCCATCCAATATGAACAATATGAATATGAATTCCTTCATGAAATTTTATTCAGTGAAAAATAAAACCTGTATTTTTAAACATTTCCTTGCAGCGATAGTAGCCTAAGATAAGCTGTTTTGTTGTTGCACAAACATTGGGCTGAGTGACTATAACAAGGATAAAATCCTTTATATCCCTCAATCTAGTTTTTGTCCTAAAATTAAGCAAATTCCCACAAGAAAGCTGTCTTTTTTTTTCTTAACCATTTCAAGGACATTAGAAACACAGGTGAGAATATATGCATGTAATATTCAAAGGGGCACATTCTTACTCATATGGGCTAGTACCTTTAATCATTAGTGGACCCATTGATTTCAATTAAAGAATGCTTAACTTTAAGCATGCATTTTAAGTTGATTGCTTAATGATTTGGGGGTTTTGTAGACTGGGAGCAGAGTACTCCCCTGATCCCAGAATGCCTGATTCAAAGCCCAATGAAGTTAAACGACCAGCACCAAATGAGGTTGCAGAATCTGATCCAAAGAGATTCTTTTCAGCATATAAAGCACCCTGTAGAAATTGCCAGCTCATATCATATTGTATATAACCTTTTAGCTAAGCTTTGTCATTGATTTAAAAAGAGAAGACCTGTTTTAAAATCTGTTGGTTTGTTTTGGCCCAATACTATTTGAAATTATATTAAGACAATGTGAAACAATTTATAAAAAGCCATGGTAATTTAATTTGAGCTGAAGTGATGATTTTTGCATGATGAAATTAAGCATGCCTGAAGGTTTTATTTCAGTAAAGGTAATAAATAACATTACCTAGAAGCGTACATTTGAATACCCACCACAAAGCCTTGCATAGAAATAAGCTAAAAAGCAGTTTTTAAAAAGTGAGTAAACCTTGCATGCATTACTGCTTTGCCTTAAAGTTAAATTAGCAGGCTGAAGCAATATGAGCAAGTATATGGTATAATGGGTTTTTTTCCTCCCCCCCCCCCCCCCCCCCCC
>NW_017729022.1:145803139-145808824 GCF_001723915.1 Gavialis gangeticus
TGTTTTTTTTCCCCCCCCCCCCCCCCCCCCCAGTTTGAACCAGAAAAGAAAATGTTGATACTAACTAGATCAGACACAAAGTCCTTCAGATGTAGACTCCTTTTAAATTAAGAACCTTCATTGGTGTGCTTACCATGTTACTACTGCAGGCTTCCCTGCATTGAAGTCTGGCTACTGCCAGCCAGGTTTTAAGTGATACGTGCTGGTGAACCATGCAAAATTACTTGCAAGGTTTTCTTTCTTTCCTCCCCTACCCGCTCTGCCATCCCCAAGAGTATCTCTTGCAAAAAATAATCTTCTGGTCTAGAACTTTAATCCCTAACAGTTTACTATAATGTGCTGCGATACGGCTACTGAAACATTATTTTCAGTTTGATTTTGAGGCCAAATGTTACATATGTGTACATTTCATATTACTGAAACAACATAAGTTGGATTAATGTAGCTCTTCTCAAGTAATCATAGGTTCTTGATCAGGGAGAAATTTTATTATAGCAGAGGAATAGTGAATGTCTTTACAATAGATAATAAAATAGAGAGAACACAAAATATTATAATGTGATATAATGTGATATAACATGATTGTTTCTTAATTTGTGATGGGGCATCTTAAATCAAATTAACATCTAGCGGGTAGGGGTTTCCTTATCTGTCTGCTGGCCGGAAATTCTGGCCATGGCCGGCTGTGACTGATGGGTCGTGGTTTGCCAGACTGCGGCCACTTCTGAGCCATGGTTTGCCAGGTCATGGCATAAAAACTTTGGGAACCCCTGCTCTAGACCATTGTATATTAGTAAAGTGCTGTTAATTTCCAACTGTTTTCTAAATGTAGAGTAAAATGCAGAGCTTCAGCAATTGGGAGCAAGTTTTTAAAGGATCCATGGTTTAGTATATTTTTAGACCCACATTTTAGACATAGTAGGGCCAGATTTTTAAACATGCCACACACAAAGTTCTGTCAGTTACACAAATTCAATATACAGGAAAAATAAAGAAAAATGTATTTTTTCTAATCTTAGTAATAGTTTACTACTGCCACAAATGTTGCTCTTAATTTAGCAAATACCTAAGTGTTGGGGAGTCATCCTAGATTCAGTCATCTTGGATTTGAATAAATATGGTATTTCACCATTTTCACTTCCCTGAAAATCCATGAATACATCTACTTTTGTAACAGCATCATCTTACCCCAAGACTGAGACTGAGTCACAGAAAATAGTGGTGGTGTGGAGGAGACAGAGATTTCACCTTCCTTTTGTATTAATTTTTTAGGGTAGAACATGATCTCACTTAGGCACAAATGCCCACTTATTCATATTACAGGTGGAATAAATTATGGCCCATATTGTGAATATTTGATTTATATATATTTTTAAAAATTGTGGGGTGTATTTTTAATGAGTTTTTCTCCATAATGTAACAAAAAGGAATATGGTTAGAAAGCATTTTATCTGAAAGGGCTGTTACCTTGTTTTGGCAGACCACATTTTTTTATCTGCTTTCCTTTGTGGCCCAGTTGCTTTTTAAAAATGAGATTACCAGTAAAACTGTGAATGTCTCAAACAAGGAGCAGCTTCTAAATAGCATGAAATGAATGGTGAAACTTTTAAATACACAATATAAATTGGGAATGGGCCCAGCTATTACACTCTGAAATAAATCCAGACTACTATAGCTTCAAAGGTTAGGTGCATACAACAACATGATTGAGAACTGGACCCCTAAACTTTTATCTATGCGTATGAGAAATTCCCTTTTATTTTTTGAATTCCTTTCAATCCCTGATATGTTTAAGATGATATAGATGTAATAAATTATACATTAAATTACATTGTATGGGTTCTACAAGATAACTATGCATTGCATAAAAAAGAATTTTCTCTTTTTAGTTTTAAATATCTTTTACTAATTTCAGTGTGTACCCCAAGATATACCCCATTTAATTTACAATTTAATAAATTAAATTTAATAAATACTAATAAGTCACCAGGACTGAATAGCATTAAGCTGAGACTTATGAAGGAACTCAGAGGTGAAATTGCATAACTGTTGGCACTAATATATAACTTATCATTAAAAACAGCTTCTGTGCTAGAAGACTGGCAATTTGCCAGCATAAAGGCCATCTTCAAGCATGGCTCCAGAGGTGATCATGGGAACTACAGGCCAGTGAGTCTCATTTCCATCCCTGGCACATTGTTAGAATCTGTAATAAATAAAATCAGCACTCACATGGATAAATATGATCTTCTGGAGAAGAGTTGGCATGATTTTTAAAGGAAACTCTTGCCCCACCAATCTGCTAGAGTTTTTCTGAGGGTGTCAACAAGTATGAGGACTAGGGGGATCCAGTTAATGTAATATTTGGACTTTCAAGAAGCTTTTTACAAGGATCAGAGGTCTTTGATCAACTGAGAGCTGGTTAAAACATAGGAAGCAAAGGGTAGGGCTAAATGGTTACTTTTCAGGATGGAGAGATATCAAAAGTGAGTTCCTTCAGGAATTTGTGCTGTGCCTAATTTTGCTCAAAATTTTCATGAGTGATCTGGAAAATGGGTGTGCACAGTGATGTCTCAAAGTTTTCAGATGATACCAAATTATTTCAGACAGTAAAATCCCAAGCTCATGGAGAGGAGCTGGAGAAGGATCTCATCCAGTTAAGTAAGTGGGAGAGGGAGGGCGGAATAGCAGAGGAACATTAGTGTCAACAAATGAAAGGTAATGCATCTGGGGAAAAATAACCTCAACTATACATGCACAAAGCTAGGTTCTAAACTAGCTGTTACAACTCCAGAAAGAGAAGCAACAGTTTGAGTCATTGTAGACAGTTCTCTAAAACTGTCAGCTCAGTTTGCAGTAGTGACCAAAAAAACCCAATAATACATATTAAGCATGATTAAGAAGGAATAGAAAATAAAATGGAAATCATCATGACATTGTACAATTCCATAATGTGCCCATCTTGATTACTATGTCCAGATCTGGTTCTCTGCATTTCGAAAGGGATGTAATAGAATTAGAAAAGATGCAGAGAAGGGGAAACAAAATGGTTAGAGGCACAGAGCAATTGTCATATCAGAAGAGCCTAAAAGCAGTAGGAGACTTCACTTTGGAAAAAGAGAAAGCCAAAGGAAAATATGATAGGGGGCTACAAAATCATGAAGGTTGTGCACCAAGTGAACAAGGAACTGTTGTTCATCATGTCCCAGAATACTACAACTAGGGGCACCCACTGAAATTAGTAGGTGACAGGCTTAAAACTGATGAGAGAGAGTATTTTTCTTTATGCTACTTGTAAATAACTTGTAGAATTCATTGTCTCAGGAGGTGGTAGAAGCAGATAGCACAGACGGGTTCCAAAAGGAATTAGACCGATTCATGGATGACAGATCTATTAATAGATGTTGAGCAAAATGGTTGTAGAAGTTTCCTTTGGCATCTCTAAACCAATAATAGTAGATGCCAGGGAGGGTAAAGAATAACCTGTAGATCCTTCTAGATCTATCCAGTTCAATGCTTTTCATCTAGCATCCACTTCTGCCACTGTCAGAGATAGGATACTGGGCTAGATGGGCAATTGGTCTGACTCAGGAGGGCACTTCCTATGTTCTGAACTAGCTTTGTTGGGATATGTGTTTTATTTCTGGACATCCCGGTTCCAATTCTGATTTTTTTTTCTCGTGGATTTTTAAAGAAATGTGACTGTAGTGACTTCCAAGATAGTTATTCTAATTTACATTTGTGTAGGCTAGTTCTTAATCAAGCTATGACTTCCATGTCTCACAAAAGAAAGGCTTGCCGGATGATTCTTTCAGAAGTGTACTGAGCAACTCAGTTAACTTTCAATCAAACAAAAAGCTCTTAAAATGGAAGACAAAGTTTACTTCCCTTATGGATAGACTTGGATTACCTTGAAGATAGTGAGAAGGAGACGGTGTAACTTTACTGCATGCTGTCTGAAAGGTATATTTAAGAGGAAAAGGGTAGTATCAGATAGTAAAAATCTCCTGTGTTTTGAGCACTGAAATTTCTGAGAAAGATTAGCTGCTTCTTAACTGACCCAGAGGAGTTTACTTAGAAGCACAGAAAGTTCCCAATTCCAAAATCCCTACATTAACTCTGTTACCACAGGCCATATACCAAGTTGTACTATCATGTTTCCATTTGTTTATTTTTAATGCAATGGAAATACAGAGAGTGCCTGGGAGGTAATGACTGTTGAAGCATCTGATAGATGTAAGAAAAAGGTGATACCTGCATTTAAAGTCAGTTATACCCAGTTATTTTGTCTTCCTTTTTCTCTAGTGCTTTTTACTGAAGATTCCAAGAAATAATGCTCTTTTTATCTTTTAATCCAGTTCCCCCATGACATGAATCAACATTATCCTTTCTATGCTTATTGTGCACATGTGTGTTCATTCACCGTGCATGGAGATTTTTAAGAATGGAAGGAAATAAAAACACTTTACAATGATGACCCAAATATTCTCCTAACACTATTATAGCATACATGACAAGTAGGGGTGTGCAAAGCTTCAGTCATTGATTCAATTCGGAGGAGATTCAGCACAATTCAGTGGCCAAATCTCCAAATCCAAATTGAATCAGGAGGCCCATTAATCTCTCTGAATTGAATCGGAAGCCTCTGATTCAATTTGAAGAGATTCAATGATTTGGCCACAGACACAACTTTATATGTTTTTTCTACGTATCTTGAGGTACCAGGCATGGCTCGTAAACACTGAGATGGTGGGGAAGATGGAGCATCTCACGGGGACACAGGGGAGTCCCCTGCACACTGGGCAGTGGACCCAGAAGTAGACCCAAAGTACTTTCAATCCACTTCTGGGTCTGCTGTGGAGTGCATGAGGAACCCCCCCACCCCCTGGTTCAGCGACTGGTGCCTCCTGGGTCTGGGGGCACTCCCAGGGTTTCCCCACAGCCAACCAATGAGCTGGGGATATGTGAGGGGGTCCCCCATGTACTCAGCAACAGACCCCCCCCACACTCCCGTAGGGTGGTCTATCCATTCCACCATCTCAGCATTCATGAGCCACACCTGGTACCTCAAGATACAAAAAAAAAAATATATAAAGCTGTGTCTGTGGCTGGATTGCTGATTCTCTGAATCAGAATTGAATCTTCAGATTCATATTTGGTTGATTCAAATCGGGTACAGTGATTCAAATCAGCTAATCAAATCACTGTCCCCCAAACTGGGCTGAATTTGAATCGAATACTGCCCGCTTCGCACACCCCTAATGACAAGATCCTGAGGACTTTTGTGGCCATTTTGGAATGCACCATTTTGCAATTTAGTTCAAAATCTAGCATAGCCAATCCTTTGAGGGGCTCTAAAGGTAAGAGAAGCTCTGTTACTGCAAAGGCACTACATCACAGCATTGCTTCCTTCCTGTTGTTTTGTGAAGCAGTTACTGCTAGGGCAGGGGTAGGCAAAATATGGCCAGTGGGCCATATTGAGTCTGCCAACTGATTGGATCCAGCCCATGGGCAGTCACCTACCACTTGATTGTGTCTGGCCCCTGGCTGCCCCTACATCACTCTGCATGAGGCTGAGGCCTGCCCACTCCCCAAGTGCTACTCTGATCCCCTTCTTGTTCTGTATTTTGTGCTTTCCCCTATCTTCTGCTGTTCTTCCTGCTGCCTCTCCCATCTACCATCACA
>NW_017729022.1:145813824-145826961 GCF_001723915.1 Gavialis gangeticus
AAGAGAAGCTCTGTTACTGCAAAGGCACTACATCACAGCATTGCTTCCTTCCTGTTGTTTTGTGAAGCAGTTACTGCTAGGGCAGGGGTAGGCAAAATATGGCCAGTGGGCCATATTGAGTCTGCCAACTGATTGGATCCAGCCCATGGGCAGTCACCTACCACTTGATTGTGTCTGGCCCCTGGCTGCCCCTACATCACTCTGCATGAGGCTGAGGCCTGCCCACTCCCACCCAAACCAGCCCATACCACGCTCCCATGCATGCCTGTCAATGGCCCCATCTCTGGCCCTGGCCAGCACACACAGATTACCAGCAGGGCTGGTCTCAGTGCAGCTTCAGCCACCCAGGTACTGTTTGGCTCCTCCTGCCTCCAGTGTCTCTTCCTCATCTTCCTCTTGCCTCTGCTGCACCACTCTGCAGCAGCAGTAGCCTTGGGGTTGTGTGTCAGGCAGCAGATGCCCAGCCAGGAGGAGAGGGAAGCTCCAGCAAAGCAGCTGCTGCCTAAGCATACTGGGCTCCAGCTCCTGGTAGTGTTCTACCCACTCAAGTGCCCACAGGTGGCTGGCTGGCCTGGAGCTGGAGCTCTATGCTCTGGGACAGAAGTCAGCCAGCTGCAGCTTCCCCTCCCTGCCTGTCTGGGCAGGTGGTGCCTGGCACACATGCCCATGGCTACTGATACTTCCCCACACTACCTGCTGCCCAGAGAGGCAGAGCAGGAGGAAGAGGAGCTGCTGGAGGTGGGGGAAGCTGAGCAGCACTACCCAGGCAACTGGAGCTGCACCAAAAGCAATCCTACCAGGAAGCTATGAATGCTGGCCAAGCCGGTTCGCATGTGGGTGAGAGCATGGCACAGGCTGCCTCAGGCAGGAGTGGGTGGGGCTCAGCCATGGGCCAGATGAGAGAGAGAGGGGGACAACCACACCTACACCACGCCACCCAAGTGAGCTCTGCTGCATGCACCCTGTGTCCACCCTTCCCTTCCCTGCCACTGGCCAGCTCCTGGGATCTAGCATGCAGGAAGCCCTCCACACATATGCACATGTACCTCCCCCATTCCACACAGACTATACAAGAGTAAGTCTTTGTTTTGAGCTATTATGCAATCACCTCTATATACACTACTCAAAAATGCATAGATCAGGACAAAAATTATTTTTTGGGAAAAAAATGTTGTAGATGTTTGATTTTTAGTATATGATTTTTTTTAGCTATAACTTGTTGAAATGATATCTTCTGGACATTTATATGTATGCCCTTTGACAGCTTGCCAAAGCTAGTTAAATGGCCCACCAGCCAAAATAATTGCCTGCCCTTGTGCTAGGGATAAGTAAGCATGTGTGTGCGACTTCATATTGGCCTTGTAGTATCCATCAAAGGACTTGTAGGTAACCACTGTAACTTAAGATATTCCTTACACTGACCTGTACATCAGCAGGGACAGTGCAAAACCAAGTAATCCTAGGAAATGCAGAACTGAGCTCACAGACAATCATACGTCTTTCTCTGTTTCTCAGTCTTATCTTAGAATCTATGCTGCAATGTTTGGACCATTAGCATACTGTAATCCTTTGTCCAAGGGTCTCTTAAAATGTGGTCTTGAGATTTTAAGATTTCACACATCTACTCCACCCACGCCAGAAATTTGAATGCTGTGTTGTGCCACATAATCTTTAATGCCTCTAATAATCAAGTTTACATTTTATGGCATATTAAGATTAATCGTTCATGCACTAAATCAGCACCCACATTGTTTTGACAGTTGTAAGTTACATATGTGAAAAAGGAGGGGGAAATAATTGTCCTGAAATACAGCTGTTTTCAAATACCTTTGTACCACCTGAGATCCTAAATTGGTTTTTAGGTTTAGTTCTAATTTTGCTGAGTATAATACTCTGTGTCAGTGCCTGAAGACTTTTGTTCATGATATTTATAGTTGGAGAAGACTGACATTTGTTAAAGGCCAAAAGCTTTGCTTCCTTAAAACAACCCCCCCCCCCCAAAAAAAACTATTTGACTTAAAAAAAACCCAGTATATCCATCCCATTTATCTAAGTATGGGATACATAGCATGATACTTGATATAGTTTGTCAATCAAAGCATGTGAGAGTTTATAGTAGTAAGCACTGATGGAGGAATTAAAACTCAGTATTCTGCTGCAATGTGAATCTAAATGGTGAGTAAAGGCTTTTTCTTTTCTTTTTCTTTTTTTGTTTTTTGAGTGAAAGTGCATTGTATTGCTCTGATGTATTTCTCAGGATTGCAAACCTGGAGCATTGGTTTTTTCACACTGGGAACATCTACACACGCTCTTAATGCACTTTAGGCTTACTGGGTGTGTCTACACATACTCATTTAATGCACATTAGCCCAATTTAAGGTGCATTAAGAGCATGTGCCTACATGTGCGTGTCCGAAATGCGCCTTAAAATGGCAATTTTTTTTAAGGCTATTCAAACCTAAATTTGATACCTGCGTGCCTAAATCACCTTAAACAAAGGTACATTACTTTAAGTCATGCATACATACATGTGTCGACACACCCACTGTGCAGTAAAACACTGCACAGTACACTTTCCCTGGAAGCGCGTCCACACGTGTGTCCTGTTGGGAGCAGATTTTCTCCCTCCCTGCTCTGTCTCCCTGTAGCAGCCAGGGGGAGCTTCAGCTCCAGGCTCCCCAGGTGCTAGCCTGGGGGCTGGCAGGGGCACAGGGGCCAGTTCCAATGCACAAAGCACCAGGAGAGTTCTACCAGCTGCAGTAGCAGCTGTATCTTGCCCTGTGCACATCAGGATGGGTCCTGATTTGCAACGGTGTGGGAGACAGCTGCTACTGCAGCTGACAGAGCTCTCCTGGTGCTTTGTGCATTGGGACACTGCCCAGCAGGGGGTTCTGTGGGAGCTGCCCTGGGTGTGGAGCAGCTGCCATCAAGCCCCATGTTGGGTGGGGCTTCCCTGCCCAGCTGAGGGTTTGCCAGCTACCAGTGAGCATCCTTCTGGGAAGGACCCCCCATTCAGCAGGGGCTAGCTGGGAACTGTCCATGCAAGCAGTGCAGCTGCCAGTGAGCCCCATGTCCCCTCTCTCAGCAGGGGGGCAGCTTCTCCACTTGCAAGACAGTTCCCCGCCAGCCCCTGCCAAGTGAGGTGCACAGGGGCTAGCAGCTGCCCTGTTTGTTTTCCCAGCCCCCACTCACTCCCGGGTGCTGCTGGTTCACCTGCAAGTAGTAAAACAGAGATGTACTGGATACCATGAAGAAGGAAAAGAGGGAGAGGCCTACTCAGACAGTTGACCAATATAGGTACTCAGACTTCAATTTTCCAACCATTTGACATCAGTGAAGACTTGAACTTTGAAAAAAGATTTTTTTGGTTTTGTTTGACAGCCTACTTGAATGTTAGTCTTATTAAAAGTGACTTTGTGAAGGGTGAAAGGAATAGCAACTTGTAGTATTTCATTTCTTATAGGAGGAACGACAAAGCATGACCAAACTCATGTGAGGAGTCAATAAAAAGTCTTATCACACTTTTATTGAAAGAAGACACATTGCCAATAACAAATTACTTGGAAGTCTCAATCCCCTGATATTCATCAGGAAAGATTTTGTTAGCCTTTTTGCAATTTTCAGTAGGATTCAAGCAAGGTTTGTTTGGGTGGAGGGTCCAGAAATGGCACTAGAAACATGTTGGGTTACCTTAAAGTTAATTTAGTGACTCAAAAATATTAGTTTTAGGAGTTTTAATACTGATGCCTATTTGCAGTGGGTGCATCTACATGTAGTATTAAGGTGAAGCAATAAACTCAGGTGCTTATTGTGCATGCAGAAGTTTATTGCTCCTGGATCCTGTGTTTACATGTGTGCCTGGGATCACAGCATGTTGAGCCAGGTTGGAGCTTCTCTGGCTGGCAGAGGGGGTATACCTGTCAGCCTGGGGCTGCTCTGACACAGCTCAGCTTGCTGCAGAGGGGTTGGTTGGGACACAAGGGTGCTCCAGTTCAGGGCTAGTTGGCAGGCAGTCCTTGCACTGAAGCACCTTCATGCCCTAGCCAGCCTTATCAGTGTCTACATGTGCAGTGCTGCAGAGTAAAAAAAAAACAACAACTCCACAGCAGGAAAGTACTTGTATTAACAAGGACTACCCTGCTGCAGAGTTAAATATTTTCCTGTGGCCTAATAGGGCCACATGTGCAGACACGAGATGTTTATTGTGGAGCTGATTAGGCAGTTCTGTAGTAAATGTCTCATGTAGATGCACCCACTGTGTAATATCAAGTGTTGTTTTCTGTATGCACACATAGAACTCGGAAAAGCTTCCAGGAGTTACATTTGTTTCCTGTTCTGTTATTGTTAATGAACAATTAAAAATGTACAATAGTTCAATTTTTATTTAATTAATTATTTTCTCTTCAAACTCCTTTCATGCTCAGATAGATAATAGTGACAAATTCAGTAGCATTTTCAGGATAAACGATAACTGTGGAAATTTAATTAATGAATATTTCAACTAAATATTGTATTAAAGAATTAACATATTCATTTTGATAGGAATGATCAATTACTGCAGTATATTTAAGAGCAGAAGAATATTGTATTAATTAAATACTTGTCATGTCATAAAAAGCAAAATAAGATTTATAAATGTACATAAAAGGAGGATAAATAAAAATTCTTCGTGTGTGTAAGCAGAACTACATAACTGGAAGCAACTGGCTACTTTTCTATAGGACCACAGGACAGACTTCACCATATTGTTTTCTATGCCAGCCTGGCCAGATACTTACTTACTTACTTTCCTTGCTTCCACAATGGCTAAGTACAGACAGTCAAAAAGACAAAGGCTGAATTGATTCAATATTCACAGGTTAATCTAAGCTGCATAGATTGAACCAATAATCAAGTGAACAAACATTCATTTTTGACTCCAGATATGCAGCCACATGCCTGCAATGGGCTAGACCAGAAGCTGAGAGGTGCTAGGGCATGCCTTCCTGCTCAGCTTGGGCCAAGGCTAGCCTACCCACCCTGCAAGCGGAGTTTGCAGGGGAGGTGCAAAACATCCTGAGATGCTGGGGACTGAGAGTTAGCTTGAATCTGGAGGGGCTCTGGGACAGAATTCAATAAAATGATTTAATGTAAATCATATAAGTCTGATACTGCATTCAACCAGGTTTATCTCAAACCAGTTTCAGCCATTTTCAAAGGGGTTTATGCACACTGAACATCTGTTCTGGTACAGGTTTAAACCAGTTTCTGATCACTTCTACCAGTTTATTTCTAAATTCTGTCCCTAGCTAATGTGTGACATAGTGATAGCTGGCTATCAGATTTTTAATCTCATCATTTCTATGTGATGATGCATCGAATTCATCACTAAACTTTGCTATATAGAAGATCTTAGTTTCTGATGGTAGCTGAAATGTACACTTACATTACAAGTAATCTAGAATTCCAAAGACATCTCAAGTTGCTGTGAAAAAATCCATTATAAAATCTTGTTCTAAGTTCACTGAATCAATTAAAGCCACACAAAGAGGAACCCAAAAGGCTCTTTCCTGGGGTCAGAGGAGTATTATGCAGTTCTTGAAGGAAGCAATCAAAATTATACCTTTTGGATGGGGTAAAAAGTAGGCTCAAACTGGTTTAGGGAAGTGGCATAGGAACAGGTCCTAACATGAGTTAATCAGGCTAGTTCTGCTGACTTCAGTGAAAAAGTTTTGATTTGCGCATTATGGGCCAGATCCTCGTGTGGTGTAATTGAATTCTTGTTGTAAGATGAATGGGAGACTTTGATACTGGAGAGGTGCAGGTTTCCTTACTATAGCTCTCGTACAGAGGCACTAAAATAAGCTGCACAACAATCTGATCGAACACTTTAAGATGAAGATTCTCTTATTCACATGTTCCTGGAATTTCTTAGTGCTAATACAGATAAATTTGAATGTAGCTATATAACTAATACAGCTGCCAGTGGCCTCAGACAGTTATACATTTGGACCTATTATGGGGCTTCACTGCCTGGCTATTGTGAGTTCTCTCCTCCCCCTCCCTCCCCCCTTCATTTACTGAATGATGCAACTGTCTCATTGCTTTTGGCAGGGTCTGTGGTGGGGAAGTGAGATGGGGAAGAGGATGAAGTGATGAAAATAGCCTCAATAGGCTTTAGAAAAAGGTTATAGTGTTGAGTGAATATTGCAGCTGATCAGGATGTTCAAGAACCTTTAGTGGAATTAGGGGATAGAAAAATATGGAAATAGAAGAAAGGATTCTAATAATGCCTTCCAACAGCGTGTGTATGGATAGGTTTTATTTTCATTTTAGAAAATAATTACAAATGCAGAAATTCAATAGGCAAGGGTGTTTACCTCAGTCTCTTTTTCTTCTTAAAGCCTGATTTTTTTGAACGTGTAAGTATGAACTAGTCAAAAAATATAGAGAATATTTTAATGAAAATGTTGTCCTTTTTGACACTGAAGATTGAAATTAGACAGTAATATATGTATCTATGTATGTATAGACATTGATGATGCCTATATATGAGTCTGCAATATGCATGTGTGATGTACACACACATACACAAACTGCATGCACACAGTTTGTAATGGGTAATTTTAAGTTGTTCTAACATTTTTTTCATTGTGGTCTCAGCAGAGAGTCTCTTAGGGTGGGTCCCCACATTTGTGGCACCACAAACAGCACACATGGAAAGTGAAAATGTATAACATGCTGCAAATTTGCCAGGCCAAATTTGCAGCATGGTGGCAAAATTTGCTGTCAGGAAATTCTGGTAGCAAAAAAACCCAACCTCTGGGGGGGAAAAAAGCAGCACAGAGCATGCATCAGTAGTGTGCACTGTAAAAAATGGAGGCAGGCTGTCCAGAGCAACACTCTGGCTGCTGGCCAGGCTCTGGTGCTGCCAGATCTATACCCCTACTGCACCAGAACAAGAGGTAATACTGCTGGGGCCAGAACAGGTGATGCAGAAGTAGATCTTTGGGACATTAGTAGTATAGGCTCAACACAAATCTGATTGATCAAGCAAAAGTTGTTTTGATATTGCTTTCTCAGCTTTTTTCTCTGATTTACAAGAGGTCTGTCTCTTTCTCCATGGATCTTCCAGAGCTATTGTGAAAAAACCTGAGTTCAGTAGGGTGCCCTAGGTGAGTCCCAAAAGCAGGCTTCTCACTGGAAAAAAATCTTCACAAACAAGATTGATTAAATATGAGGTAATTTCCTTCTGGACATTGAAGATGGAGTGAAGAAACACTCTGACTTTCCCAGAAGAATTTTATATTGATACCCTGAATTCACTGCAAAGTCTTCTCACTCGCTTTCAAATTTAACCATAATCAGTGCTCTATTTTCTGCTATTACTAAGTATTCAAGAATTGCATCAGAAGAGGCCTTGAAAATAATGTTTTAATGCTTTGTTGAATAAATAATTCAATCAGAAAGCCCAGTCAATAGAAACCAAAGGGATCTTAGGTTAGCTAAAATATAAATGTTATAAACACCAGAGCCTAGATTTTGAATTTAAATATTTTGTTTTCAGGAGTAGATTTTGTATTTAAATGTCACAGTCTCCTGCAGAAATGGTAGATCTTTTTGGAATTGAAAAATACCCCACCACACTCCTGGAAGGGGCAGGGAGGGAGAAACAAGAGGGTCAAAAACAGTTTTAACATGCCATAATTACTATGCATTGGAGCAGAGTCAATTAATCAAGTCTCCTGGAACATGCTAACTAGCATGTTCCAGCAACCTCTGTGTCTCATGTATCCATGCTTCAAAATAGCAATGGGGGTGCTTTAACTCGTAAAGCTCATTCAATGAGTTTTTGCTAAAGCATGCCCACTGCCATTCTGAAGTGTGGGGATGCTGATACATGAGCCACTGGGTGTTTTAATTAGAGTGGTTCATAGAGCTGCCTTGATTAAAGCCTCCTCCCACCCCCAGAGCATGTGTAAAAATGCTCAAAATGTCCTTGCTATTGCATGGTACATAGATTTGATAGATTTCATAGACATTAGGGCTGGAAGGGACCTTGAAGATCATCAAGTCCAGCCCCCCGGCAAGATAAGCAAGATAAGCATCCAAACGTTTCCTGAATGAGTCCAGAGTAGGTGCCTGCACCACTTCTGGAGGGAGTCTATTCCAGGTCTTGGGGGTTTGGACAGTAAAGAAATTTTTTCTTATGTCCATAATTATTTTTCTTATGTCCAGCCTAAAATGGTCTTGGAAAAGTTTATGACCATTGTTCCTTGTTTTACCCTGGGGCGCTCTGGTGAATAGACATTCTCCCAGGTCCTGACGTACACCTTATGTATGTATAAGCAGCCACCAGGTCCCCCCAAGCCTGTGCTTTTCCAGGCTGAAGAGTCCCATAGCTCTCAGCCTCTCTTCATAAGGCCTGTTCTCTTGCCCTCTGATCATGCGCGTGGTTCTCGTCCAGACTCTCTCAAGCTTCTCCACATCCTTCTTGAATTGTGGAGCCCAGAATTGGATGCCGTACTCCAGCTGCAGCCTCACCAAGGCTGAGTACAGCAGGAGGATTACATCCTGAGATTTACTTGAGAAGTATCTATGGATGCAAGCCAGAGTTTTGTTCATTTTACCAGCTGCAACATTGCATTGGTGGCTCGTGTTCATCTTGTGGTCAATCATGCCCCCCAAGTCTGTTTTAGCAGTGGTGCTGGCAAGCGTAGCGCTGCCAAGCCTGTAAGTATGCTGCAGGTTTTTTTCCCCTGAGGTGAAGTACCTCACATTTATCGGTATTGAACATCATCAGGTTTGTATCTGCCCACTTACTAAGTTTATCCAAGCCAGCCTGGATCACTAGCCTGTCCTCAGGTGTGGATGCTATGCCCAAAGTTTAGTGTCATCAGTGAACTTCGCCGGTGCGCTTCTGACACCAATGTCCACATCATTGATAAAGATCTTTAACAGAACCAGTCCAAGGACAGAGTCTTGTGGGACGCCACTGGTCACAGAGCACTATAATGATTCGCTACCATCGACCACTACTCTCTGGGTCTGCCCTCGGAGCCAATTTCCCAGCCATTGGACTGTGGTGTAGCCAAGGCAGCAGTTGGACAATTTTTTTCATGAGGAGGTCATGGGATACTAGATCAAAGGCTTTTTAAAGTCCAAATATATGACATCTATTTCTTCTCCCTTGTCCAGGTTATATGTCACCCAGTCATAGGAGGAGATGATGTTGGTCAGGCAAGACCTACCCGTGACAAACCCGTGCTGGCTATCCCTCAGGATGTTGCCCTCAGCCAACTTATCCAGAAGGGTCTCTTTGATTTTCTCCAGAATCTTACCAGGGATTGATGTCAAGCTGATTGGCCTGTAATTCTCAGGATCTACTTTCCTGCATGCATTCTATAAGAAACAATACAAATCTATGGGTGGCGTCACACTTTCAACTAACTTGCTAAGTGCAGTTAAAATGTAAGCAAATGCACATTCAAGCAGTTCAGTACATGTAAAGTGCCATCATGGCATTGCAAAATTGCCCCCTTTCAGGTAAATTTAATACATATTAATGTTAATACTTCACAGTGTTCCATTGATTTGCTGCTGTTTCAAGTGAACCCATGACTACACGCTATTTCTTTGAAAAAGGTAGAAGTAAAATGAGACTTGTTCACAAAGGAAAGTAATTTGAGAAATTAAAAGAATAAGGATTGCTTTTAATTGAAGATGTTTACCTAAGATGTATGAATTTTACTAAGTCAGTCTTTGCTCCTATAATACTGGTCTGAAATTCTGTTATCTTTTGGCAGCTCAAGTATTTTTTCCTTAGTTACAGACTTCACCACAGCTATACATGGCTTTTCAGTTCAAGACCAGCTTACTGTAATATGCCACCCTTGGGCCATATCCACACAAGCAAGCACGTATCTGTTGTAGCATCTCAAAGTAGTTTGGGATGCTGCAGAAAGCATGCCACAAACTAAAAACTGTTCCCCATGCTGCATATTTGTGCACAGACTCTAAGTTTGATACTGGAGAATTCACTATCAAAAGAAAACACACCAGAAAAAAGCAGTGCAGGATGCACTCTTGAAGCATGCCTTGAAGCAACTAGAGGCTGGGTCTTCTGAGGAGATGCTCTAGCACTCTGTCAGGGTATCTCTATGCCTGTTGTATGCCTTGTCTGCTCCAGCATGTTGTTTCAGCATGCTGGAGGAAATAGAAATGGGGCATGGCTGGGAGCTTTGGCTCAGACCCAGGCTCTGTCCCTGGTAAGCAGGGACGTGGGAGTGGAGGATTGTGGGTGTGGGGGGGACTGTGGGCTGGGGTGGGTCCCCCACCTGCTGCCCCCCCCAATAATGCATAGTTCCCATTGATGGCAGCAGCAGCAGGCCCTCAGGGAGCTCATTGCCCACTGCAGGCAGAGTCCACCAGGGACGACAAGTGCTGCCTGAATCCCAGGAGATGCATGTGGTGCATAGAGCTAGCCTGGCCTGCTGGCATGCACCTTTGGGTAGGACTGGGCTGGCTCCTGCCACCACCTGGGGCTCTCAGCATTGAAGGCAGAAGCCATATGCTGTTGAGCTAGGCTAACTCCTGCCTTCATGTATCTGCTGTGTGGAGCATGGTTCTGGCCAGCCACTTTTGAGCAGCATGCACTGCCCCTGCGTAAACCACTCTGCTTTTTTTGAGGGGAGGTTGACCCCTGGATATCCAAAAGCCAAAACCTGCCCCTCCCACCCCCGCTGTGCTGCTTCCTTGCAGCATGGCAAACAACTGAATACACAGTATGTGGCACCCCAAACACATCTGTGGCACCACATACTGTGCAGCTGTGCTCATCTGGGCACAGTCTTGGAGGCCATTCAGAACTTTAAGATTAATGCAAAATAAGCCTCCTTGCTCTTGTAGGTAGGGTGAAGCAATGAGACCCTATTTTACCAGCTGTCCTGTCTCTGAATGGGTCTCTTCAGGGAGCTGATACCACCTTGTGTTACAATTTGTTTTGTTTTTACAGTGGCCTTGAATGCTATATTTTAAAGACTACTTTTCCCTCTTCAGTACTCAATTGTCAGAGGCAGTTGCAAGGGATACCTTGCAGAAGTGTGCTGTGGAACATCAGCGACAGTGCCTTTGCAAGGGCTCTTATACCCTACCTGTTTTAGAAGGAATATTATCTTCTTTTAATTGAATTTATGTAAAAGTCAGACAGATAGAAGGGCAACTAAAAAAGTACTTACTACGTAATAGTTTTGTTCTGTGTGCTGTAAATATTGCATTGGTACTGGAAATAGCTACTATCTGTTCTAAAAGGTTAAGTACTACACATTTCTGTTACGTGCAAGAGTTGAACATGGAAAATGCCACAAAAGTTAAAATCCTAGGAGACCATGGTTACTTGGCATGTTTTTCTCAGCAATGTGAATGTGTTGTAAAAAAAATGTAAGTTATTTTAGGACTTTGTTTCCAGCAATGTAATCCTTGCTAAATTTAAACATTTTTTCGATTAAATTTTAGCTGATATTGAAGTCTAAAAGAGAGGTAATAACAGTTTCCAGCAGAAATGTACAGAACTCATGTATTCAGTTGTTTAAAAAACTGTTTTTAAAAGTCCAGCTTCAAACAATGAAAGGAGATTTGATTTTTTCTTTATGCTTGTGTGTGATCCCCTTGCATCATTAAAGATAATACTCAGAAGTGAAGGGGATTGTAGGCTACATGCACCTACCTGGAAATTAAGACTATTGCAACTGAGAGAGTCCATTAAATACAGTGGGCCTAAATGCTGAGTATTTAAAAAGACAAAAAGGGAAATGGAAAATCATTTTGTGAAGAGATTGGGGAAGGATAGACTTTTCAAAATAAGGGCAATTATTCTCCTTCCTTTGGATACCAGAGATCACTGCCTTGCTCATTCTGGATCAGTCGGTGTTTATAGGGGAAAAAAAAAATATTGCTGGCAAAGCAGCAGTGAGAATAGCAGAAGTGTAGATCTATCCAGATGTAATGAGCATGCCACAAAGGTTTCTGAGTCTGCAGGACTCAGGCAAGATTGAGTTCAAGCTATATTTCTCAAAATGATAAAAAAAAAAAAAAAGCTGTTTTGACAGCACTTTTAATATGTTTATCAAAAGAAAGCTGTAAGCCAAAGATAACTCCCACATTTCTTATAGGAGTTGAAATAGGTGTCACAGAACCACCTAAAGAAATCTGCTGGAGCTAAGTATTAGGTAGCTTTTCCAGCCAAGTGCCAGAGCTGCAGTTTTCTTCAGAATTAGTTTTAACTAACTGGAACTCATCCAGCCTTGAATCTTTCAAGAAAGCAATTTTGTAAATGGGAGGTTGCTGCAGTATCTAATAGTATCAGCATCAGAGTCTCACTGGCTCTGATTTTAAAGGTTGGTATATACCAAATCCTTTACACTACAGCACAAAACCAAAGTCAGTAACCTTCACATCCTCGAATACAATTATTTTTTATTTTTATCATTATTTCTCAAAACGTCATGAAGACAAGTGTGCAAGCTTTAAACGTATTTCTGACTTACTGATCAAAAACTGTCATGGTTTCTTAGTTTAGACACAAGTGATATCAGAAGCTCATGATTTGGTTATAACAGAAGAATTCAGGTTATTCTTTTAAAAATAATGGTATTTCAACACATTTTTATTATTATGACTGCTTTTGTTGTTGATAGTATGTCTTGACTTGAGTAGAAGTCATGGTTTTAGCTATTTCTCTGTTCTCTGTTTTTGATTTGGGATTCATGAAAATCTAAATTCAAAGCAAAACCAGGGATGGTTTAATGTGCAAGTCCTTCTGAGCAATACAGGCATGGCTTGATTTTGTATAGTTGCGTTCAGAAGGAAAGAAACTGTTAGAGCCACAGCTTCCTGTTATAGATATAGGCTTGTCGTGCATGGACTAATTCTGAATACTGATTCATAATGAATCCCTTTTGTGGATGCATTTATTCCAGAATAGAATATTTTATTCCAATAAATATTTAGCTAAATCCCACACATAAGAAAGCCCACACATACGATTAATCGGGAATACATATTTTGCTATGCATTAATGTCCTACTATCACTGGAGTAACTTCCTGAGTAGACATGGCCTATGACTGTTTGTGAAGTGTAAATATGCCTACAATAAGTG
>NW_017729022.1:145831961-145843187 GCF_001723915.1 Gavialis gangeticus
TTGTGAAGTGTAAATATGCCTCACAATTAAATATAGATTAAATATAGAGATTTAGTGGTAGAGTAGTTGAGCTGGATCACACAACAGCTCCAGAAATGTATATTGAAGGGTTGTTCTGGACTCTTGATGAAGCAGTACCAGAACTAGGGCAGGGCTAGGGGGGCACCAGTACCAGGTGCAGACCATTGATGGTGGGGGAAGGAGGACTGGAGTTACCCCTGACTCTGGGGAACTTTTGCTATGGCACATGCAGTCCCATGCTGCCCCTGATCAGACATGAGTTGGGTAGGGCAATGCTACACCCAGCAATTTATCTGGGAGGCAGGGGGCAAGTAGCAGGCTTCTTTCCTCCTGCTCCCCCCACCCCCACACTCATTTCACCTCCCCCATCCCCCAGGTTAAAATGATTTTAACACTATAGATTCCTCTTTGAAAGCTCTTGATTTATCTTGTGAATCATATTTGCATACCCAACACTACTAACAGTATGAAACTCCATAACACCCTTGAAAGGATCTCAAGGCACTCCACTGGTGCCATGGCACCCTGGTTGAGTAGCACTGTTTTAGCCACCTGATCCAGCTATAAACAGATACCTGTTGTTTTGGATGGGGAAACGAAAGGTCATGATGTTAGCCACATCACTCCTTTGCATAATGTTGGCTATGGGAATTGTTATGCCTTAGCCATGCTGGATGAACAGGACACTGGGTTACAGAGGTTCATTGCTCTTGACTTTATCACTGTGCTCTTTAGTTATACATTTCGATGCTGAAAACCAGCATCACCACTGTCCAGCTATAATTCTGTTATCTCTCCCCTTGTTCTTGATGACTGCTAGATAGGGTACACAAGCTAGATCAGGAGAAGATGGTTGTTTAAGCATTTAGGAATAATCATACCACCACTCAAAAGCACACAACTACCTATTTTTAGAAGATTTACCTGAGACATACTTGGTGAATATGATTAACACTTAGTTGTATTAAATAGTTGTAAAACTTGTAGCAAATTAATTTTAGTCTTTATAGATGGTTCTAAGGTTTAACCAATTGCTATCATTTCATAAAGGTCCCCAACAACATAATCTGGGGAAGAGACAGAGAACTTTTCCCCACTGCTCTGCTCCTTCCCAGGACTTGGAGGAGACCAGCAGCATCTGCTCCTCATGCCTTCCCCAGATTGGTGACCTCAGAGAGCATTTGTGGGGTGTCCCCAGAGAGTGTTTCCCTCATGCTGGTTAACCCTAGTCCTGAGGGGAGTTGAGCAGTGAAGCATACACGGTAGTATTCTTGCAGGAGAGAGCTTCCTTATTGAAAGAGGAAAATCTTTCTCCCTGAAGCAACATGTTTCCTGCTGGAGACTGCACCAACACCTGCAAGGTCTGAGCAGCATTTCTCCTACTAGAAATGTGATATCTTTCATACCCACACCAACACACACACCCACACACTCTTGAATTGCATAGATAATATAGAAATGAATTGATGTAATTAAATGTATAACAATGTATACAACAGTGTATCTCTGTTTTCTAAAACTCAAACTTTTAGACTACACTCTAACAAGAAGATCCCCCCATACCTTTTTGTACACAAATACTTAAAAGAACCAGGTAGAATAATATCAGTAAAGTTTATTCCATGACAAGAAAATGCATAAAATTAAAAGCCACATTTCCAATATAGAGAGATTATAAATAGGAAACGCATCTAAATCTTGACCATGTAAATGGGTTTTATCAGGAAATACTGTGTTCACTGAAGTTAAGAGAAACGTGCAAAGATTTTAGATTTGAATTTTGGTCATCAGAAACTATATCAAAATTATCATTAAACCTGCCTGATACTGGCTAGTATATTGGTTTGCTTTAATGTGAAAAATAAACCTTGTTTTGTAAATCATGTTGCATGTTTTTATATGTATATATGTATGTATATAATTCTCAAGAATGGGCTTTTTTGTATGTTTTCTATATATTTATATAATCTTTCTCCTACATTGATGTGATTTTAGCAGCTTTTCATATGTGTTCAGATGTACACCAATATTCTAGCTTCATGTTGACTGCTATAGCTATTTTGTGAGTGTGGGGGGAGGAAATTAAGGGTGGGGGGAAAGGGAGGGGTATTCCTATGTCTGAACACATGCTGCAGCCAGTGAGAATGAGAGAAAACAGCTCCTTTCTCCAGAGCTCTGAGGAACATCATACTTGCCAGAGGTATAGTGCCTTGCAGGGTTCTTGATGGAGCAAGACACGTCTAAATTACCACCATATTGGACCACTGTTTCCAAGCTACAATCTAACCCTTTTTAGAACAGTATAATTTTGCTTTATTGTTGCTTCGGCTTTAAATAACTTTCTCATATAAAGCTGTGAAAGCATAAGGAATAAAGTATGTCTGAGATCATTTAGAATGCATGTAGTTTAAAATAGCGTATCTGTACCACTGTTCAGCTGATGGTACACCTGAATGGCCTTCTCAGGGAGCACTATTCTTACTGTTCTATATGAATAATGTACCTTGCCAAAATGAGCCAAGTCTTTGTCATAACTGGGTGGAATTGTGACAGCATTAGGTTATTTCAGGCACTTGAATCAGTATCCCTTTCAGCATTTCCTAGTGAAGGTTAAACAAAAAAGTAGATTTCAAAGACAGCTATTTTTTTTTTCTCCTTGCTCAAACGAAACCTCCCCAACAGGCTGGATGAACTTGGACAATCAACATCTAAACATTGCTGTTCTTCTCTCACAGCAGAAAAGGGCTTTTTTATTTTTTGGAGGGGAGGAGCTGGGGGCAGAGAGAGAGGAAGGGGAGGTTTCCCCAGGATTCTATCTATCTATCTATCTATCTATCTATCTATCTATCTATCTATCTATCTATATCAGGCTTTAATGTATATTTCGTGAGACTTAGGGAAAATAAATGACATTTTTTGTGTATAAAGTTATACACAATATTGTGCACAGACATTCACATTGTTTGTAAAGATTTATCTCTAATCTCTGCAATAAAATCCCACCTTATTTACAATTAAATGAGAAAAAAAATGTTTGGCTTAGACTGTTCTAGCTAAGCATTTTAAATGGCACAAGCCTTTTTGGGTGTGGGGGGGAGGGGATTAAAGATTCAGCTGTTATCTCAGTTATGTACATAGTTTTTAGCAAAAATAGAAAGGCCTGCTTGTGTGCAGCTGACACTGAGAGCTCCTGCCAGTATGTGACAAGAACTCCCATCTTTTGTTGATGACTGGGGTACTCAGTACATGGAAGGACCAAGCTGTTTAAATAGAGATGCCCAGCCCAACATGCTGTTCTGAAACTCATTGTTGTGTTCACTTTTGGGGGAACATTAATAGTATTTAGAGTAAATAAACCAAAATGCTCTTGGTATTCTACTGACAATGCAAATGCTCTCCAAATAAAATATGTTGATCATTTTGCTAATGATAAATTCGTAAACAGAAGCAAAAAAGGGGGGACAAAGCCAGAATTTTTTGAGTTCTTAGGTGATGCAAAAAATCTCAGGAGAATGTGAAAAAAAATAATTCAAACTACTTATTTTAATATTCTTCCTTCCTCAAAACAAGCAAGCAAACAAACCAGCCCCAAATCCCCCTCAAATTCTCCCCATTTATTCAAATTCAAGCATTTATAAGGGTTTTTTTTAATAGGTTTGTTTGTCTTTTGATTTGGCGCTAAAGTTACTTGGTTTTGATGAAAAAGTGGGAATTAAAATATATGCCTTGGAATGGAAACCCTAACTAAAGTCATGTCTATATCAGAAGTCAGAGTTACAAGTACATATTTACTTCATTAGGGAGAAACAAAGAGCTTGATGAAATTCACCCCACCAGATCTGGTTCAGGACAGTGTCATCCATCTTCCAAGCTTAAACCTTTATGCAGCTGGTATTCAAGGTTGGTTACCAAAGCTTCTCTGAACCATTTGTGTGAGGTGTGGAGACTACTGAATGAAGAGAGTACACAGTCTCCTTGCACTGTCCCATACACAGAATGCCTGTTAACATTAGCCTTTATTTGGGGGTTGGTATATGAATAAAGTTCCAAAGATGATAGACTAGAAAAGAATTTCACCCATTAAATATAGCAGTTTGTGATTTTTGTGATTGTTCAGTGCTGATTCCTTTATATGCAATGTATTTGTAGTTTTATGGGTTTTGTTCAGTTTCTCAAAATACTTTCACACTGCCACAGACAAGTTGGGAAACTATTAACATGCCGATTACTATATAATAGAGTTAGCCCTGTAGGGAAGTAAGTCTTTTTTATAGCATTACCATTTGCCTTCATTAGCATCACATTGAATAGCTCTGTTGACCAGAGCAGGCCAAGTATTACTACTGATATTCGTATATAGCACTGTTCATAATGCTTACGAGAAAACTTCTGCCTCAACATGGTCTTTCCTTGGTTTTACTGAAAATTCTTGGGCAATGCGGAAACTGGCACATATTGGATCTTCCCATCAAAGATAGAAAATCAACTTTAAGCTTAAACATATGTACAGTACTACAGCCTCCAGTAAACATTAGCTTGCCCTTTAACATAGGTTTATTGGCTGTGGCACCTTACAATAATGCAAAAATGTGGAAAAAAAGTTTGTTCCTTTAGAAACCTTTTTATATCCTGAAGGGAAAAGAGATGGAGATAAACCCAGTATTGTGTTCTTACCCTAAAAATAAAAAATTACATGGACAAGCCACGTCTCTGTGTCCAGGCTCACAGGAGTTCATGGGACTATACAGTAAGTAGTCCACCTGCAGAGCTGCAAGTGCAGGATCTGAGCCCTAATCTCAATTTGGTTTTAATATATGATATATCAAAATTAATATGACTGTTCAAGGAATAAAAAGGAAGACATGCCTACTGTACCTGCTGACAAAAGTTTAACAGTTCAACCTTATCTAAATCTTATCCTTAAGGCTAAGGTCCTTGAGACTTCAATTAAATGCTACCTAAGCAGAACTTGTGTAATAGGAGGATACTTGAGGGAGACATTTCACTTTTCAAAATCCTGACCTTGAAAATTCTGTCTTTTATTTTTCTCCAGATGGATTTTCTTTTCCCATTATGCTATTTCTAGGCTGTCTCCTTTGCATATACACAACATACTGAACCTGAAAACTCTCTACTCTGCAGTTGACAACATCGTTGTAGATAGTGTAGTGTGGGCTACCATTTTGTATCCGAGGATGCAGTCTTGCAAAATCCTAACTACTCTGGCACAGAACCAGCTGATCTTTGGTCTCAGTTAACCATTGGCCATTGCTCTCAGCTGACCATTGGTCTCAAAGGGAGTGCTTGCATACTTAAGTGTCCTGCTGGATCAGAGCTAGAATTATTTTAACACCTTGCAGGATAGAGTCCTAAATTATAATTGTCTTCAGAAGTGTCCTACCATGAGCTACAAATTATATTTTACCTGTGGTTTTGCCACAGTATACCCAGAAACTGTCCTCTGGGGGAAGAAGGGTCAGGAGAGGATTTGAGAGAGAAATCAAAGTGAAATGAATTACCATTAATGATACTGATTGCATGCATCTTCTCTTGTTCATCAAAAGGCAAGTTATTTCATGAAGGATCCTGTCAGGGGCAGCTCTTTTGATCTCCTCTTCATCCTAATGTTATCATAGTCTATGCTTAAGTCATTTAATAGATGTAACGCCTCATCCAAACTCCAGCAAAAACACATTTCTTCAGAGGCTCCAAATCAACAAGACCATAGGAGTCTCTGCTAAAAGTACAGCAGAGAATTAAGTAACTCCTAATTAAAAATGTATGTAACTGCAACATGTTATTGCAGTCTCTAAAATTTTGACCTAGCCTTTCAAAGTATGGCTTGGATTGTAACTGCCTCCTTCAACATTATCAAAAGTTTGCTGCAATCTGTTTTTCTTCATTTACCCATCTGGCTACTTTATTAAACATAAAGTAATTAGTTTATTAGAAAAAGAGGCTATTGGGGAGGGGTTCTTGGAGGGGGTGGTAAATTAATGTCACGATACAATAAATGGTCAAATTCAAGGAATGTAGTAACAAAAACATTTCTTCAAACGGAGAAATCCATTTGGTGTTTGCAGCACTACAGGATTTCTAATCTCATTTTGGATAGCAAATCTTGAGACTATTTTTTTTTACCTTGGCACTTAAAAAATAACAAGTATATAAGGCAGGCATAATTAAAGGCAGTTGGTTTTTTAACGTTATGGTGTGAGTTAAGAAAGCAACTATTGTATCAGTGTTTTCATCATGATATAAACCTGCTCCTACTGCAAATAACCTCAGAAGTGATCTATAGAAAAAACAAATCATTGCCCCACACAAGATGTGAAATCATAGACCTGGTGAGGTCACTGGTGGTTAATGACTACTGCAAGAGCCAGGATTTCACCCTGAATGTATTAATTTACCAAAAGTATCCTCCAGTGCACAGCTAAGCTGTATGGAGAGGGAAGAAATGCTACCAGTGCCCTCCCTTGCATTTCTGTATGTTCTGAAGATAATTTGTCTCATGCCTGGATCCTATGAGTCCTCCCCTGACCTACTAACTGAGGTAATGGAGGGAAGGGTTGGTATTAGGCTGTTCCAGTCACTAGGAGTCAGACCCTCTCAAACTCTTACCCCCTTTTTTGGTTATGCTCTTTTCCATCCTAGTTCCAAGTTCTGGTTTATTATGAAAACAATCCTTTATTGAACAAGCACCCACACTCACCCTAAAAATTATAATGGCATGAAGACTTCACAAACAAATTTTTTCTCCAGGAGTCTGGAAAGCTAAGTAGAAAGTAGTGACTGGGAAAGTGGCTCCCTATAAACCTCATCAAGTCCATGAGAAGACGGAGAAAATCCTCCATTTAGCCTCTCCAAAAAGGCAACTACAGTTATGTCCCAAGCAAAGCCCAGAAACTCCCTCCTCTAACTCTCAAGCAGGAAGGAGAAGGTATTATTTCTGACTGTAGAACGGCAGCCCAGGAAGGGGAGAGGTCTTATTTAACTCTCCTCCAGGGTCTGCAGGAGCTAACAAAATAGGGACTGGTAGACCCACCATTTCCAAAGCTCAGCAAGGGGCTGAATGTCCATGTACAATGAGGAAGAAGGAGGGACCGATCCTCAAATGGCCCAAAGATTTTTCTTTTGCCTTCTGGCCTTAACAGGGCCTTACAACTCTAACATAGCAGGAAGGAACACTTTGACAACCCTAGTGTACATATAAATAAATATTATCCAGTATCCCTTTGCTGAAAAATAGAAATAATCTAATGTAATAAAGGGCTTGGTCTGTATGCCTGTCTGTCCATAACGCTTTTGGCCAACTGCGCATGCAGTGCTGAGATTGGCTGTACGGGCCCGGGCTGCATGGGCCCAAGTTTAAGCCACTGCTGGGGAAGTTTGTGGTGGTAGCAAACATGCCTCAGCCACCCAAGCAGCAGGGCTTCCCCACGCCTCCCTGCTTGAGGGCAAAGCGGAGGATCACGGTGGCAGCATCCCCCTGACACCCATCCTCACTGCTCCCGAGAATAGCCAGCAGGGAGGGTGAGAGGAGAGCAGGGCGGGGGAAGGTAAAGAGGGGGTCAGGGTGGCAGCTGTTGTCACAGCTGAGAGTGGGAAGGGAGGGGAAAGTGAAGGGGGTCTCAACAACAGCCAGCAGGGAGGGGGAGGTGGCAGGGAAGGAGGGAGGCTGCATGGTCCCAGTTGGGCATAGGGCTGGGGGAGGTGAAGGTGGGGGCATCACAGTGGCAGCACCCTCCCCAACTGCCCAGCCCCAACAAGAGCCAGCAGGGAGGGAGAGGCAGTGGGGAGGGAGAGAGGGGAGCAGCGCGGGGCAGGGAGGAGAGGAGTGGAGAGGCCAGGGGAAGCCCTGCTGCAAGGTGGAGGTGGGTGGGGGGAGAGTGTCCCTGTGCTGGAGGAGGAGGCGGTAGTGGTAGAGGGAGTCTTTACATGGCCGGCCCTGAAAGGTGAGTGGGGCGGGGGTGAAGGGGTACCATGTAAACACTCCCTGAAATCTGTCATTCTAGATGGGCTGTTAGCTAGTATTTCTAATAAATAACCTTGATCATTAGAGAAGCATAAAGTTAAAATGTCCAAAATTGTTGTGACAACCTTGGATTCTGCTGATTAAGATCAAGAAATGGTGCTTAGGCACTGAAGACAAAAACTGATATAGTCATTGTGTTCTTCTAATATGTGATCAACGTAATGCAACCATAACCAATCAAAGCATCTCAAAACACCTGGCTTGATCTGAAAATCCAAAATAGAAACAAATGTATTATCTTATATAATAGATACAACACAATACTGCTATAATTAACAGTATATATCTACTCCAAAAGGTTGTTATTTTAACTGATTATTAAAGCCTAATTAAGTGCATTTTCATGTGAGAAAATTTAACCAGTTTCCTACAAAGGGGTATTTTTAACAGAATATAAAATAATAAAGTCTAAGAAATGGCACTAGATTAGAAGAAAGACATGTAACCCAGACTTGTGTCTATAAAGCAACATTTCTATTGTACAGAGAATAATTCGATAAGTAACATTAGCAAATTATCTTGTATACAGCTGCAAAATTAAAGCCTTCTTTTTCAGCATGAAATCTTTCAAGATTCATTTTAACAGATATAAATTAAGTCTGTTTAACATGTGAAGCAAGGCCCCTCAGCAGTGGTGCAGAATGGAACATTGTTACAGAGTAGGCACGCTTCTAAATGAATATGTATAGTTGATTATCTTATCAGATGAAATTTCATAAGACTGTTAGGTGTGCGCAGTGTTATGCTCCCCACTAGTGCTGACACTTAAGTGAAGGAAACAACTTTTGTTTTGAATAGATGTACATAAATTTCACAATATACTTTTGTGTCTCTTGTGTTTAAAGAGGAATTATACAGAAGAAGTTGTTTTTAACTACCTTAAAAATGTTCCGGTTTTAAAATAATAGAATCTGCAAGCTAGGAGACTGTAAAGTTAAAGTTACAGCAAACAACAGATATTTCAGCAAACAATAAATATTTTAAGGATTGAAGTGCAGTACTGATATGATTCAGACAATCTTCACTTTGCCCAATAGCCCTGTGATAATGTGAACTCCCTTTAGTTGTCCAAAAGTATTGTTTCTTTTCCTACCCAATTTAAGAGAAGTGTCAATATGTGCCATTTTACCTTTCTGTTATGTGCACAGATGTCATAGAATCTGTTTCAAAGGACAAAGGTCTGTAATTGGCAGAATAGAAGAAGTTAGTGCAGATTCTCAGAACATTAAACCTGTATTGGGAAGGTCAGGAATGGAAGCCCTGTCGGTAGATTCTGAAAAGTTGTACTGTTCCGAAAGGTTTAAGTTAGTTCCAGCAGTATTCCCTGTTATATGTATCTCAAGCCATTTGAACCTCATTCACTGTACAAAATAAATTCTAGCCTTTATAAGGAGGGTTGATGTAGTGTGTTATGATAAAGAGCCATTGAACTTAATAAAAATCAAACGCACAGGCTTCTATAGAAGTTATGCTGCAAACTAGTTTGATTCAATACTGAACAGGATCCCTGTACAGAATCCTAAAGATGGATGATAATTATCTAGTAAGTTCTAAAATTCCACAGGATTTGCCCTAAAGTGTAGAATGGTCTATTTTAGCTCAATGGTTGGTGCTGAATAATGCAATTTGTGAAGATAAGATGTAAAAATGCCTCTAAATTGTTGTGACATGAAGGCAGTGGTTTTCTCTTTATATGTAGGGGAAGTGAACAGATGCAAGTACATCTGCCCATAAGTGGTGGAGAAGTGGAGGAAGACCACTCTTCAGGTTTTATTTTGTTATGCATGAGATGATATATACAGCACTGGTATAAAGTTGGATACATTTAGGTATAAAGTTGTTGTGTGCAGTTGAACATGAAGAGATTGGGCATATTTAGGCGTAGTTGAGGTTATCTGCAATATAATGCATTAACCTTCTTCATTTCTTTGTTTGGAGGCATTTTTCAACAAATAGATGTTAAGTTAAAATAGCTTTTTTATGTCATTTGAATTTGTATAACTGAAGCTTTGTAAAGTTCTTTTCTCTAAACTATCAATTATAGGTGAACCACATAGTAGTTTCTATATTTTAATATTACCTAACATTTCACAGAATAACCCCTTGTTCTCAGTTGCCCCCTTCCTCACATACCCACCTTCTTCCTCATACACTGACGAGCTGGGGCCTGGAGACCAGGGGCAGCAGGTCAGAGTAAGGGGCACTGGTAGAGCCAGGGGGCTGTGGGTCAGGTGTGAGGAGCACTGGCAGGGTGAGGGGAGCTATGAGTTGGGAGTGAGGGGCACAAACAGAGCTGGTGGGACTGTAAGTCAGAAGTGAGGGGCACCAGCAGGGCTGGGGGAGCTATGGCTTAGAAGTCAGGGGCAATGGCATGGGCAGGGCATCAGCATATCAGGGATGCTCAGCACCACAAAGGAGCGGGGTGTGACAGCCACAGCTGAACCCATGTCCTGGTGAGTAAAGGGGGCAGGGGGAGCTCTGATTTTCCATGATAAAGACCAAAAAAATTCAAATGCCAAAACATATAGGTATTCAGGATTTATTTTATTATTATGATTGAGGCACTGTTAGGCTTCCAAATTGCTTTGCAATTGTCAACATATCAGTAAAACATTGTGTTCAACTGATACTTATATCTATAGTAGTCTTTCATTTTAATTGTGGAAAAACATGGATTTGGGGGTTTTTAATCAGAGAATTTGTGATTTTTTTTGACAGAGGAAACCTGCTTTATAACATTCTCAAACAATAAGGTTATATACAGACGTTAAGTCAATATAAATACTTAATCATATAGGAATTCAGAGAGGTAAAATGTGGCAAAAAATGGTGGGCCTGATCTAATGCTGCATACTCTCATTCAAATAATCTGGGAGAATTCTCCCAGGTTTGTTCTCCTGATAGAGACATTTTATCCAGAGCTATGTGTACAGACATTCAAGGGCTGATGTCCTGAAGAGTGAAAAGTTTGGAGTGCTAACACTGTGAACCCAGTGGAGCTGAAGGAGGGAGGGTGGAGGGGACTCCTGCCATACCAGTATGCTCTGTAGATTTCCATAGTCTGCCTAGTGACAGAAGGCAGCACTGCATAGGGCAGCCCTGATAGGCTGAGTCAGACTGTCCATAGTCATAGAATCATAGAAGTAGGGTTGGAAGGGACCTTATAG
>NW_017729022.1:145848187-145862259 GCF_001723915.1 Gavialis gangeticus
CCTGTCAGCGTTGAAGCGCATCCTGTTTTTGCTACCCCACCCCTGTAACCTATCTAAGTCTTGCTGCCATCTTTCCCTCTCTACTAGCATGCTCACCTCTCCCCAGATTTTGGCATCATCAGCAAATTTAAACAGGATGCTTTTTACTCTGTCATCCAAATCACTGATAAAGAGATTGAACAGTGCGGGCCCAAGGACCGAGCCCTGGGGGACTCTGCTGCCCACTTCTCCCCAGGTCGAATATGACCCATCCACCACCACCCTCTGAGGGCGACCCTTCAGCCAATCTGCAATCCATCTGACTGTGTAGGCGTCAATGCCACAGTCACCCATTTTTTTCATGAGGCTGGGGTAGGAGACAATGTCAAAGGCCTTGCTGAAGTCCAGAAAGACTACATCCATGGCAACACCTGCATCCAAGGCTTTTGTGACCTGATCATAAAAGGCAATCAGGTTGGTCTGACATGACCTGCCCCTAATGAAACCATGCTGGTTGCCCTTGAGCATCATCTCTGAGGCCGGCCCATTGCAGATGTGCTCCTTGATGATCTTCTGAAAGAGTTTCCCTAGGATTGAGGTAAGACTGAGGGGTCTATAGTTGCCCAGGTCCTCCCTCCTCCCTTTTTTAAAGATGGGGACCACGTTGGCTACTTTCCAATCATCCAGCACCTGGCCCAAGCACCATGAGCACTCGTAAAGCTGTGCCAAGGGCCCTGCAATAACCCCTGCTAGCTCCCTCAACAGCCTGGGGTAGAGAGCGTCTGGACCTGCTGATTTGAACACGTCCAGCCCCTCCAGAAGCTCTCTAACCCAGTCCTCCCCAACCTGAGGTCTGGAGGCGTTCCCCTCAAGTCCATCTTGCATCACGGTGTCAGCCTGTGTTTCCCTGCACAACAATGTCGAGTTTGTGAAAAGGACAGTTTCTGCACAGTGCTGCAGCTGCAGAGTACAGTAAATAACACACTGTCTCCTTTGGGGGGAAGGGGAAGATGCTGAAGGACTATATTCTCTTCTGAGAGAAGCCACAATACATACCAGACATTCACTCTCCCAGGAGAAACTCACCCAGGAGTGATTTAACCCTGGTTGTTCCTAGGTTGTTTCTACTGGAGCAGCTATTTTTATCCTTGGAGAAAAAGTCTGAACACCTGTACACTCATGGTTTCTCCTGAAAAGTTTCTCATGGTTTCTCCTGGCCTTAGATCTCATACAAATATTCAGTTTCTCCATAGAGAATTCACTGGTCCTTACTACAATCAGGCAGATTAAAGTAAGGAGGCAGGAACAACTATACGCAGGCTAAATATTTGACAAGAACATCTCAAGTTTTGGATGAAATCCTTTTCTTTCAAGAATTAGTGAATTTTTTAGGCATTTCTATTTATAAGGTTTGGGGAAAATATGTCATTTTAATGTATTCTTACGCCACCTTGATGTGGAACAAGAATCTGAAATATTTGAAGGGGAAGAATACCAGTTAGAGAGATGCTTTCTGCTGTCTTTGGCTCATCAATATTTGGCTAAGTTTCAAGCCTCATAAAATTATTATTCGCTCATGTTCAGTAGACCTTGTTCAGGTTTTGTCCCTTTAAACACAAAAACGACAACTCCCTGCAACTACCTAAGAACTACCTCCCGATCCCAGCAATAAATGTGGAATTTCTGTGGCAACCCTATGCAAGGATAGGATGCTCAAACATAGAAGAATGATCAAACACGATTATATTTTCAGTTGCATTTTTAGGATGTTTGAGGTTGTTTGGGGGTTTTTTAAATTTAACTAAATTAACAAATCTGAAAAAAAGTTTTAGAAAGGTTCAGATTGCTTGCTTGAAAAGCATTAACAATCTGTGTAGTACTAAATGTTTGGATGCACTGAGTAACATGAAATCTCTTGTAGTCTGGCAAGCTTTACTTGTTTTAATTTCCAGAGATACTGCCATGGCTATGAGAGAATTTCTGCATAGTGTTTACACATCTGCTTTTTACTTCTATGTCTTTGCCTTTCTCCCTTTTTGAAAAACCACTTTGCTCACTTTCATAATGGCAATTGTGCTGTCTAATGTTCTTCTTAAAGTGCCAAGTGCTAGAGTCTTGTGATTATATGAGCATCTGAGCTTTAACTTGGAAAGCTAGGTTTGAAGACTTGGGCTATGCAAGGAAAGACTGACAAAATGAAACCTAATAGCTGAAAAATTAGAGGTAATATGTCATATAACCTCACTGTTTTTAACCTAGTTTCATGGCTTTGGGGAACATAATTCATGATGTTTGAAAGCTTGCTGGTGCCAGTACTGTATACACAATATACAGTGTGCCAAGTCCCAGGCTGCCTAAAATGATTCCTACAGCATCCTTGTCTATAACATAACAGAGAAAGAGCAGATAACATGCAAATCTGGATAGTTTAGACCCTAAGCCCTCCCACCCTTCAAGGAAATGTAAAGGGTTTCATCATTTTGACTCTTGTGTTCAATATTCACTGAGGTGAATGGTCTGTCAAAGGAACTATATCATGCTCTAGCTAAAAACGTGTTGTGTGACGTGCTATTTCCCTTCACTGAGTGTGAAGCATGCCATCTGCCGTGCAACTCATGTTTAAGTGAGATCTCTTATGCTCTGCTTCCTCATATATGGTGCTTTAGGGGTTGCTAGGAGAAGCTAGAAAGAACATATTATTCATATCAATGATTGTATAATTGCCCTTGGGTACTTAAAGACAAATCCTCAGCTGGTGTAAGCTGGCCTAGCTCCACTTCAGTTAATGGAGCTATGCTGATTTACAGCAGCTAAACATCTGGCCTTTAGCTCAGATAATGTCATTACATTATGTGATGAAAGGAGTAATTCTATGTATGGTGGTCACAACTTTATCCTGATAGTTTATGGAATCACTAATTTATGCCCCCTTCACCAAGCTAGTGACAAATCTGCATGATGTGCAGGATTCTTCACTTGCATCTTGGAATTATTTGAAAAAAATATGGAGTTACCTGGAGTCTGCTGAATTAATGTTTACACAAACTTCCATGCAATGGAGAATCTTTTTTCTTCAAAAATGATGGCCCTGATCCTCCTGTTGAAGACAGTAGGATATCAATAGCTAAGCTTAACTCCTCTCATTTCAAATTAATCTTGCCACATGCTCAAGCAAGTATGTGAAAGAATTGTGGACCTACCCCAAGCTCTGATTCAAGAGGACCTATCCCAAGTCAAAAATGTTTGAATGTGCTTAATCCTTGGTGACATCACAAATGTATGTAAGCATAGGATCATTTCTGAGTAGGAGTAAATGTATGCTTATATGTATACTTATTAGGGCCTCAGTGCACATTTCAAAGTTTTTCAAAATCCTCCAAAATGGTTAAGAATATTTTGAGATGGAAGGAAGGCTCCTTGATAATGAGCAGTAAAATTCAGAGCAGTGCTGTCCCTAAGCATGTTTTCTTATGTGTGTATTAATTAGTATGTAATAAGCATTTATTTATGATATGCAAAAAAATATGTGTGAGAATAGATTTTTTGCCAGAGGATGGGCTGATAAATTCTGGGATTTTTGACTTGCAGAAGTCAAATCCTGACCCAATTGAAGTTGGTGAGATTTTGCCAGGATCAGATACGTTCTTTTGTTCTTTTTTTAAAAAAATGAATCAGATAAATGTCTTCAGTCAGATGATATTCTCCATTTCCAGATCTATCTAACACTAAAACTGCAGTATCTCATAATGGTAGAAAATGTATGACATTGCCTTGGACATGAGGATATAATTCATAAAGTTACTGCTAAAGTTGCAGTAATACATAAGGAAAAAAATATACCAGAAGGAGTGTGAACAGACTGCTACTGAGTAATTGTTTAAATATGGCACCAAGTGGATAGTTCATAAAACAAAAATCTCTCAATTTTCTTATCTCTGGTCACTATTCCTTGCAAATCTAATGAAATTGATTGCAAAATTAACTTTCTGTGGAGGGTTCATAAAATAAACAGGAACAAAGTAAAACTAGATGGGTGAATTTTATTCACTGTGCTAGATTGTATTAGGATGTGGCTTCTAACTGTCTGATTAGAATTTTAAACATGTCTGGGAATTAAGAAGAAAGAAATAGCTGAGTTATTTTATTTTAAAATACAGAGAACATTCTTGTTACACAGAGAATGTATTGACCTTGAAAAAATAAAACCACTACCCGAAAAATAATCCCACTTTTAACACGGAATAGGGTAATACAGTATTGTGCATAACAAAGCAAAACAACAAGCAAAGAAATAGCAAGCTAGAAGCAGTGTTCATATTAATCAAACACAAAGTGTCTTCATTATGAAGAAATCATTTAGATTTTTCAAGTCTAGTATAATTAGATGTGAGAATGTAAACTCTATTTTGAATCTGACATAAAATCTTACCAAAAATAAGATAGAATTAGATGAAAATATGTAATAGACTCAAACACTAAATGGGATCAAGATGTATTTCTAGCTCTCTGTGTTTGGGGGGGGCGGCAAGTAAAAAGTTATCATTTCTTTCAGTTAGGATGGCATAGCTCTTATTCCCTCTTCCATCTCCACACTCCCTATATCCAATGGAATGCATTTCAAGACAGGGCTTCATGGCAGTACCAAGGTTCTAAAAAGAATGGTATCATACCTATTCAATAGAGATTTTCACAAGGGCCTAGCTCCCTACATAGTTATCTAAAGAAAGGTTAGATTATTGTTGTGTCGATAGCAGCTGGGGATTATCATTGTAGCCACTACAAAGTCTCCTTGTGTCCTAAAATGAGATTGTGGAAAATCATCAGGGACCTGGAATCACCTGGGCTCTCCATGCACAAGATGAATGGCCAGTTAGTCAGCAATTCAGCATGTTCATGCTGGTTCTTCTTGTTTCTGTATTGTATATGCAGTGTGCGAAATGGGCTGTAGTCAATTTGGATTTGTCCTGATCAGGGACAGTGGCGCATCTCACAGGTGTGCAGGGGCATTCCCCCGCATGCTTGGTGGTGACCCCAGCAGTAAACAGGAATTACTTCCAGTCTACTTCCCGGTGCAGTGGGGGCTCCCTCCCTGCACCTCCCCAGCTCAGCAATCAGCTGCAGGGGAACCCTGGGTGCCCCCCCAGACCCAGGAGGCACCAATCACTGAGCTGGAGGGGGTGGGGGGGGCTTCTGGTCCACTTCTGGGTCTGCTGCCAAGCACACTGGGGAGCTCCACACTCCTGTGGGACGCTCCATCTGCCCCTGCATCGCAGCGTTCACAAGCCACCTGGTACCTTGAGGTATGTAGAAAAATCATTCAAAGCTGTGTTTATGTCCAAATTGCCAAATCTTTCCAAATCTCTCCAATTGATTTGGAGGGTTCTGACTTGATTCAGAGAGATTAAAGGGTCTCCTGATTCAATTCGGTTTCAGAGATTTGACCACCAAATTGGGCCAAATCTCCACCAAATTGAATTGGGGACCAAAGCTTTGCACAGCCCTAATGGGCAGCAATAATTCAACAGTTTTTAGGAATAATTTTATAATCTGTGTTCTCCAGACTTCTAAATTGTCTCATGTATCTCAGGTTATGTGTACTTTACTTAATAAAATAAATGTTCAGCAGCAAAAGAGGAATCTTTACAAACTGAATATCAGTTTGATAATTACAGAAATTACAAAGGAAAAACTGTCATGTTCATAAAATTTATTGGCATGATGAAGACTTTTCTGAATACTCTTTAAAGAAGACATTCAAAATGTATACAACAATGCATATATTGACTTCTTGTGTCAGTGAACATCAAGATATATTGTTCCTCAGGGTAAATATTGACAAAGGCAAAAAACACATTTGATACTCACCTCAACAGAAAATCAATATTTGCATATATATATAGGTAATATATCCTTCCTTTGTCATTTTAATTTTGAATTGAGATAAAAATCAATACCTTTTGTTGCACAATATAACATATTTCAATTTTCTGTCTTAAAGTGGGTTGATAACGAATTTTGTTATTTTCAGATTTAAAAAAAATTCTCACACGTCCCTCTTAAAATTATTTGTAGTGTGCTGTTTTCTTATTGACAATAAATTTTACATAGTTCCAGAGCTATATGTTTTTCTATTTTAATCCAGGATTAAAAGGGTCATTACTAGTATATATTAATTTTGTTATTCAGTTTCTTTAATCCTTGAAGAACATGCATAAAACATCTTGAAAAGCACAAGTTTCATTTTGTAGGTTCTGAGATGATTCAAGTATTTGTAAAGGTTGTATGGCAAAATCCAATTATGCCTTCTCTGGAGCTTTTTTCTTGTTATATCTTTTATTCTTATACTGTTTACTTTTGACCTAAAGCATTTCACTTCCAAAGATCCCTTAGTGAGTAAAACTGACTACATGTGACTTTTTCAATTTTTTTAGCCTTCATTGTTGCCAAAATTGCCTACAGAGTGGCGCCGTTATAGCTTCTTGTCATACTTAAATCAAGACTGTAATAATCCATTTTGAAGTATAAAGGAAAATGTCTTTAAAAATGTTATTATAGGACAGCAAGGATGTGTCCTCACAAGCGCACTAATGTGGTTTGTGGTGCCTCAAAGCTGTTTGAGGCACTGCACACAGCACATGTGCACCCATGTGCCACACTACTAATTTGCAGTGTGGCATGGTTTTTTCTGACACCAAGAGATCCTGGCGTAAAAAAAAAAAAAGCACCACTAAAAAAAGTGGTGCAGCACACGTGGCAATAGCATGTGCCACCAGAAATCAGAGCCTAGCTGTATAGAGCCACACTCTGGCTGCCAGCGAGGCTCTGAGTGGCTGGTGTGGCACCACTGTTGCCCCAGAAGGCCCCCAAAACCCCAGGTAAGGCTTCTACGCCCAGCACAAGTGCTGGCCCCAGCCTCCTCTGCCCCACCCAGGTCCTTTTGCCACGTGCTGGAGCACGTGTGTACAGGCATGCCCAGGGACAGATAGCATATATTTGTACTGCTGCTATTTGTCCCACAGGAAATGCATGCCCCTGCATGTGCACATTCATGGGGATGTGCCCCAAGGATACTGAAATGGCATCATAATTTTAAGAGTACTGTATGCTAGAAACATAATTTAATCTGTTGCACCTAGATAATTTGTGCTATTTTAATCATTGGTAGTAGTTTCAAGGAGTCCTGAATATGATGTGTATACTATTACAAGATGACACTTGGAATAAGTAAGTGTTCTTCAAAAATCTGTGTTTATTCCATATGCACGTGAATATGCTTCTTACTCCATTTTTTCCATTTGTTTTATTGTTCGTAAAAATGTAAATAAACAATTAAAAATATTGTCACTGGACACTTTGTATACATTTAAATGTCTTTGTCACATCTGTGTCAGTAGTAAATATATCTTTTTATTCCTTGTGTTGCAAGGATGACCATTAAATTCCCAAAATGTAATAAACCAAGCAATCCTGAGCAACTACAAGAAAAACAATATTTATATTCAGATGGAACACTCTCTTTAATGCTGTGTCATTTATATCTTGTCCAATAGGTGGATTTTTTATTTTTAGTCTTCCATTATTAAAAGTTATGAAGGTTGTAGATGGATTCCGTCTGAAATCTTGTAGTGGAAACTTAAATTGTTAGAGCTGGGCTAGTTAGCAGTATATTTGCTTTTAACACATATGTGAAATGTTAAGGTCTACAGGCAATTTGCAGTGTTTATGAGAGATGAAAATTAGTCTCCCATTTCCACAGAAAAATGATGTATGAGGGTCGAGATGTATTTCCTGGGCTTTTATTGTAGAATGGAGTTTGCTGGGAGTCTATTCCAGAGTCTGGTCACATGAACCGTGAAGACGTTTTTCCTTATATCCAGTCTGAAACCTTCTTTTAGGAGTTTGACTGTTGTTCCCTGGTTTTCCCCTTGAGTGCTTTGGTGAACAGTTGTTCGCCTGTATAAACTTTTTTCATTCCTCAGGATCTAGATTCATTTTCCTTTCTTCTTTCATGTGGCCAGGTCATTTTTGTTTTGAATGCGAAACGTTGTTCATGAGAATGCAAATGTTGTTCAGTAATACAGTTAGGCCAGAAGATGCATCTATGCTTTATAGTCCATATGCATCATCAGTAGACCCAACTTGAGATAAGAAACTTTGTTAATATATCTGTATAAATCATCTCTTATAACCTTATTATCTGAGATGCCCTTCATTGACTGTACTAAAAGTTGGGGGCACTTGCAAGATTGGGTCCATCTTTGTAATAATAACTAGACTGAACCTATCAGAATCATTTTGCAAATTGAGTAAGCCAAGTCAGATTGAAAACCATGTATTTTATGATGAAAAGCTAATGTTTTAAAACAACTGAATACTACTTAGCTTTCAATTGTTCCTTCCAGTAATGTTAATGGCCACATATAAGTACAGCTATACTTATGTAAAATATGCCAGGTTAAAGTGAGCACAGGTTTAACTCTGTTTTCTTAAGTGGGGTTAAATCAGAGATAAATTTGGCAAATCATTTTCTCAATAATGCAAATGCCAAAGCAACTTAGTAATGTGTGTGGATTGGAATGTCATGTAGAAGTTCATATTTTCTATACAAGTGCAACTCATTGAGAAAAGAACTTCAAAAAGGTGCAAGATCAGAAGCCATATGTTGCCTGTTCACTTTGCTAGAACATTACTTATTATGCGAGCTTTTAAAACTTTTAATTAGTTTTTTAAAAAGCCACAATGAGAACAGTGCCCCTGAAAGGCTTCTTTTCCCTGAGGCTTCTCTTTCCTGGACAGGGTCTCTATTTATGCTCTTTTAACACCTGTTCAGCAAATAATCTGAAGCAGAGGCCCAGGTTGTGAATTACAAATTAGCTGTAAAATTGTAGCAGGCAAAATGCCAACGTGTCCATTTTTGTCCTGTTTTGGGAATATCTGCACATGCATTTTTATTTTGTTAAAATTTCCTTTAATAGCATTAGACACTTATACATCTATAATATGATGAATCATTACATCAAAATACCTTGATGTATATACAAACTGATAAAAATATAATGAAGACACATGTGGAGAACCGTTATTTGTAAATGTGGGTGTTGAAATAATGTTAAATTAGCTTTGGCAGTGAGTGTAAGCTGTACTTGGAGCACATACTGACTGCCCCCAGCTGGAGTTTGCTTCTCATCAACTATGTGCTGTCAGGAATTTACTTATTAATTTTTCATATTTTCCTTTATACATTTTAAATTTAGATCAAGGTTAATTTCATCAGCGTCTTTAAATCAAATATCCATAAGTCTTTCTATTCTTCTTTGGAAGTTCTTTAAAAACGTAGTTCATTATATAAAAACAAAAGCAAAGCACTGGATATAAAAACCAGGATGCTATTTGTAGAAAGAACAATGGAGAGTAATGTAGTATAGTGGGAAATATGTTTAGATATAATGTTCAGTAGCTACCAGGAATTAACCATGATTTTCTCATGTATTTGATAGAGTATCATGAGACTAAATAGCAAATATCCTTCCAGTAGTGTGGGACAAGGTACTTGTGTTATTTCAAGCATGAATTCTGTAGGGTAGCATGTTTAGGTGACATTCAAACTTGAGATTAATTATATAATCAATATTCAACTACTGTATTTCATAGTAATTTTACTCTTGAGCAAGTTTGTGATGTTGAGGTCTTTCAGCACTGCACGTGACATGGCTCTTGCTGAAAATTCATTACACAAAAAAAGCACTTTTAAATAATGTTAGGTCTGTGTCACTGTCTGATTATGGTAGGAGTATTAGAAGCAATGGCAGAAGTAACTTGGCTGTTTGAAATGCCACCTCATTGCCATTCTCTTGGTAGATAACATGACATGCCAACTCATTTTAGGAGCAGTGGAGTATTGTAAATGTAAAGAAATTATTTCCTGTATTTCATGGTGTATAAGTCAACCCCTGACTTTCCGATTTGAAAGGTCAGTATTTTTATAGGCATGATGTCACATCTGATGAGGCCATGCCAACCAAGCGCTGAGTCTGTCCCTGTCCCCTGAAAGTAGAACGTCCCCAGCTGAGTCCGGTGGCACTCACAGCGGATGGGGACAGGGCTGGGCATGGCATGGCCCCATCCCCTGCAAGCAGAGTTGCCAGCACTGCTCGCAGGTGATGAGGCTGCCCCAGGCGAACACAGCCCAGCCCCAGCCCCTGTGAGCGGTCCTGGGCCCACGGGGGATGGGGCTGTGCCACTGAGTGCCAAGCCTGGCTCTGTCTGCTGTGAGTGGCACTGCTGAATGCTGATCCCAGCACCGCTCGCAGGGGATGGGGCTGGGCTTTGTGCTTGGCTGGTGTGGCCCCATCATCTGTGACTGGCACTGGGCTCAAAGGGGGTGAGGCTGAACAAGCCAAGCATTGAGCCTGGCCCTGTCTGTTGTGAGCGGCACTGCTGAGCACCAAGCCTGGTGCCACTCACAGGGGATGGGGCCAGGCTCGGTGTTCGGTTAGTGTGACCCCTTCCCCAGCAAGTGGCACTGGTGTGGCCTAGGCATCACCTCTCACAGGGGATGGGGCCATGCCAGCCGAGCGCTGAGCCCAACCTGGTGCCCAATTTTTTGATGTGGCATGGTGTATAAGTCAAGTTGGGTTTTTAAGCCTCTGAAATTGAGCTTCAAAACCTGATTTATACACCGAGCACTAACCCTCCCATGAAATACGGTATGTATTTTAAATGAACTCTTTTGTCTTATTGCCCATAAAATCAAAATTTTGGAACTCCTCTGTGATTACGTATATCTAGGTAATCTTCTTTGACTTTGAACTCATTGATATGTTTCCATTTATTTATTTATGTACAGATGTGTTCTTTTCTTTCTGTGATAGAAATTATTTGTTTGTGGTGTAAGAGCGCTCTCAAGTTACCCGGTAGTTTTCTCGGATGAGAATTGCATTTTTATTGGGCATACTACCATTAAACTGTGGTAAGTTCCTTTTTTAAAATTTTCTTTTTTGAACAAAACTTCAGTGTGCAACTTCATTTAATCAAAAAACTGGGGTAAACTCAGAGAAAACATTTTATATGAAAATGTACTGCCTTCCAGAAGGTATATTTTATTTTACAAACTATGTTATGAATATATTGACCAGCCGATCTCTGTATGGGGGACTAATGGCCAACTGGATCAGTTGGATCAATTTATATTCATGAAAAATATGTACATTAACTTGAAGTTTTGTCTCAGATGTACTTCATTAACTTAGAAGGGGTATTTTCAAGATATTGCTCAATATTAACCTTGCCTCAATAGTGGCTATAAATGTACATTTTCAAGCAAGTTATTATTACTAGTGATACTTATGGAGTCCACAGCTTGACCAACAGAAAATATATGTTATTAGTAAAAATAAAAAAATCTCATTAAAAAAATAAAGGATATAAAAGGCTCCTGTGGTTGAATTTACCTACAGAAAAGGATTTGGGGCACTCACCACTTGGAAGTATCATGCTGAATTTTACTTTTCTTTGATGACATAGAGTACTTGCATAATCACTACACTCTAGTCTTTGGAATAGCAACTTTATTTCTTTTCATAAATGCAAAAAAGTGTTAAGACTTGCAACTGTGGTTCCTTTAGACTCTATTCTGTCTAATGGGCTGATGCAAAGAACAGCATCTATAACAGAAGAGGGTTCAGATGACACCCCTGTCCCCATAAAGCTACTTTGATATCTTCCCCTCACAGCTGGGGTGAGTAGTACAAAAGTCTTTACAATAGCATTAAATTCAGAAAGCTTTTTACTATAAACAAACTTATCTCCTACTTTCCTTAGAAAATACATAGCAGTGAGAGAACTATAGAGAAGAGGTTCCAGTTATCAAACAAAAAAAAATCCCACACCCTAAAATCTGTGGTGTAAAAAATGCTCACTGTGGGCTAAAGAAGGTGCCCCTTTGAGATGTTAGTACAATTCGCTTTGATGAAATTCCCACCTTTGTTTAATCAGGGGCTACGGTGCGTTTGGGTGTTAATCCAAATGCTACACAAGTAAGAAACATAGCAAAGGTGACTTTTAGTTTTACAAATCTGTTTGAAAATAGACATTTGGGACAAAGACCCATTGAATATAATTTATGCACTTGAAAAGGTAGGATTTACTACTTCAATGGAGAATGCATTCATTATTGCTGATGATGATAATAATATTATTGACAGTGCAATCCCCATGTCTGGGTTGCTGAATATTGTAAAATTAACCAGCTCCTCCCTCCCAAACATGAAGTAAAAACAAAATCATTTATAGCAAATGATAAAGTTGTGTTCTTGAAACCCTTCATCCAAGACTACTCAGAATCTGGGACTTCGTAGCTCATATGAGGATCAAATGATACTATCAGAGAGGCATATACGAAATATGCCATGTTACCAACTAAGGGTATGCACAGACCTTACACTTAAATCAACCTACCTGGTTCGGGAAGGTTAGATTGGGCAAAAAATGGCTGGCCAGTCTAACTTAGTACACCCATTATCAGACCTTACACTTAGGTCACCCTAACTAGGGTTAGGTCAGCATAAGTGTTGAACTGTATAGGCATTTGGGAAGGTTAGATCAGGTAAGAAATGGTCTGTGTGATCTAACTTTAGTTTACCTAGGAAGTGAACTACATAGAATATGCTAACCTGCACATGACCTGTACTGCATATATGTACCAGCACAGACCTAGATGGATAGTCCCCTTCCCTGCCATGGACCTGCCAGCCCCTCACACACTCTGACTTACTTAGATCATGTTTCTGTAGCAACTCCTAGCACCTGCAAATGTGTGTATACACAAGACCCAACCTATGATCACACAGCTTAACGTGAGCCACACAATTGTAGATCAGGTCCTGGGAAAGTATATACACATTCACAGTGCAACCCCAGGCCTGAAAAAGCCAGGTGCTCACTCCAGCCCTGAGGTTGCACTTTTCCTACCTTTCCCACTATCCTGACTGGCTAACTTTCACTCTCCAAACCCTCCCCTGCCCAACAGGCTTCCTACCGCTCCCACCAGTCCTGCCAATCTGTCCCTGAACTCACCAACCCCCCTCCACAGACTTGCTAGTCCCTGCAATCCTGTCAACCCCCTGCCCTGGACCTGACCCAATCCCTCTGTGGACCTACTAACCCTCCTGATCCTACCAACCCTCCCTTGCAGAACTGCTAGCTCCCCCCTCCAGTCTGTCCATCTCCCCTGTGGACCTGCTATCCAGCCCTCCCAATCTCACCAACCTCCGCTATGGATCTACTAGCTCCACCAATCCCTCCCACCCACCCATTCAACTTGCTTAGATTGGGGTCCCACACTGGGGCAATTCTGTACAACCAGCACCCAGTTAAGTGGCACAATCATGCCACTTGAAGTAAGGCATCTGATTGTAGATCAGATCCTGGGAAAACCTGTACATGGTTGAAGTGTGTAAAAACAAACAAAAAAAAATACATTTTTGTGTATTCTGTCTCTTGACCTTTTTTGTGTCCTCAATATAACCAGAATTTGAATTCACATTTGAAAGAGTATCTTTTGGTGTCAATTATAATATAGGAGATGTATAATTAGTTGTTGTTAGTTTTGTTTTAAATCTACCAGTTTTCCATCTTGTGATATTCACCAATGGCATATTAGTTTAAAAAGGAAGTTTGTCACATACTATTGGTCTCATAATTGAAATTCAGGAATTGGGGGAATAATTCATAAATAAATTAATTGGTTGGATCCATGCTTTCTTCTTGAATGTCAGAAATTCATTTTTGTGGATGCCTGTGTAGCTGTGGCCATATGATTCCTCATACCTCATGGATAGGCAAATGGATGACAAATGTCTTGATTAAGCAGCATGCAATTTTTTTTTAAAGGCTAGTTAGTATCCTGACAAAATAGTTTTGTACACAATAGTGTAATTACCAAAACTGTTGCAAGTCTGCAGGGCTTCAAATCTTAGTTTTATGCAGAGGAAAAAGCCATAGGTAGCAACTGAAAACATTTTTTTTCACCTTATGTTTGATATGTCCTTCCTGTAACATAACTGTCTTCTCCCTGTTTGGACTTCCATGGCAAA
>NW_017729022.1:145867259-145875615 GCF_001723915.1 Gavialis gangeticus
TACCCAATAGTGTAATTACCAAAACTGTTGCAAGTCTGCAGGGCTTCAAATCTTAGTTTTATGCAGAGGAAAAAGCCATAGGTAGCAACTGAAAACATTTTTTTTCACCTTATGTTTGATATGTCCTTCCTGTAACATAACTGTCTTCTCCCTGTTTGGACTTCCATGGCAAACAATTATGCATTGAGATTAAGCAGCTGGAGTGCCCTGTGCCAGCCTTTAGAATTTACAAACGCTTATCTCACTGAAGGTTTAACTTGGCATTGTCTTGTTAATCGGTTCAGCTTTTGAATATCTACATTACAACAATTGCATTAAAATCAGACATTTCTCACAGGCTGGCACTTATGTTCAACAAAATTGCAACATATTTTATTTCCCCATTATATTCAGATAGCTACATATCAAATGACCTGACATTAACAATGTGGCTTTGCTTATTTTACAATAACACCTTAGGGATGAAGAAGGGAGAAGGCCTCTGGTGAGGTCCTTGGTGAAAAGGGTTGGCAACAATTCCTCCTGGTAACCTTTATAGTGCATTTTTTTGTCTCAAAGGACCAGTCTAAGTTACTGAGCGAATGCAATCCCAATAATTTATAACAGGCTGATGAAAGTTGTCCAAGGGATCATCAGAGAAGCCAATATTGGCAGAAGTTTGAAATGGCCAACGATTAGGGGCCCATCTGCTAGGGAGTCTTTTATTGTTCCAACCAGATGTGTGAAATCACAAAAATCAGATGATATTTTGTATGTTTTATCAGATGAGATAAATTGCCTATATTCACATCTCTGTGACTTTGAAAAAGGAACTTTTTCATATTTTACTTCTGTAACAACTTCTAGTGTCTGAAAGTGGTAGATTCTGACATCATGGATATTTCCAACAGCAGTGTTGATATGGTTGTATTTAGTTGGACTTAAAATGAAGAGCTGAAGAGTTCAGTTTCTGATTTTAGTGGGTGCTCTTGACAGCACTGTCAAAGAAAATTAGTCTCTGACTATGTACCGGACTAAAACATCCTGACTAAGACATTTACAATAACAAGCTATCTAAAAATGCAAATTCATCAACGAACGTACCTTTCAGCTCACATAATATATAATTAAACAAATAGTGTAGCAAAAATATACTTCCATGAACTGTGGGTTAATTGGGAATGTTAGGCAGAAGGCAGGGTAGAGACATCACTCGTAAACTAACTGAATTAGAGATGCACAAGCTTTTGTCAGCCAGAGCTATGTGAAGACATGCACAGAACAGGTTAAAGTTGAATGAGCTCTACTTTGTGTTTCTTTCATAGCATCTGATGAAGTGAACTCTCACTCATGAAACTGGATTACCAACCAAAGAACTTTTTTTTTCTTTTTCTGTAAACCTCAAAATTGTACTGATAACCAAACTTTTTCTATTTAGGTCTGTTTTTACTGATATAAGTTGTACATAATGTAAATTTAACCCTTCTGACAGGCCCTGGATGACAGAAAGGCAATAAAATTATAACATACATTTCTTATAATTTTCAATGTACATAATCTAATTATTGGAGGATCATCTTAAATTCATCCACTCTCCCCTCCCCCATCACACACATGGTGGCAGAAAAAGCAACTGGGGGACAAGCAATGGAAGGCAAGTGATGGAGGGGCACGCAGGATGACCCTGGACCCTTGACTTCCTGCACCATGCCATTATACCAAATGCCCCACTATGTCTGCCTCTCCCATACCTTGTCCTCCATGCCTTGGCCCCTTGTGTGGCCAGAGAATGAAAAGGGAATCAGGGCTGAGTATCATTACTCTCTGATTCCCCCACCTCTATCTGGGTCAGCAGGGAGCCAGAGAGTAGTGAGGGAAACATCCCAGAGCCAGAGAGCAGCACAGGACGCAGCGCTGCCTGCAGATACTCAATTCCAAGATGTATGAGAGAAAGAAATCTCTTTTTGAAATTGAGTAAATATGGTAGTTGTATACTGAGGCAGTGTTGGGAAGATAACCTAAAAACTGATCTGGAAGGGATAGGCAAAGATGTGACAAGGTGGAAGGAGACTGTGAAAGATGAGAGTGGAGGGAGTTAAGGTAGTTATAAGCCCTTGAGGCCTGTGATACCAAAGAGAGAGAGAGAGAGAAGTAGTTGTGTGTACCAGTAGAATAGTTTGGCACACTATAAATCTACTAATCAAACATGTTGCTCACCTGTCCAAAAAGCAACCTGATACAGGCTTTGAATCTCTCCTTGATCTTATTGGCCTCCACTAAGACATGCCAGGGGCATAGTGGTCTGAATTTTAAACAACTTTTTCACCCCTAGAAGTTACTGCAATGGAAGGAGATAGGGGGATGATTGAAATGAGCAAAAATGTCTTTTATATTTTCTATGGTGTGGGATAGTTTAAAGAAATTGCTTGTTTTTTACACTTCAATAAATAAATATATGTATATATTGAAGATGCTAACTAAGTAAACTCAGATTTAGGACTTTCATCCATCAGTTGCATTGTAAAAGTTCTTTTGAATTTGCATTAAATACAATTTACTTTCCTTATTCAGTCAGAACTCCCAATGGATTTCAATGAGCCATGTACTGCAGGAGGGCCAAGCGAGGTGTTGTTTCAGGCAAAAATTTATGCCAAAACAGTGAAGACTATGCAGCAGAAGAAAAGCCTGTCAGCATCAGACATATATGCAACCTGTTCCCCTCTCAATCCCTCAAAAGGAAAGAAATCCTATGCATGCAAATTTCCTTATGCAGCTATTTTTTCATTAAAAAACTTGGATTAGCATTCCAGTTGTGGTGATGTGACATGTGATCTTGCACCATGTCTTATCAGACCAGAGTAACTAGAAGCAATGGCAAGTGAAAGTGACAACTCCTGCCAGCACATAGGAATATGATAGTGTTATCTCCCAATAACGAGGACAATAATGTGCGTCACCCTTGTTAAGTCTGTTTCTACTCTTTGTACCTAACAACTATGTCAAAATAATGTTTGAAGGCCCAATGCAAGCTGAGAAAGCATGACATTCCAGGTTAAAGGGTCAAATTCTTTTCTCAATTATTGTGCTATCAGTCTGGAGTGACTCCATAGTTGTCATTGGAGTCACTCTGGATTGACAGTGTTATAACCAAAATAATTTAGCCTACAGTTTCTATTCTGTCTTACTCTGTGGGAGTGAGATATTAAAGTACAATCTTATATGCAACAACAGGTGTAAAAATCACTGTCTTGAGCAAAGATGCAAGCAGCACTATCCAATCGTCAACATAATGTGTCTTTAGGAATGCACTGTAACCAAGTTTCATCATGATTAAAATAAATACAGATGGTTTTGATGGGGGAAATGGTTGTATTTGGAAACAGCAGTTATCCACTGTGGCAGCTGTATAGCAGTCTTATGGTATTCCCCAGAATATACAAAGTGAATAAAATGGAGCAGACCTATGAAAAAAATACACTGACTCTGCAACTGTCAGTTTAAGATATGCTTTTTCTTGTTAAGTATTATTGTGCTCTTTGAAGCACTCCCACTTAAATCAAGTAGTAACTTACTCCTTGGTGTGAGAAAAATACTTCAAATTCCAGCCTGAAACTAAGATTTTCTACCTCAGACTGGATAACATGATTTAATCTTTTTATTTTGTTTGTTTTTACTGGGCACTGTACAAATGCAGATACACTCTGTTGTTGTGTTCCAAATACATGGAATAAATAGATGGGATAATGAGACAATACCCACCAGTCCATCCCAATGAACAGGAGGGATGCGTTCACAAGCACCATGAAGGGATCTGAAGACTGCTGGAAGGACCACCGACTTGTGTGCTCAGTGATGAACATCCTCATGGGGCCAAGACACCAGAAGACCCAGAAGGCCGCCCGGAGACAACTGAATGTCATAGCTCTGAAGGACCCTGAACAGCGGGAGGAGTTCCAGGCCCAGTTGTATAGCGCACTGGAGTAAGTCCTTACTGCTGATGACATCTCCATCCAGGCACATTGGGAGCAACTCAAGTCTGATGTCCAAGATGCCTGTGCCCAGATTGTTGGCTTCACATCACAAATGAACCAGGATTGGTTTGATGCCAGTAACACTCAGATTTGTGATCTCCCTGAGCAGAAGTGTGCAGCCTTCATCGCCTGGCAAAGTCATCCGTGAACTCAGCAGAAGATGGAAGTGTACCACCAGCTGAAGGCTGAGGTCCAGTGATGCATCCGTGACATGAAGAACAACTGGTGGGTGGAGAAGGCATGCGTGATCCAAGGCTATGCTGACCAGCATGACATACATAACTTTTTCCAGGCTACCAAAACAATCTACAGACCCCACTCCATTAGACAAAACCCCCTCCCATCACATGATGGCTCCTGGCTCCTCAAGGACAATGATACCATCTGTCTGCATTGGAAGAAGCATTTCAAATTCCTCTTTAACCGGGAAGCCACTGTATGGGATGAGACCCTCCAAGCTGTCCCACAACACCCTGTGGTGGATTCCCTTGGTGATCCACCAACCATCAGAGAGCTGAAGTGGGCCATCCAACAAATGGAAACCAACAAAGCCTGTGGGCCAGATGGTACACCTACAGAGGTCTACCATGCTGGCGGCTTCCAGCCACATTACAAGTCCACTAGCTTATCCTCCACCTTTGGGATGAAGAGAACATCCCCAGGGATCTTAGGAATGCATTGTGACAAGAAGTGGGGCAAATCTGACTGGGAACTACAGGGGGATTTCCCCCTTATCCATTTGCAGGTAATATCCTGGCCCAAATCTTCCTGAACCTCCTTTATCCCGTCACTGAGGAGATCCTTCTGGAAACCCAGTGTGGCTTCCGACCATCCCAGAGCACTGGGGGCATAGTTTTCATTGCCAGGCAGATTCAAGAAAAATGTTGGGAGCAAAATCAAGAACTGTTCCTTGTCTTCATTGGCCTGACCAAGGCATTCAATCCCCTAAATAGTGAATCTGTGTCGACCATCTTCCAATCTGGGGTGCTTCCAGGTAAAAATGAAACTCGCCGTCAAGGACATCCATGACTTTCAGTTTGCAGATAATTGCTACATGATGGCTCACTCTGCACAGGATGTGCAAGTGACCCTATATCTCTTCAATGCTTTATATAAGAGACTTGACCTGTCCTGGAATGTCACCAAAATGAAGATTCTCCACCAACTCCTCCCCCACCCCCCCGGCCAACTGAACATCCCTCACACTATCTACGTAGATGGGGAGGCTCTGGAGTACGTGAAGCACTTTCTATATCTTGGCAGCCACCTCTCTCAATGGGCAAACATTGATGAAGATGTCCAGCACTGAGTCAACTGTGCCAGTGCTGCCTTCAACCTGTGACAACTTGTCTTTGAAAATAGAGATGTTCATAAGCTGATGAAGGTCCTGGTTTATAAGGCTGTTGTGGTGACCACCCTCCTCTAGTGCAGTGAAGCCTGCACATTAAGACCCTTGAGATCTTTCACCAGTAGTGCTTGCATCAAATCCTGGGGATTAAAAGGGAGGACCACCAGACCAATGTGAGTGTGCTCCATGAAGCTGCGTCCACCAGCATCGAATCCTTGCTCTTGAGAAATCAACTCTAATGCGTGGGCCACTGCATCTGGATGTCTGAGAACTGCCTCCCTCACCAGATTCTCTTCTCCCAGCTCTCTGTTGACCAATGCTCAAAGGGTGGCTGAAGGAAATGGTACAAAGAACTGGGAGGAGCAAGCTGCTGACCGTTCAGCATGGCATCACCTGGTCCACCAAGGCATGTGCCACTTTGAGGCCCAACGACTCGATACCAAGGTGGAACGGTGATGACAGAGTAAGGAGAAGGAGACCAACCCAGGGCTGCAAATCCCACTCTCCAATGCAACAATATGCCTCCATTGTCAAAGAACATGTGCATCCAGAATCGGGCTTCTCAGTCACCTGAGGACCTATCAAGCCTGACAGTCATCCTCAATTTCGAGGGATTGCCGATGCTGACCCATCAGTATACTGGGTAATGGTCTCTACATAGTGGACACTTCAACATTATTAGGGATTTTTGTGTATTTCAGCAAAGGAGAAATTTAAAGAGAGATTTGAAGGACAACTCTCTCAGGGTATGGGCTGAGGAGGGAGAGGAGGATCGAAGTAGTTAACCAAAGACTGCAGTGCTGGTGTCATCAGGAAGGCTTTGGCATCCATGACCACAGCCCGCTCTTTGGAGAGAGAGGCAGCGAGCTGCTGGGAAGAGATGGCCTCCACCTCTCTCCGCTGGGGAGGAGGCTCTTCTCAGCCAGACTGGCTGACCTGCTCCACCGGGCTTTAAACTAAGCCCGCTGGGGGACGGGGGAACTACCACGACTGCTGGCCTGCTGAGCAACCATTGCAAAGCCAGCAAGCCAAGGCACTTAAGGGAGCCCACCCCTGCCCCAGCCCTGGTACCATCTGTGGGCAAGGTGAGAGCCCCCAAGGGGCTGCCTGTACACAAATGCCAGGAGCTTGGGGAGTAAGTAGGAGGAACTCATCCTCTGGCTTAATGCAAATAATTATGAAGTCAAAGGGATAACGGAGACCTGGTGGGACTCCACCCATGACTGGACCACGGGTATTGATGGCTATACCCTGTACAGGTGGGATCATGTAGATAAAAGGGGCTGGGGAGTAGCTCTCTGTGTTAAGGAAAACTACGCATCCCTGCAAGCTGATATTAGCGACCAAGGTGGACAACTGGAGACCCTCTGGGTTAAAATCCATGGGGAACATGGCACACAGGACACAACAGTGGGAGTCTACTACAGACCTCCCACCCAAAGTCAAGAACTTGACAAGGAGTTCACCAGGGAACTGGCTGAGGCCGCATGCTCCAGGACCATGGTTGTCATGGGTGACTTCAATTACCCGGACATCTTGTGAGAGGACCACTCAGCAAAATCCAAGCAGTTGCAAAGCTTCCTATCATGCCTGGATAACCTCTACCTGACTCAAGAAGTCTATGGGCCAATGAGAGGTAAAGTGCTGCTCGATCTGGTAATGGCTACTGGGGATGACTTAATCAGCAACCTAGTGGTCGATGGGAAGCTGGGTGACAGCGACCATGAGCTGATCACCTTCACCATCTGCTGTGAAGTTGGCAAGTCAGTTAGCAACATGGAAATCCTTGACTTCAGGAAAGCCGACTTGGACAAGATCAGGAGGCTTGTCAATGAGGCCCTAAGGGACTGCGACCCCAGGGAGAGGGGAGTTCAAGAAGAGTGGTTGCTCCTCAAGGGAGTGATCCTTAATGCACAAGCTAAGTCTATTCCATCTCGGAGGAAAGGCAGCAAGAGGGCACAGCAGCCCCCCTGGCTCTCCAGGGATCTAGCAGACCTCCTGAGGCTAAAAAGAAAGGCCTACAAAGGATGGAGGATAGGATTCACCTACAAGGAGGATTATTCTGCACTGGTCCAGTCCTGCAGGGAGCAAACCAGGAAAGCCAAGGCTGTAACTGAACTCCAACTAGCTTCAAGCATCAAGGACAATAAAAAGTCCTTTTTCAGATATGTGGGGAGCTGGAGTAAAAGCAAAGGGCAACACTGGACCCCTGCTGAACCAGATGGGGCAACTACCAACTGACGTCCAGGAAAAAGCCAACCTATTAAATGGGTACTCTGCGTCAGCCTTTCATCAGTCCCATGGGAAGCCCATGCCCACCACAGGACAGGGTGGTCTGGGTGAGGGAGATCCCCCGCCCTTCAACAATGCTGACCTTGTGAAGGAACACCTTGGAAGGCTGGATACCTTCAAGTCAGCCGGCCCTGACAATCTACACCCCAGGGTACTCAAGGAGCTGGCGAGCATCATAGCCTAGCCTCTGGCATGGATCTCTGAAAACTCCTGTCACTCTGGTGTAGTGCCCGAAGACTGGAAGAAGGCCAATGTGGTGTCTATCTTCAAGAAAGGGAGGAAAGTGGATCCGGCTAACTATAGGCCCATCAGCCTGACTTCTATCCCAGGGAAGATCTTAGAAAAGTTATTAAAGAAGCCATCCTTAATGGACTGGCCGACACCAACTTCCTGAGGGATAGCCAGCATGGGTTTGTTGTGGGTAGGTCTTGCTTGACCAATCTCATTTCCTTCTATGACCAGGTGACACATCACCTGGACAAGGGAGAAGAGATTGAAGTCATATATCTTGATTTCAATCTGGTATCCCATGATCACCTCTTGGCAAAACTGGCCAATTGTGGCCTTGGGTCCACCTCGATCCAGTGACTGGGAAATTGGCTCTGTGATCAGACCCAGAGGGTAGTAATTAATCGAAGTTGATCATCATGGTGCCCTGTGACCAGTGGGGTCCCCAGGGCTCTGTCCTTGGACCCATATTGTTCAA
>NW_017729022.1:145875817-145876289 GCF_001723915.1 Gavialis gangeticus
TGGAGGATAGGATTCACCTACAAGGAGGATTATTCTGCACTGGTCCAGTCCTGCAGGGAGCAAACCAGGAAAGCCAAGGCTGTAACTGAACTCCAACTAGCTTCAAGCATCAAGGACAATAAAAAGTCCTTTTTCAGATATGTGGGGAGCTGGAGTAAAAGCAAAGGGCAACACTGGACCCCTGCTGAACCAGATGGGGCAACTACCAACTGACGTCCAGGAAAAAGCCAACCTATTAAATGGGTACTCTGCGTCAGCCTTTCATCAGTCCCATGGGAAGCCCATGCCCACCACAGGACAGGGTGGTCTGGGTGAGGGAGATCCCCCGCCCTTCAACAATGCTGACCTTGTGAAGGAACACCTTGGAAGGCTGGATACCTTCAAGTCAGCCGGCCCTGACAATCTACACCCCAGGGTACTCAAGGAGCTGGCGAGCATCATAGCCTAGCCTCTGGCATGGATCTCTGAAAAC
>NW_017729022.1:145876482-145882500 GCF_001723915.1 Gavialis gangeticus
GTCATTCTCCCCTTGTACTCGGCCTTGGTGAGGCTGCAGCTGGAATACTGTGTCCAGTTTTGGGCCCCACAATTCAAAAAGGATGTGGAGAAGCTTGAGAGAGTTCAGAGAAGAGCCACGCACATTATCAGAGGTCAGGAAAACAGACCTTACGATGACAGGCTGAGAGCCATGAGGCTCTTTAGCTTGGAAAAGTGCAGGCTCAGGGGTGATCTGATGGCCACCTATAAGTTTTTCAGGGATGACCACCAGTATCTGGGGGAACGTTTGTTCACCAGAGCACCCCAAGGGATGACGAGGTTGAATGGTTATAATCTACTGCAAGAATGTTTCAGGCTGGACATAAGGAAGAATTTCTTTACTGTCCGAGCCCCCAAGGTCTGGAACAGCCTGCCATCGGAGCACCTACATTGAACACCTTCAAGAGCAAATTGGATGCTTATCTTGCTGGGATCCTAAGACCCCAGCTGACTTCCTGCCCTTCGGGTGGGGGGCTGGACTGGATGATCTTCCGAGGTCCCTTCCAGCTCTAATGTCTATGAAATCTATGAACTAAATAAGGGATTTGAAGGAGCTTTTCCCATGGGTGAGGACAATGTAGGAGATTGCATGAAATAGTGTTAGCTTTTGCACATAATAAAATGGTGAAGGAGGCTGGCATTGGAGACTGATCAGAAGTGGAGTCTGCCCCTCAACATAGAAAGGGAGATGATTTGTAGGGAGGGCATAAAGGGCCTTGGAAGTGGAAACAAAGAGTTCGTTTGTAATAATAGAGAAGGGGGAACAAGTGTAAGAAAGCAAATACAGCTTGAAAGATAAAGGGAAAGCATGGTTACAGTGAAAGCTTTTTTCAACGGTATTCTAAATAGATATGTGTTGGACAAGATTGCAAATGTCAAGGGTAAAGAAAAGGATGTCACAGTAATGTAGATGCCAGATGAGGAGGACAACAGGTTGTTTTGAGTAAAACATACATTTAGTGCTGAAACATTTGCTACTAATGGTCCATCAAACTTTACTATACCAAAGACAATGATCTCAATGACCTCCTTTTATATCTTTGACTGCAATTGTATGATTTCTTTAAAGATTGATTATTGGTATTGGTTCCTTTGTCAACTTTTCTGAAATTCTTTTCTGAATTCCTTTTTAAATAGAATCCACTTTGAATTGCATTACCATCACTGTATACATGACTAAAGGGATTGAGAAGAGCTGTGTCCCAGTTACAGTTTTTTTAAATCTTTTTCTTTGAAGACTTATCCTAGATTGCCAGCCTAAGAAAGGTCAGGAGGACTGAACTTGAACTTGATCTCCTTGGCTAAGCACATCATCCACATTTACACACGTTGTAAAGTACAGAGCTGATAACAAGCATTGTAACAAGGACATTCCAACACTTTGCTTTGACTTGACTACAAAAATTGCAAGACAGACATGAAGTAAACAGTAATTCTCTTCGGGGTATAGCTTCTCTGTGTGAACATATAGTTAAGCTAGTGTTTTGCTCAATTTACAGTAGTAAGTGATAAGTGATCAGGACCTTACTATGTCTCAATATACACAAACCAAAGGAATTATGTCTCTTATTATTTAAAACTGACATCAGCTTCTATTGTAATGATTGAAAATTCAGTTACAAAGATGCATTGGATACATTGTGCATGAATTAGGTGTTTAGCAGGAGATGAAGTTTTGTGTTTGTTACATCTAGGACTCTGCTCTTAGGGAAAATTAGCCATATCTATATTACTACACCAGAATGTGTGGTGAATATTGAAGCTACAATCTAGCTTCCCCATAACCTGATTACAAATGTTGTTTTAATTGATTACTAGGTATATTGGAGCTTAGGTGTCTTTGGCACATTTATAGAAGCCTTGATTGAAATGCTGACCAAAAATAGTTAATATTCAGTCTATGCTACCAGTTACATGTCTAAACAGCATACAGTTTCAATACAGTTCAATGTTTTGTCTGTTGATATTCAAGTGACTATATTAGATTTTTTTTATTTGTAATCAGTCATTTAGTTTAACTTCTAGTTTCTTAGGTAGAAAGTAAATATGCATGCTTTAGAAGGTATTTCTTTAATGGTAATTGAAGTTTGAAATACAAATTATCCGATTCTAAGCCTAAAATATAAAAGTCAGATGTGGAAAAAAATCTATTATTTTATGTTTTTGTTCAGTGTGCCACTGTAAGACTGTATTCTTACATTTCATAATGATAGATATATTGAATCATTGGAAGATATGACACTGCACTATAAAACACGACTCTGTAAAACACTAATTTATAAAATAGTTCAAATTACTCATATATTGTAGGCCAGTTTCCTTTGCTAGTATAGATCAGGGTAGCTCTACTGAGGTCAGTGGAGTGCCACAGAATTACTTCAGGTAAGAACAGAATAAGACATGTCATAATATTTCACACATTTTTTAATAGGTGATGTAGCCTGTAGATTCTAGACTTCACATGTTAGAAGTAGACATAAATAGATAATGGCAGGCATAACATCAGCAAGTACTGTGCAGTTTTTTTTTCAGACTGGCAGGCAATTTTAGCTTTTGCTTGATCTTCATTAGCCATGGCATTCAAGTAACTAGTGACCGCTGGCCTGAGATAACCAGCTCTAGCATGGTTTTATAAAGTGAGTGCATGTCTTCTTGCAAATACATGCTACTGCACTTAGCTCAGCTGTGAATTTATTGACCTGTAAATATAAATCTCAGCAGGTAAACCACTGTGTGATCTAATTCTGTTGGCTGACTTCTTATAATGTGCTATTATTTATCACTTATGCAGCACAAAGCAGATGCATGACACTTGGGAATATGGTGACCATATTTCCCAAGTCTCCAAATGGGACACTTTTCTCCCCCTCCCTCCTCACTCCCCACTCTGGCTTGCCTGGCACACTCACCTGTCTGATCTTTTGTATCAGCTAAGTGTGGCAGAGAGCAGGAGGAGATGGATGGGGTGGATCTTTCTGGCATGCTGGAGGACCTACGACTACTTATCACGCCCCTAGTCTGGAGAGCGCCAGCACTGCTGCATTTAGTCAAATATAATAGTCATTAATAAATTTATATTTGTTCAAAGAGCTTGTTTCAAGAAATCAGTGTTTTCGACAAAAAACAATTGGAAAAGTTCCAGCCAGCACAAGTAATCTAGCCCAGCATTTCCCAACCTTTTTTGCCTCATGGCACACTTACCTAAGTAAAAGAGCACCGCAGCACACTGGACACGGAGCAAGAAGAGGGGGTGGCACACAGCCAGCTGGACAGCATTTTGGGCTGGAGCCACACCCACTTCCTGCCTGGAGCCACACTCCCCATCTGTCTGTCCGCAGCAGCAGCAGGCGCATGGCTCCAGCCACACAGGGGGCCTGGCTCCAGCCCAAAATGCTATGGCACACCTGGACATGCTTGATGGCACACCAGTGTGTTGGGAAACGCTAATCTAGTCAATGTGAAAACCGTTTGTGTTAGGGTGAATATCACTCTTGGAGCTTAAGGCTCTAATCCAAAAAATTGGTTTTCCTGTCTCTAACAAATTTTACAATTTTGTGGGAGATCTATACTCGCAGACTTACTTCCATGCAGAGACTCATGAGAGCTGGTCCTGTTTACAGAGACTGCCTTACAAAATGTATCAATTTCATAATCTGTGTATAATTTATAATTAGTGTGTTTTTCAGTGAGGTTTCTTTAGGACATAATTTGGTGATTTTGAGTAGTGTTTGGGCAGCTGTGATAAACCACTCTGATTTTTAGACAGCAACATGACAGGATGTATTACATCCTTATCCTAGATGCATTTTAAAATACAGCCCCAAATTAATCAACACAGCCCTGCAGGGAACATGAAGGAAAAAAGGAATAAAGTAGCAAGTTCAGTATGTGAAGTTCAAGTGTGAAGTGCTAGTTGAACATAAGATGGAAGTACACATTTATTTTTGTCTGGAGCAGTTGAGAGTTTCATAGTGTTGGGTTTTGTGCACTAAGTTATTTACTGCAGATATTTTAATTTCCTGGATCTCCTTTAAGGTCTTGCCATCTCTTTCTCTGCTTTTTGAGAAGTAAATATGCAAAGTACATCCAGGTGATAGAAAAGAGAGGAGCAAAGGCCCTTTGAACGGATCACATTAGGACTGGCCCTATATCAGTTAAAAGTTTATTAAAAAAAAAACCTTCCTGTAAAATTAGAGTGGGACTGACACATCCTGGCTCTTTTGCTTTCTGAAGACATAAAATTGCCTGACTTCTGTTAAAGACAGGGCAAGAATAGCGCCACCTCTCTGCTAGTAAGTATGGTTCATCAAAAGTTGCATGTATCCCTTGGTGTCAATGAGCAAATGGATCAAATCTTAATCCTGTTGAAATCAGTGCAAGTTTTGTAACTCTCAGCAATGAAACCCAGGGTTCTAACTTTAATAAGAAATTATTACATTTTGTGTTAGGCTACTAAGGCAGATAGATATAAAAACCATTTTCACTGATATTATTTCTTTTGCAAGATTTTCTCTGGTTCGGTTACCTTGTTCATTAGCTACAACTGAAAAATGGCTTAATCTTAATAAATTGTCTATTTAGAAATGTAATTTTTTTGAAGTACTAGGTTCAGCATGGTGACTTTCTGATGACAGTTAATGGCCAAAGTAGTTCTTCTAATAAAGCGATGTGTGGTTTTAGGAGGTAATTAAAGTAATAAAAAATACTACAAAATAGCACTAGTAGGAGACTAAATGCAATATCTCTAGTCAATAGGAGATGAAAACAATGGGAATTTGACTGAGAAACAGCTCAGGGAATTGACTTGTGAACAGCAAGCTGCAATATTAGGTTTCATCTTAAAGACTTAGACAATGTATTCTAGTTTTGAAGTTTCTTCAAAGAATCTTCTGATCTTTGAATATCTAAAAATTGAAATTCTTTTAGCTTTACAGCAGAACAGGAAATATATACAGCATGTAGCATGAATTGCTAAATTAGTAAAGTCCTACTGAATTATTTATGGTTTCTTTTGTATACTCCATAATATACCATCATTTTGTGATTCTTGCAACAGCCTCAAGGCAAGACCATATTTTCATATGTAATTAATAACTCGTATTGCTAGTGCGTTACATTTAGTTGTTTTAAGTATAGAAAACTAATTGATTTATGTGTATTAAGGTATAATAAATCTGCTTCCCAAATACTTTCAGCATAGAAGAGTTTAAGGAGAAAGATAATTTGGCATAGCAAGGTTTGTGCAATACAAATGTCTTTAATGTTCTGTCATGCAACTCGATGCAACTGACCTTAACTTAACGAGCTCTGTTGTGGGAAGTCTTTCAGCAACACTCATCAAGTAGAACACTGAACCTTGGTCCCTAAAAACCATCACTGATGTGTTGGCTAGCCATCTGTATATTCAGGACACCAATTAAAGAGGAATCTGGTGACTTCCTCACACCACCTGCTGACTCTTCTTCCTACATACTTTTAAAGCCCTTTGGTAGTTAGTCTTTAGTGTATTTTCTTCCAGTTGTCATAGCAACTTAGAACTCTCCTCAGCTTGCGAGAAATCATCAAAGATGTCTTTGCTTCACAAAGAAAAAACTAAAAAGGGGCTGAGAAAGGAAAGAGAAAATAAACCCCAGGCTTGTTCAAAACAAACAGACAACAAATAAATCAGGCTATTTCAAGCAGGTTTTAAATTACAATATTTGCTCTTAGACTGTTGTTTTAGATGGATCATTTTTAAAAGTTTGAATTTTGGCTTTTTTATATTTTTTGGAAGGACTTAAAATGATTATTAAGTTTGATAGGCAAAAGAAAAGTTTTCCTTGATTATATGCTTTTAAATGAAAATGCCTTTTCAATGCATTTGTATCATAAACATCATAACCTCCAAGGACTGTATATCTCTGAAAGATTACTTTAGTTGCAGGTGAATTCAACTGACACCCAAGAAGAACCATGGGGAGTGGGGAGGGAGGGGTTCCAGTTTTGTTGGGGGGGGGGG
>NW_017729022.1:145882816-145890386 GCF_001723915.1 Gavialis gangeticus
GTTTTTTTATATCTGAGGCTAGAAGAAACTACTCTCTTGGTCATGTTCTTGTGTGTCTATACCACTTTGACCATTTTGTTACACAGGCTTGTACTCATTTATTGTACTTTATGAGATCTTTCCTTGTACATGTGCCTTCAAGCACTGGGCATTGCAGCATGTATCGTATAGTCTGAAACTCTGTACCGCAGTCACAGTTGGTTGAGCCAGTGGTATAGACCCACTTCTTCATTAGTTTCCTGGAGTGTCCAATTCTGGTACATAGGCAGTTGAGACATCACCACCTTTGCCATGGTTTGTCAGTCTCTAGTGGCAAGGGCTTGGCCACTGAAATATCCATTTTCTTTTGCTGTCGAGAGTTTTTTTCAGCTTCTCATTTCACATTCCAGAGCTGTCTCCTTGGGTGTGGCATTCAGAGTTGAGGAAGCTCCTGCATGACTTCAGACACTTGTGTGCTGCTGAATGGTTATACAGTGGATGCTCACATCTTCAGTTTGTCTCAATCACTTTATCCTGCTGGCCACTGCTCTTCTGATGTCAGGTAGAGTGATGCCAGCCAGCAGGTACACATTGTTTAGGCTGGTAAGATTCAAACATCCTGTGACGCATGGGCAGCTATCATTCAGAATGGAGTCAAGGTGCTTAGCATATATGAATCTTTCCCATACAGGGCATGCATACTCAGCAGAGGAGAAACTATGAGTCAGAGCTATGAGCAGTGGTTCAGATCCGGTTCAGGAGCCAGCTCCCCATTTCAAGTTGGTGAGCTTATATAACATGTTGTTTTGAGTGCTCACCTAGCTCTGTTGGGCCACCCTTTTCACCCTGCTGGGAGAGGAAAAATGTTTCTCAACTTCTGCTCCTCTGATGGTTATTAAGTACAGCTCAGGAGGCAAAAACAGGCCTGAATTAAAGCAGTAATATGTAAAAATCCTTTGGGGTCCCCTGCTACAAAGTGTTGGTGATCCCAGGTGGTCCAAAGAAACTGGTGGATCATCAAGAAGTAGCTCCTTCCAACTGAACTTCTCTCTGACTAAAAACACAAGCACATTTCTGTTCCCCAAGCTGAGAATTCCCTCACTTTTTATCTTTGCACAGTGCAGAACGATCCCTTTAGGCCACGTACTTCCAAGCTCACAACGCTCCCCAAAACTCCATTGCCAGGCCCAGAAACATTACCTATCTACCTGAAAATCACTACGATGAAAACCAGAAGTATCACTTATCTTTCAGTCCTTAAAACCACCACCTCACTGCTGGATCTGGAAAAACACGGCCAGCAATAGTAGTGAATTACTGGGTCCAGGGAACTTTATATTCTGAATCTGTGAAGTTAGGGGGAAATACTGTCCATGTTACTTGTGTTCACTGCTCTGCTGCCTCCCTCTGCTGCTCACAATGTAACTGCTGTGGGATGGGAGTCCCCTAGTGGCATCCAGACATTTACTCAAATCTTTATGCATCAGCAGCAATGCTCAGGGTCTACATCATAGATTACACCTTCAGCAGAAAAGATGGGATTTTTGCCTCATTAACCAGCTGCCCCTACACCAAGCTAATAGAAACGTGGCTTCTGCTGGAATCATAAGCCGGAATCTAAGCTTGCTGCTTAGAAATAATTTAGAACTAAAGATTCTAATACAGATCTGCTTCATCCAGAGTTTAAGTGATGAGCATTGCATAGCATGATTTTTTTTTTGAATGTAACATAACTAATTCCAACTGACTCATGCCAGAGCCTCTTAATCACTCAGTTACCTACCTTGGAGCTTATGAAGAGGTAAAACTAACCTTTAAGTATTTATTTTAATATTCTGCCCTTCTCCCCACTCCTGTGTTTGAGAGGGAATGTGTGAATCTACACGTGGCTCTAATTGGTTCTATATGGATATCGCACCTTGCAAGGCTGACGTCTAAAGCACTAAGCATAGAAGTCCTGCTTTTAAAGAGAATACTGTCAACAATTCAAAAAGCAAACGTTGCTGCAGCCACCCCTCTAGTATAACTTTAAAAAAAATAAATAAATAAACTACTCATAAGCTTCAAAATCTTTGCAGCATTGAAAGCCCTTTTCCAAGCCTATTTATCTCAGATTCAGCAAACAGTAACATGGTAATTCCTTTGTAATTTTGTTTCCATAATGAGTATCTGGTCATTATGAAATTGTCTTTGTGATAAATATCAAATGATCTTAATAGTAAGCAATTAAAGTGCACCATCAAAAAATGACTATATATCAGAAAGTCCAGCTTATTTGACTAGCTGAATCCTGAGAACTTGCAATCATTCTTACTAGATTTTACCATTTTACACTAAACATTTGTTCTTCTTGTTTTCCCTCACTGAAATTCTCATTGGTCAAATTACAACCTCACAAGTGCTTGTTAAACATTCTACTAGAAAATACTATGGAGTAAAACCAATCCTATTAATAACCAAAGCTGTTCTAAGCTAACTCCAGAAAGCATGTTTTTTAAAAATTGAGCTACAAGCTCAGTTGAAGTACATCAGCAGAGACCCAATGTCCTTTTTGGAGCATGGCCAGTTTGCACTAGTTAAGGATTTCTGTAAGCATACTCAGTCAAAGGCTTGTGATCTACCATGCTACCATTGTTTAGACACAGGAGCTTCTGTAGCTATGAGAACACTAGCATAATGGATAGCCATCATTGACGACTCAAGACAAATACCTTATTTATAGTTGAGGCAGCTGGTGGTAACCTTCCTCATGAGTCCAGAGAAGCGTTTGAACCGATGTCTCTGGACCCATAGCTGGATGTGTTAAATACAAAGACTGTCCCTATAAACGTTGCTTGCATTTAAATCTTCTGGGTGTGAGATCATTTGAATAAACAGTCTTGTTAAAGTTGTATTGGTGTATTTTGCCTCAGTCTCAGAATTGGCCCCAAAAGCCAGATTTGCAAATCTGCAAAAGCCAATTAAACTGCTTCCTTATAAGGATTAGATTATTAGGCTCCAGTATTGGTTCTTACAACTGTTAAGACTTGTGTTTATATCTCCTGCTTAACCATGAGCTTTGGGCAGCCCTCGCACACTACTGGTAATATCTTCTTTTCCAGTTATGCTAGTTCTAAACTCTAATGAATTATCAGCTGCTGAACTGTGGTGAAACTGGAATTGCAAGCCATCCAGGCTCCAGAGCAACTTTAAGAAGGACATCTCTGAATAAGAAATGACAGGTTCTGGCTGGTACAGCAGTGAGCTTAGTTTAGTAAGTAGCATTCCTGCTTGAGAAGGCTTCGAGATGAAAAGGAGAGAGTAACAATTAAGAGTCAAGTTGTGAGCGCATTGTCATGTAAGTAGTCCCATTGACTACTACTCAGACTAACCATTCACCACCATGAGGAAGGGGCGCCGAAATTGGCCATATCCAATTAGATCTTTGAAAAATGTTATACTTATATTATAAATCGTATTTACTCTGCCTGGATATTTGCAGATGAAAATATAGGGATGCAACCATTTATCAGATTTCACTTCAGAGTAGATTATATTGGCTTTTGGGATATAATAAATCCACTGGGTCCAGTGCTTGAATTAACATAATAATTAAAGTTTCAGCATATTGTTATAGGTCACAGAAAGCAAATGTTTAATCTTTCTTCATTCATCTGTGTACATATCAGACATGAAGTAATCTGCAGAGACCAAAGCAGATTTAAGTCTATCAAATATGAGCAAATTATTTTAGGAAATCATGCAAAAGACCAATTTAATTTTGTTGGTGTCTACTCATTTCTTTTCTTTTCTGTTTGTTTGCTTGCTTTATTTATATCTTCATACACCCAAAATCACCTAAACCAAGAAGGGATATGTACATAGAAACTAAACAGAAGATTGTTTTAAATTTCCCTCTTGAGAGGTTTTTTGTCCTTTTCTCTGAGTTATCTGATTCTGGCCAGTATCAGAGGCAAAAAAACTGTATTAGAAGGACCATGGGCATATACCAGAGCAATATTTCATATGATCATAACAATTTTATGAAAAATGATATGTGCAAGATTTAGATCTTTCATGGGAAAAATGACCTACTGGTCAACTATTGCTATTCCTATGGCTGCTAGCTTTAGCAAAGAATTTTTTATAAACATAAAGCCTAACCTAAAATATAATTACATTTCTGGGAGTCTATTCATCTGCTTCAAAGGTGTCAAATTAATTCAGCACTGCAGGCCAGACGAGTGATGTGGAGCTTCTCCACAGAGTGGATCGAACCAAACCAGACTAAACCACAGACCGGCCCTGCATTCCGGATCCAGGGAGTGTCATGGAGTAGTTCCAGCCCCTGCAGGGCTGTTCTGCATGGCCTCAGAGCCACCACCATAGTAGTCACATGCAGCAGGGCCCCGAAGCAGCACACAGTGGCCACTCTGCTGCTCTGGGGTGAGAGCTAGAGCAGATACCACATATGGTGTGCAGGGCCATCTGGAGTGCCCTGCATACTGCTTATGAGTCTAAGACCCATGGGCAGCACAAGAAACAGGATTATCTGGCTCCACTGACTGGATCATTAACCCTCCCAGTCTACTTGTATGAGTTGCGAGTCAGGCTATTGGGCCTTAGCATTGCATGAAATCAACATTTCATTTCTGCCTTCTGAAATAAACATGCAACTAATGAAAAAACCCAGAAAGACATCCCCTACCACTACCAAAAAATAAATACCAAACCTAGATTCTGATCTTCGTTTTGCACTCCTATGATTGATCAGGGTTAAATTCCTTGTCTTGACAACTATGTGGAAACCTGCCATTAATTTCTGCACTGCAGTAGTATCTGTATCTACTTGTCCCTGGTGGCCCCCTTCACTAACTTAAGGATAAGTCCACTTGCTCCTCTGCTCCCACTGAATGAGGTTCACTGGGCAGAAGAACTAATTGAGGTTAGTATTATATGAGTTGTTCATATTGCAGTAGAGGTTCCAAGGACCCCAAAGTCGGTGTCTAGTTGTGTCTGGCATTGCACAAATGTGTAGACAAAGAAGGGAGAAAAGGCGGAAATGGAAGTCAAGACCATACAGGGCACTGGCAGGTTCTGACTTGATGAAAGAGGGCTAAGCTACTGTAGCATAAGAGCCTATCTGTGGGTGGTTACTGGAGAACAGCTGACTTGGAATAAATCCACATCCTTTTTTTGCTTTGAAGTAATGAGTTTGTGAGTAAATACTTTCTGTAGTTCCTTTTTTTATAGATAAATCAGAAACTAAAGTGAGAGTTCCTTGGACAGAGTGAGACAGTAGTTGCAAATTCCATGGGTTATGACAGAATTTTTAAGCAGTGATTGTTATCCATGCTGTCCTATGAAATAGGAATTTTGTGCGCCAAATACCATCAACGCCACCACACCAAATGAAAAATAAACAGTAGATAAATATATATTAGGGAAAGTCAGTGGATGCTGGTTGCTGGTTCAGAAATAAAGTAAACTGAAAATGTCTGCCATTAAAATTCTGTTTAAACAGTTGTACTACTGAAATTCTGTTTAATTTGAGTGCGGAGGTGTGAGGCTGAGTGGAGATTTTAATACACTTTAAACACAGCATCCCATTAGTACCAAAACTGAATCCTATAGGGAGCACAGTCAAAACTGTCAGAGAATCTGTTGGGAGTTGGAGCCTTGAGGAACAATGTAGATAACAATTACAGGAAGTTTCCTTGATTGACAGGCACAATAATTCCCTCTCTGGAAGTTCAAAAAGGTTTAAATAACTTTATGAATGTAATAACTAGCCTGATGTTTCAGTGATGACTTCTAATGTTTTCTGTGAAGAACACTTCAATTTTAATTAATTTTAAGGTATCCAGAGTTGTCATCAGATGCCTTTAAAGGTCTAATGCAGTATGTTCAGTGAAATCAAATACAGTGTGTACTGCGCATAGACTGTTTGTACTCATTTTCTCAGGGTGTTATAAAATTGCCAGAGGTTTTAGGAAAGTAAAAATATATGTTAGCAATCCAACAGAAACATCAGGTTGCAGAAAAGGCTGAATTACTAGTTACACCCTTTCATAATGCCAGTATTTTTTGAGTGTTGCCTCTGTTACTCTAGTTACTGCACCACAGAATTTTCATAATGTATCAAGAGTAAGATCCAAGTGCCCTTTGGGGCAGTGTGTCTAAACAACTGATGAATAATTACTGTGGACCCTTGAGGCATGGGCCAAAAATAAAGTGGCTATTAGGATCATTTGTATTTATGAGATGAAGCAGATGATTCATTATTTTTGCTGTAAGGAGGAACCAAAGTACATTGTATTTCTTCTCCAGGGTAAAAAAAAAAAAAAAAAAGGAAGCTCTTTATTATACCTGCAGTACCTATAGTGTTTTTCAATGAAGGTTCAAGTTGTCAATGCAGTTTGGCACAGGACTATTGACCTGTCGGAAAACTCCCAGCTAGAGCCACTGCCATGTTTTGAAGCCCCAAAATAGCATTCAAGGTAGAAGCAGTCACTCTATGAAGTTACCCCTCCAAGGCTTTGTGCTGTCACTGGTAGGAATCATTTATTGAGATAAACCTTGTATTTCTCATCTTCTATTATGTGCCCAAGAAAGCATCTTTTGGACTACTGACCTTGGAGGTAGATATCCTAGAAGTAGGAATGAAAATAAACAAAAAACCCACCTCTGATGCACTGAGGATTTAATTATGTGGCTTCTCAGTTTTAAAGCAAGTTGGTCTGGAGGGGATACCTCAAATCCTCAGACAAGAATAAAAGTAGGGCTGTGTGAAATGGCTGTGTTTCAATTCGGTTTCGGATTTGGCCATTTTGGAGGACAGTGATTTGTTTCAGTTCTTTGGATCACTGTCCTGTTTTGTTTCGGCTGAATCTGTTTTTGCCGAACCTCCTCTGAATCTGTTTTAAACGGCCTGCAAAGGAAGCTTTGCACGGCCCTACCCAGCCAGGTGGGACTCAGGACCAGGGGCTGCAGGGCCCCAGCAGGGAGCAGGACAGGGCCATAGGTGGCTCATCCAGGGGAGAGGGAGAGCCGTTGCCCTCCATGCAGGCGAGGAGACTCCCACACGGATCTCTGATCCCTGTCATGCTGGGTCACAGGGCAGGGAAGGAGCGCAGAGCGGTAAGCAAGCCTGCTGGTCCCTGCAGTGTGACAGATCTGTGGTGGTGGTCTCCTTACCTCCACTGCAGTGCCTCAGCGACATGGGTACTGCACAGGGTGGGCAGCAACGGTGATGAGACCCCGGTGCAGATCTCTGCGCCCAGCAGAGTCAGGTTATGCGGCAGGGCAATGCTGGCTCTGCAGGGAGCAGAGGTCTGGGGCTGCAAGCGGGTAGGCAACAGTAGGGAGGAGACTCCATGGTGGATCTCTGCTCCCTGCAGAGCCAGATCATGCAGCAGGGATTGCCCAGCCCCCCAGTTCAATTCCCCAGCTCTTCCCAGGGGACACAGGCCCCCAGATCTGTGCGCTGGATTTCAGCAGGCTGCCACTGCAGGCTGGGGCCAGCAGCAGCACCACAGTCTTCCCAGCACTTGGTGTGGGCTGCGCTGAGCGGCTGCCACTGGCTCCAGCCTGCAGCGGCACCTTGCTGAAA
>NW_017729022.1:145895386-145899250 GCF_001723915.1 Gavialis gangeticus
CAGGCTGGGGCCAGCAGCAGCACCACAGTCTTCCCAGCACTTGGTGTGGGCTGCGCTGAGCGGCTGCCACTGGCTCCAGCCTGCAGCGGCACCTTGCTGAAACCCTCTGTGCAGATCAGGACCCGTGCCCCTTGGGAAAAGCTCAGAGAGCTGGGGTATCAAACCGAGAGCTACATGGCAATATCAGAGCAGTCCTTCCCCCTCTCCCCCCCTTCTTAGTTTTTGTTTCCCTGCAAGCCTGGCTCCAAAATTCTGAAATTCTCCAAAACATTTTGGAAATGTTTCAGAGCCTTTCGATTCAGTTTAGATTCGGTGTTTTGGGCACTGAAACAGCCTGAAACACCTCCAAAATGGAACAGCTGCCAAAATTTCACACAGCCCTAATAAGTAGATTGATGGTGCTAAAGCTAGCAACTACACTTGGAGAACAAATTATTAATGGTGGAAAAAAGGGATAGTGGCCAAATATGAAAACTGCCCAATCCTTTTATATTACAAGTGTGTGGAGGACTTTATGCTCTTTGGTTTAGCAAATAGTTGTTTCCTTAAGTTGAGATTTTTGTCAGCCTTTTTTTCTCCACATTTTCCAGCTTAAGCTGAGTGTTATTGTTGAAGTTTTTTGGTTTTTATTTGTTTTAGTTTTAACGGGCATAAAACTCTGACATATTACCCCCAGGAAAATATATAACTGAATTCCAAAAAACTTTTTGTGACATTCTTATTTAATTAAAAGCAGTAATTACAAGTTGTACCTGACAAATGAATTAGTCATTTGAATGAATTATCCAAGTCTTTTGACATTAGAAAATTTTCTTAGGAGGAGTATGATTCAAATATGACTGATATTGTGTTGTGTCTTTGTGAATAACATTCTACAAGACATGAACAGATTTACTATACTAACTTCAAAATAATATTCTGTGGAAAGTATACCTGCTCTTATTTTTCATAATACTGTTCATCCCTACCCATCTCCCTCTTTGGTACATCATGTCTAAATTCTGTGTTTTATGTTCCTAAGGGCATGGACTTTTCAGTTTACCTTTGATGTAAAATACCTGATGTCTTTTAGGTATGGTGATCATCCATCCCATTTTTCCTGGGACAGTCTCAGATTTTGGTGGCTGGCCCCAGGCTTGGGGCACAGATTAAAATGAATATCCCAGGGATGGAACGCAGTCTGGGAGGGAAGTGGCATGGTACTCCAGGAAAGGCAGCCAAGCAGGCTGCCTGTTGCAGCATACAACTGCACCTCCACCCCTCCCTGCAGCAAGCCTCTTACTTTTGAAGGAGAAAAAGAAGGATGGGGGGAGAGGAGACAGTGTCCCAGATGTCCCATATTTCCCACTGAAATGGATGGTCACCCTACTTTTAAGAGATTTGTAAGTAACCAGGCAAATTATCTTTTGTGACTACACTAACTTCAGTAGAATTATGGAGGTAGAGAATTTGGTCCAACAATGACAATAAGTTTTTGAACCTCTAGTATCATCACAGTCCAACTATTTATTTTTACACATTGTTAATCCTCCCATTTTAACAGAGTTACTTCAGGCTTCTATAAAAGCTCTGTTGACAGCATTTCAGTAGGGACACTTCCTTATAAAGAATTGTTAACGATTTGGTGACTTCTGATGAAATAAGAACCGGTAGGTAATACTAGTTGGGTTTTAAAAAAATCAAAAAAACCCTAAAGGAAAAACACACATAATCTTGATTGTTTTTCCATGTTATAAAAGTTTTCTTAGATTTTCCTGAGTTTGATGATGAGACTTAAGCTTTGATTAGACAGTCCTTACACAATTCATGTTTTAAAAGATTGCTTAAAATTACATCTAGGTATTAACCAGCTTTTCATACCCATTGGGTGCATCTACATAAGATGTTTACTGACTAAGTCTAACCTATTATGTTAAAGTAAACTAATTTAATCTACAGCAGCATAATACTTGTAAATACAAGTGCTATCCTGCTGTTGAGTAAAAACCTCAACAGCAGCCCATGTGTAGACTCTGGAGGGGCTGGCTGTTGCATAAGGGTACTTCTGTACGGAGACTGCCCTCCTGCTAGCCCCATGCTGAAGCTCCCTCGGGCTGCAGCCAGCCCCTCCACAGCATGTTAAACTAGAGGGAAACTGTGGAGCTTATTGATCTAGAGTTAATTACACCCATGAGCAATGAACTCCAGAGCAATAAGCTCTGCAGTTTATTCAAGTACCTTAGTAACAGGTGTAAATACAGCCATTGTGCCAAATAAGCTAATACACATTTAAAATACATAAAAGTATTTTACAACAAAATATTTAGAGCCAGTATACATGTGAAAACTATTTCCATACATGCAGATGAAATAATGGCTACTAAATATAGGTACCTCAAACCCATGTTAAATTAATACACGTGGAAAAGGGGAGTACGTACAAAAGAAGGAATGCTGCTCTTCACTGAGATGCAAATTCAAGAAAAATAAATATTATAATAAATGTGTGATATTTTCTAAAAACAAATGGTATTTTGCAAGAAGCAAAGATTTTGATGGTTGATGCCTTATTATTGAACTAAAATTTCATTCACAAAAATCCTTTTCTCTTGCATATTTCCTGGGCCATTACAGGTACAGCATCACTCTAAATACCACCACAATTATTTTTGTTGTTTTCACTGAATATGGTTGACACAAAAAAGGTGTCTTAATGCTGTAATCCTGCACTGAGCTTGCTACCTGCAGATATGTTCACATGAAGTCCATAGGTGTGGTTACTAGTGTAACTAGGCCTGGGCAAAGGGGGCATCTGTCCCAGGTGCCAAGTTATCAGTTGCACCAGAATGATATCCTACTCTCCCAGTGTCCACACTGCAGCAGCATATCCATGCAGGGAACTCCAAAATAGTCCCTAGCTGCTGTGTCTAAGAACAATTGGGAATTGTTTAGGAGTTTCTGATGTTGGTAAAACTTCTGTCCTCTCCACCCTCTGCTTATGGAACCATACATCCCTTTACTGTCCACCAACTCCTGAAACCCATGTGGGCCCCTCCCCACACAGGTTTTGCCCCAGGTACCAACTCTGCTTGTTATTCCACTGGTCATTATAAAAACAGGGTATAAGTACAAGTCTTGTTTTTCCAAACTGCTGAGCATTGACATGGGAACAGCTGAATACTTTGGAAAATCAGTTAATTTTTTTCTATAGTTTAATTTAAATCAATCTTGACATTGATCACATTGACAGTTACCTATAATAATTCATGGTTCAGAATTTGTCCAGATCACAATGCTTTTACGTATTCAATGGAGATGCACCCAAATGTTGGGCCCCAAGCCTGAAGTGCCTAACCACATTCACCTTTTTTTTTTTTATGAATTATTACAATTTTAAAATGTTGTGCATGTCCCCCCAAATTTTTAGGAACTGTGGCACTCCATGTATTATAGTTACCAATAAATCTGTCTTATTACTGGTAAATTTAACAGTTTGTAAATACTGATTTCAGTTCATTCATGTCTAAGAACCATTTGTAGTTTTCTGAATTCTGAAATTAAATGCTATGAGTGTCCTTTTTAATTTACTAAATGAAAAATGAATGCTACTATTGCTTAATATAAGACCATTCTCACTGAAGCAAAACTAATATGTTGTTAATTTCTTAATATGCAGGACATACTCTAATTTGTTGCATTTTCAATTGGATGGATTGTAGACAGAAAAAAAAATGGATACACTGAATATCAATTTATAATCTTAGTCCTTCAACCCATTCATTTTTTCCAGTAGGTTTTAAGAATCCCTTTCATAGTAAGCAAATTAGGTTGACCTTAGCTGAGCTTGTATTTCTGTTTTCAATAAACATAGTTTCCACTTTTTTT
>NW_017729022.1:145899261-145901261 GCF_001723915.1 Gavialis gangeticus
ACTCCCTGCCCGATTTTCCTCAAAGTTGACATTAAGGTGAGCTTGTATTTCTGTTTTCAATAAACATAGTTTCCACTTTTTTTTCTGTAGGACATAAATTGAAAAAGAGAACTTCTGTTTTGTTGAGAACTAATTCAGGCATTCTGGGGCCTCTCCCATACTTACTGATTTAATGAGAACCCAGAGCAGACAGAAAGCAGAAATAGCTATGCCTACCTGTGCCTCTCAGCAGGAGCTGCTGTGTTGTAAGTCTAATCCCAGTGAGACAGGAAAGAAAATGAGAGAGATGAAAAGTCAGGCTGAGGGGAAAGAAACTTAAAATTATTAAAGGTAAGGCTGGTCTAACTGCTTGTGGGCAGAAAACTTCCCTTCCTACTTAAAATAAAATTTGCATAAGAATCTTAATCTTAAGAAATAAAGTCTTTATGTGTATTGTGAAGACATCTGAAACATGTTATATGCATTTTGAAATAATAATTATTATCATTATTTTGAAGAATATTATATTAAAAAGTCCTGGATTTGCTTTCCAATATCTAATCCTTACTCTTTCTCCCTACTTCCTCTTGCTTCTTAACAGTAAATTATGATCTTGCTTTAAGGATGTTCAGCATTTAGTTATGGAAACTAGCATCCCAGGTATGCGGAGATTTGTGTACACATTGATTTTAAGCAGATGAGTGGTCCCACTGGTTTCAGTGGAATTGTTTGTATGCTTATAAAGGTCACCACAAGACTAACTATTTTCAAGAACTGAGAGTCAGAAGAATAGTCCTACAACTCATTGCTGCTACTCCAAAAGGGAAAAGATGTTCTTGTGGCTATGAGGCAAGCCTGGGACTTGGGAAATATGATTTCAGTGCCTTGCCCTCCCACATCTGTGTGTCCGATGACTTCTCAGGTCCCATGGGCCAGATGAGTGGCTTGGGATTGGTCTGTGGGCCAGACTGGATCCACGTTCTGGATCTAGTACATGACCTGGAATGGCTGAAGTTGGTGCTGCATGCAGCATGGTCCTGTCCTGGCTCCTTCAGGGCTGTGCTGCATGACTGCAGAGTGGCCACTGTATGTTCTGGGGCTGTGCTACACTCAGCAGCCACTCTACTGCTGTGAGCTGGAGTGGGTGTCACATGCAGTGCCTAGGGCCGTCTGGCATATCTTGTCCATGGGTCAGCACTCAGGGCCAGATACAACTCCACAGGTCCATGAGCTGTATCTCTGACACCCTGTGGTATACCCTGTTCCTCAAAGTGGCTATGAACTGGGCTGGAGTCACTACCTTTAAATATTATTAATAATACCATATTGACTCCTAGATCAAAATATACACTTTCTGAAAGACACTTAAAAGTTAATTTGGCATTTCAATCATTTTTTATTTTCAGTCTAGATCTACTGTGGATTATTCTGGTTTTTCTCCCAGACAGTAGCACGCTCCCATTGCATTATGTACAGGATTGTTCTTAATTTCCTCTCTTGAAGAAATAAATGTATATAAAATCATATTTCATTGTGTAAAGTGTAGCAAACAAAATAGTTTTACCACATCTACAATTTATAAAAAGGTAAATTAAATTTTGAAAATTGATGAAAAGTCAGTAAAAAAAATGCCGCTGTTTCTTAAAGTACTGGAACCTGAGACCTTTCCTTCTATTATCCTCCAGGTAAAAGTTGGTATAGTCTAATAGCTCCCAAAATCCAGTTAACTACCTATGTTTTTTCATGTAGTCACATTGACTTTAGCTGGATCACAGAAATATCAAATAAAACTAGGTAGGCACAGTGAAGGTCAGCGTTGGCAGCCCACAACTGCAATTGCTTCCCAATGATAGGCCTTTTGAACGTTGCTGCAAAGGAAGTTCCGGATCTGGAAAGTACAGGTTATTATACACAATGCCATTCACCATACAATCTATAAATAGAAAACATATTTCTTTTTTCCAAAGCCAAAGGACTATATAGAGATGGAACTGGGACTAGCTTCCCAGATTAAGGACAAT
>NW_017729022.1:145901272-145903493 GCF_001723915.1 Gavialis gangeticus
CTTCCGACCCTAGAAACTATGAAACTATGAAACTATACAGAGTCGATTGCTGTTCAGGGTTTTTCCAGAGGCCATTTTTGGGTGGTTAGAGAGGGTGGGCATATAAAATCATCTAACATTTACATCTGGTTGTCACCAGTAAAATATTATAGCAAGTGAAGTCTGCGCAAGTGTCAAGGCAGATAAAGCACTTTCCGATTCTTTAATTCATTGGAACTACTTGATTATCTGGCACTTCTTACCTGTGACAGTTGAAGGCAAATCCCAGACTGAATCTGTGACTTCCTAGAAAACCGACAATGCTGCTTTGGCTGTCTATTGTGCCAGACTATTCAGAGATGCATGTCATGTCATTTGAACCATAAGCCCCATGAGAGTGAGCCAAGGAATGACACGTGATCTACATAGCATCTCAGACTAATGCATTTTCTGTTTTGAGAAGCTCTGCGACCCTGTGAAGACTCTTTATGATCAATTTTCTAAAAGGAAAGAGTTGCTTGACTATTTTATTCTACAAAATGATTTTAAAGTATGAGGTTGTGGTACAGCAAAAAATGCCACAAATCTGCTCTCTTGTTTTTACATCTGCCTCTTTTTTCTTTTTTTATTCATGGACTCAGAAAATCTAGTAATGGAAAAAAGACCTGTTAAGTTATTCTGCAAAGCACTGAACACCATCAGCAATAATACTTTCAATTCCCATTAAAGTTAACAGAAAAGGAGATGCTTCCTATTGCTGCCTGGCCCATTGCAGATTGAGGCATTCTTCTGTAAAGGTGACATTCTTTCATATATTTTATTCCTTGAGTACTTCATGAATATGAAAATCTCTGTGTGGATTTTCCAAGCCCCTAATTCTGTCAACACATGCTTAACTAAGAAAAAAGTCACTGTATTACTCCAGGCAATCTCCTCACTAAACTGATGAGTCTAGTTAAGGGCTATATTTAAGCTTAATTTTCTACGTGGATAGGGCCAAGCACTGTTAGGAAAATCACATTTGCAAGTCATATGTGAAGCTCAGCCCACACTGGGCCTCAAAGGCATCCCAGGTTCAGGTGTTCACACTATTCAATTCAAGAACATGTAGCACACTGTAGCATACACTTGAAAGAAGGTGCATTTCTGCAAGATACTATCTGAATGGTGACCAAATTGTACCTGTTTTCTTATACAAGTAATTCCATCCTGCTGGTTTTTATTACAAGGAAAATGTTACACCTTCCCATCCTGCTTCGTTCCTTTCAAACCCAACTCAGCCTCTAGAAAATAATACTGTTGCTACTACTACTACTACTACTAATAAGCTGTTATGCATACAATGCTGATGCAGCAACCTTTGCCGTGCATCCTCGGAAGGGTTGTGATTATGCAGTGCTTATGTTAACAAGAGTTAATTAGGATCAGAAAATTATTCCTTGTTTGTCATTGTGTCCAAACTTTAGGATGTATGCTAATCCCATAGTGGTACATAGTACCATAAAATAGAAAAAGATGCTCAGTTAGTGTGTTAATAGCTTATTAGTACTGGAAATAATGCTCTTTCTCAAACAAATGGATTAGTTAATTCTGTATTTTTTTTCTGATCTACTAACATAACATTCGTTTTAATTTACAAAGTTTTTTTATTCCTCAGTTAAAATGTGTGAGCTGTTAATAGCAGCTCAGTCAAAGCAGGTTGTTTTTTTTTAATGTTCCCTTCAATTTTTTTGTTCCACTGACTCTTTTCCAGCATCATAACTCAGGACAATGGGACTATCTGTGAAACATGGGTATTGGTGAATGTGAGGAAAGGTAGAAGAACTTAACTAGGGTTGAACTGTGGCTTTGCCATAAGCATTGAGCAAAGAACTTGACATTGGTCATCTGTCCCTGGAGCAAACCAAAAGCAGGTTTTATCTCCCTGCTCTGTGACTGCTTCCCAGACTGCCATTTGCTCTGAAATGGAAGTCTTATGCTGGGATTACACTCTTTGGAGCCCTGCTTTTATCTGCTGTCCAGAAGCCTATAGTTCAGGTAGCCAGCAAAAGAGAGGCCACTATTTTATCTATATCTTGTATTAGTGAAAGACATATACTTTACAGACAGGAACAAAGAACCTCCCAAGTTTTGTTGTGAAAGCACCTGGAAAGCTATTGTATTTAAAAGTATGCACAATTCTAAGGTTATGATGCCTGTGTGTTTTCTTGAAGCATTCTGCTATTGAAATTAAATATATGGC
>NW_017729022.1:145908493-145910270 GCF_001723915.1 Gavialis gangeticus
GTGAGGATCAGGGATGTCAGCAGTGATTATGGATACTGGAAGAAAAGTGTTGGGGGGTCCCTGAAATAAACAGATTGTGATGCATATTGATGGCCTTATGCTTTAAATAAAAGAATTTCCCTTCTTTTGGGGGAAGAAGAGCAATACTGATGTATGGGGGGAAAAACCCACAAATGTGGAGAAAAGAGTAAAACTTTAAAAAAAGAGAAAGAAGAGAAAGCAGAAAAAACTTGTGGTGCAGTAATGGAAAAAAGGAGATTTAAACAAAAGAAATAAAAACAACCTTCTTCAAATCAGTAGAAATGGCCCTTAAACCTGTAGATTCACCCATTTTCAAGATCCATCTATATATCTAAATGATAGGCAGCTCCAGTTAATAAAAGCAGTATTTCCTAAATACTATATCCTGACAGTCTGGGTTTGTAAACCTTTGATATAAGACTGAACACCACCTCAAGTGCTACCCATAATAAATACCTTATAAAATTCTAGTAAAAAACTATACTTGTATAAGAATAGAGGGGGTTCTTCAAGCACTTTCTAATATTTCTACTGTTTACAGTGCATCAAACCAGCTGTGAATTATGCTTCTAGATTTTTTTTCAACTTGTATATTAGAGTTTGCACAGCTATCCCAGAAGGAAAAAAAAGGCAACCTTGAGAAGGATTTGAGAAACATGACAAATTTATACACAGCAAAGTATTGTCTCAGATACATAATGTCTGGCTTATGAATGTCGCAAACTCAGAATATCTAGATGAAGGTCAATGTTCCTTTATGACTGGAGTCTGACATTTAAAAACACATTGTTGTACTCAACCTACACATATTCTACCTAAACACCTCTCGACCAGATGCAAAACTGAATGCAATCTTACATGACACACCAGAGCATCCTCCTCTCCTCCAGGATGGCAGGGATCACACAGGAGGAGTTGTACTAACCAATCTATATTTGTTCTCCTTGCAGGTACTTTGGAATTGACTGCTGTCAAATAATGGCCATAGGAACAAACAGCTTTATGGGCACTCATTTTATTTATTTATTTTCTCCAAAAGGACAAAGACTTTCAAATGCAATGAAAAAAGTAAGGGCACAGGACACAAACAAATTACCACGTGGTAGAAAATGTGGGGATTCATGGAAGCTGCCGTTATACAACACTTACCCTACAGTAACTGAAAGCTAATCCACAGTAGCTTCCCCTTCTTGCACTGAGGACTAAGCTAGTGCAGGTTAGCATTCATTTCACTTCCTGTGCTATAAGTCCCCGCCTTTCCTACCCTGACATAACTAGTTTTTGTGTCCCAGCTCCAAACGAAAATGGACTTGACACTTCTGTCTCTTGTATATAATCTGCTGTGCCAAACTGGTTTGCAGAGCCAGAAGCAAAGGAGGCCTTTCTAGTGTCCCGCACTGAGAGGGGCTATGCAGCACCCTCTGGTTTGTGACAGACCTGGATTTATGGGATGAGGAAGGCACGAGATGTATATGGATATAAAAAGGAGATTTATTGACTTACGTCCCTTAATGATAGTGACTGGAACACAGGCGTTACAAGTTACACTTTGTTCCCAGTTGCGGCTCGGCAGCTCACAAGCTAATTTACTCGATATGGATACAGGGGTGGTTGTTATACCTGGGGAGCGTCAGCAGGAGACGACGGGTGATCAGCCCGGGGGGTAACTACGAGTCCGGCTCGAGTTACTGATGAATGGCGGTCTCTCCGAACAAAGGACGGGAAAACTTTTTATAACTTTTCTTATCAGGTTTTA
>NW_017729022.1:145910464-145911321 GCF_001723915.1 Gavialis gangeticus
ATGTTCCCTTCAATTTTTTTGTTCCACTGACTCTTTTCCAGCATCATAACTCAGGACAATGGGACTATCTGTGAAACATGGGTATTGGTGAATGTGAGGAAAGGTAGAAGAACTTAACTAGGGTTGAACTGTGGCTTTGCCATAAGCATTGAGCAAAGAACTTGACATTGGTCATCTGTCCCTGGAGCAAACCAAAAGCAGGTTTTATCTCCCTGCTCTGTGACTGCTTCCCAGACTGCCATTTGCTCTGAAATGGAAGTCTTATGCTGGGATTACACTCTTTGGAGCCCTGCTTTTATCTGCTGTCCAGAAGCCTATAGTTCAGGTAGCCAGCAAAAGAGAGGCCACTATTTTATCTATATCTTGTATTAGTGAAAGACATATACTTTACAGACAGGAACAAAGAACCTCCCAAGTTTTGTTGTGAAAGCACCTGGAAAGCTATTGTATTTAAAAGTATGCACAATTCTAAGGTTATGATGCCTGTGTGTTTTCTTGAAGCATTCTGCTATTGAAATTAAATATATGGCTTTTTGCTATAGGAACAGGGAGCTGTCTGTGTGCCTCTGAAGGGTAATTCTGTTTCTATAATGGGGGCACGTGTGCACCCAGAGGGGTAATGAATTGTTCCTGAACTTTAGTCAGGTAACTCAGAGTTGGTTGCAAGCTGCATTTCATTCATCTACTAGATGAAATAAAATTCTGCCCCAAATATTTTAGTCTGGCATAAGGAAAATGGAATCTGGACTATTTGTAGCTGCCCGGTATAATACCCTGAAGGTATCTGAGGATCAATTTGAAGATGAGCTTTGAACCTACACTCTTGCATGTTAATTGATCGAATGCTCACCAATGTT
>NW_017729022.1:145921446-145921989 GCF_001723915.1 Gavialis gangeticus
GAATCTGATATCTTTTATTAAACCAACTTAAATAGTTGGAGAACAATTTTTAAGCAGACTTTTCAGTTCAAAAACCTCAAATTTAGGGGAGTTTCAGAATGGATCTCTGTTAAGTTGCCTTCGTGGGTGATCAAACTGGTATCTTCAGGGTGCTACTTGTGTTCTCTAGAATACACATCAAAACCCTTACTTGAGTTCTTTTAAATAGGTACAGGTACTTATGTGTTGTGTTTTTTCATAATTTAAAAGGAACATCTTTAAAATTATGATAAGCCTTTAACTTCTGTGTTGTGGTATTCAAAGTAATTATATGAAAGATATTATCATTATACAGTGAATTGCTCATGTAAGACTTTCCAGTTTTCTTGTTAATGACACAACTAACCATAGCAAACAGGTCCATTTACTTTTTGGTTGTAGATGAGCCAGTAATAAGTAATAATATCTCTAAATGAATAAATAAAACCATACACCATCCCCACAAACCCTAACATGCATTATGCCATTCCTCCCCCTTTTCTTCCCCTCCTTCCCCTTGCAAAA
>NW_017729022.1:145922157-145968111 GCF_001723915.1 Gavialis gangeticus
GACATAACTAGTTTTTGTGTCCCAGCTCCAAACGAAAATGGACTTGACACTTCTGTCTCTTGTATATAATCTGCTGTGCCAAACTGGTTTGCAGAGCCAGAAGCAAAGGAGGCCTTTCTAGTGTCCCGCACTGAGAGGGGCTATGCAGCACCCTCTGGTTTGTGACAGACCTGGATTTATGGGATGAGGAAGGCACGAGATGTATATGGATATAAAAAGGAGATTTATTGACTTACGTCCCTTAATGATAGTGACTGGAACACAGGCGTTACAAGTTACACTTTGTTCCCAGTTGCGGCTCGGCAGCTCACAAGCTAATTTACTCGATATGGATACAGGGGTGGTTGTTATACCTGGGGAGCGTCAGCAGGAGACGACGGGTGATCAGCCCGGGGGGTAACTACGAGTCCGGCTCGAGTTACTGATGAATGGCGGTCTCTCCGAACAAAGGACGGGAAAACTTTTTATAACTTTTCTTATCAGGTTTTACTCTGTGTCAGCCAATCATGACTACAAAGGGATTTTTCTTTGTCTACTCAGGTTTCAACACAGGCTCTCCCTCCTGTCAGCCCAGCCACCAGGACAGGGGGGTTTCTTTTCGTTTGGGTGGTACTGAGTCTGTTTGGTCATAAAAGGGCGAGCACGGCACATTATTCTGATTTTACAGTTTCGTTAGAGTCAGGTAATTTGGAGCCTCATTATCTGGTTGCCACGGGGACCGGTATCTTTCTTTGACGTCATGGTACTGGGCCAAGGTTAGTTCTCCTGTGTGGGGGTCTCAAGTGATCTGGATGGGGCACAGACAAGGGTGTGCATGCAGCACTGTTGTTAACTTGTACTTGACAAACACAAGTGAAGGAATTGCATAGTCTCCAGGGGTTAGAAATGGGTTAAAATCGCTTTTCCAAAGTAATGGAACACTTTCATTTCTTGGTGTTTCCTTTTGAGTCCATTAAATGTATGTGTTAGGGTTGGAGAGTAGCGAGATAATGCTCATCCTGTTTCTTTCTGAGATAAGTGGCAGAGACTCACAAACATTCAAATTAAGGAAATTTGAGATGGGAATTAATAAATAAGAACACTTTCATTTTTTTCTGTGCATATCTATAAGTGTGTGTACCCTCCTGATGAAGGGTGTACATGAAAGCTTGCAAAAAACTTTTTTTATAACTATTTAGTATTTAGTTGGTCTAATAAAAGATGTCACATCTACCTAAAGAACTTTGCCTTCCATACCCCCCCCCTTTAAATAAAGGAATGGAGAAGTTGTAAAAAATTCCTCCTGGTATTCCCTGCTACTTCAATAGGTATGGCAAATGATTCTCCAATAATTATGCCACTAAAATGTCTGTTTTAACCAGGAAAAGTTGTGAGTATACAAGATGTATAGCTTTAAGTTGCTTTTAGTTTGATTAGAAAATATGATGTCATATATAGTGCCTTTTTATATGCAATAAATAATGTTGCAGCAATAGATAACCATAATGAGACTTGTAAATAGACACAATGGTTTTCCAACAACGTATCTGAGAATAGAGAGTCAAAGATGTCTTAGCAAAATAATTTCCCCTTTTCTAATCTATTCAGAAACCCCTCAGTATTTAGGATATGCCCCTGAGGAAAAGCTGGATTTAATGTAGAAGGGACAGTAGTAGAGACAGCATTGTTTTCTCCATCAGCTCCATGGAATTTTTTAATAAACTGATACTTCATCTGTTTCTGCTACACAGAGAACCTTGGCCTGCAATGCTGTCAATCAATGCCTTTCATAAAAGTATACTTTTATATAAAAGTGTAATTTCAAAAATCATTGGTAAAGGTGACTCCTCACAGTGCCAAAATAAACTTAATTCATGCTGGACTAATGTCTTATGTAGCTTTTGTTCCATATTAGGTTGGCTGCATGTGTTATGTTGCTTAGGGTAAAATTTCATAAAGGGTTTATGCACTGTTCACATTTAGAGGGAAAATAGAGATATAATATAACATTAATGGTTACCTAGTGCTTATAATGGGTAAATTTATTTTTGTTTGGTTGTCTGGTTGTATATTTTCTAAGGGTGTGTAGGGTGCCATACTATAGTGCTTATAACTTCTGCAGACCACTTTAGAGGATGTTGGGGCTATCCAAAAAAGCTTAAGGATTTGAGGACAACACTGAAAATTTTTTACAACATGCACCATGCCTTTTATGCCCACATTATTCATCCACAAAATAGTCTGCAACAGACCTCAAAATTTTATGTGCGTTCTGGAAAGGAATTAAGTTGGAATAAGTTACTATAGAAGCAGCTGGTGATCTAAGAGAGTGGTCCCTGTATTGCTACTTATGCAACTTTACAGTGGCCCAGAATGTCTGTGACAAAGCAGAAGCCCTTCTTCTTATCTGTAAGTTTAGGAGGAAGAATCTCTTCAAAATTTTCCCTGTAGATTCCATTACAAACAAATTCTGTTTGTGTGTTTTGTGTAGACAGAGGGGAATAAAGATGGCTGTGTATTTCTGCTTTATAACGTTTTAAATAAAATAAGCATGGCTTACAAAACTACTTGGTTTCCTGAGTGTAGAGACTATGCTGTCCCTTTTTTACTGAATTCAAGCATTACTCTGTCTTGATGATACAGACCAGGGGTGAACAACCTTTTGCTAGTGCAAGCCACCATTTGAGACCTGCACCCCACCATGGGCCACAAGTCTACACCTGCCAGAGCAGCCACCTATCTGTACTTCCCCTTGCAGCTGATCCTGATCCCCTCTGCAGTACAGATAAGATTCTGTAGCAGAGGGGAGCTTTGTAAAGGGAATCAACATCATGGCACAGCTCCATTCCATCAGTTCCCCAATCTTAGATTAAACCTATTTGCAGACCATATCCAGGCCATAGGCCATACATTGCCAACCCCTAGTTTCCCTACAACTAATAATTGTTTGGGCATGATAATACAGTATACCAGGGGTTGGTAACATTTTTGGGAAAAACCCCCACATCCTTGACTCATAAGACATTGGTGTGCCAGGGGCAGATGGTGGGGAAGCTGTGAGAAGCCCAATCCTTGTCATGTCAGTGCAGGTCCAGCCCCTTCCCCACATCTGTCCTGAGGTGCATGTGCACCTGCCACCAGCAACAAACTGGGCCAGAGCTCCACAGACCCCAGTGCAGCTGCTTGCAGCCTCCTGGCTGCCTGATGGAGCTTGCTCAGGCTGTAGGTAGGCCCTTGCTGCCTGCCATCAAGTCTGGACTGCTCACAGATGCACTGGGGTCCAGCCCAGCTCATTGCTGGCAGTGGGTGCATGCATGCCGTGAGGCAGATAGTGGGGAAAGGATCAGGGCTGCAGTGGCACAAGGATTGGGCCCTTCATAGCTCCCTTGCTGTCTGCCCTGGGGAATGCATGCCAAGCAAAATGTCTTTGTATGGCATGCTTTGGCATGCATGCCAGGGGTTCCCTACCCCTACAGTACAGCATTATAAAATGCACCTTTTGTTTGGAAGAAATGTGTGATAGCTTAATACAGAAACTAAAGCAGTCAAAACTTGGAGATTCATTCTAGGATGGCTCATCATGACAAGCATCCTTGTTTTCTGATGCATTTAGTGGCTTCTCTGACTCAAAGTGAGGTATGAAAGTTAAAAATGTGATGGCAGACAGATGGATAGTTTCTGTGGTACAGGATGTGCATCAGCCTCTTTCTGCCACTATGAAGTAGACTACACATGTGGTGGAGACATCTGGTCAACATCCACCTGATGGCACTGGGAAAAAAAAGGAGAATTAACTGGGGATTGGGCAGAGGTGGCCAAGCCAGTAACAGCACTAGCAATTTGGAAGCCTTTCATAGGAAGCAGTCTCATGAGTGCTACTCTTTTGGCATGGATGTGATCTGATATTGGGATCAGATACTGGTTAACATGTCGGTGCCTAGCAGTGTGTTTGGGTCTTCTCCCAGGCAACCAACTGTCACGAGAGCAAAGTTCTGATGCAGGATGCAGTAACCCAGAGCAACCTTTATGATGTGAGCGTCTTGGGTCAGAGTAGAACTTTGGCTTGGTGAAGATTTCTCTCTTCACCAGCTCATTTTCTCTGGTCTTCAGTTCATAGAGGTGGTGTTGCACAGCATTAAAAGGTGTAACATTACGAATGGACAGAAGTTAAGACCTAGGGGACTGCCACTTCAGAGGTATTTCTGCTCAGAAGATCAGCCCCTCTTTGATAAATTAAGTCAGCTTTCAGAGGCCTAGGTTTTGTCATCTCTCAAGGAAACTGCCAACCTAGTAACTTGGCCAGTGTTTTCCTTTATCCTTAACATCTCTTTGTGTGTTCTTCTTGCTGAAATCCTCTTTTATGAACGTGAACAAGATTTGATCAGAGCTTTCCTGAACTACTGGAAACTATTTCATGACAACTTCTGAGACTTGGTTATAACCATGACAGAGCCCCAGAGGGCTCAGTTCACTACTCTCTCAGGTCCACTGAGCAGTAATTTCTTGAGAGAGGATATGGCAGGAGTGGAGCAGCCACAGACTTGTGAGCCAGCAGTTCGCATCACACTTAATCTTTTTGAGCCTGATGACAAGAAGTTTCCGGAGTTTTTCTACCCTGAGCTTCTTAAGAAAGCTCAAGGTGCTTCTCCCGGAGACAAAAGGAAATACCCTGATGATTCCTTTGATGATGAGGAAAGAGAAAAACATGAAGTGGAAGGTCCTGCCCAGGAGTTTGAAGAGAACTATGGTGGAAAGAGACGCAGGACAGACCGTTTGCAGGACTTGGTGGATATAGGGTATGGGTATAATGAATCAGATTCCTTCATTGATAATTCTGAAGCATATGATGAGTTTGTTCCAGCTTGTCTAACTACAGAATATGGAGGATTTTACATCAACTCAGAAACACTGCATTTCCACCAAGCATCAGAATCAGAGAATGATTATGTTGAAAAGAAAAAGAAGAAATCTCCCAAAAAGCGAAAGTCAGAAGAAGGAGATGAGAATATGATGAAGAAGAAGAAGAAGAAGAAGAAGAAGAAGAAAAAGAAGAAGAAAGACAATTCTTATGACAAGAAAAAGTTGAAAAAATCCAAGTTTCCTAAAGCTGGCTTCAGGGTGCTGAATGTCAGTAAGGAGGAGGAGAAGGGGGAATCTTCTGGAGTGCTGAGCATCAAGGAGGTGCTGCACAAATTTCAGATGGAAGAGGAAGCTCAGAAGAAGAGAGAAGAGCAGATTGTAAAACACTGCCCAACTGAACCTCCTGCCCCATTGGAAGTGTCTGATCCCTTGCTCTTTTGCCATGCCAGTGACAATGCTTTGTCTGCTGCTGGTACAGACTCATTGACTGATCTAGACATTGAGTGGCTCCCCAGTGAGTCTACAGAAAAAAGGCCCTGTCTTGATGCGAAAGATGGAAGTGACCCTCCTGGGATAGGTTTGGAACAGAAATTTAAACAGCCACCTTCCCTCCCAGAAGGACTACCCACTCCACTGGAAAGATGCATCAAGGAATTGACTCTGGCTGCCAGAACTGCAGAAGACAAACAACAGTTCTTCACCCAGGATATCAATAACATCATAATGGACATAGAACTGCAGACCCGGGATCTGACCAGCCAGATCCAATCTGAAATCTATACCTATCTGGCCACCTTTCTTCCTTGCAGCGAAGATGCTCTGGTCAAGCATGCCCACAAGCTTTATGAGTGGAGTGGATGCCTGAAGGACCCTCTCCAGAAACTGAAGGAAGCTATTGGCAAGGCAATTCCAGAACAGATGGCAAAATACCAGGAAGAATACCAAACTCATACCCAGGCCAAGTTTGCTAAGATGCTGGAAGAGAAAAAGGACAAGAAGAAAAACTGGATTTGCTCTGAGGTGGAAGAAGACAAAAAAAAGGGAGGAAAGCGGATCATTGGACCACGGAAGAAATTTCAGTGGAACAAAGAAATCAGAGAGCTGGTTCGCCATGTGGTGAAGATCAAAGTGGACATCTATGAGCTTGAGAAGAATAAGGCTCAATCTCTGGCAGATTATTTGAAGACTTTTCTAGATACAGAAGTGAAACCCCTTTGGCCTAAGGGCTGGATGCAGACCAGTACACTGTTAAAGAAAACAAAGAGTGTGCATAGACACCTGACATCCATCCTGGTAAAGAAGAAAGTGATGACTCCTCCAAAGGTGAAAGTGAAAGAATCCTCCATTAAGCCAGATAAAAATATGTCTGTTTCCTTGCCATTGACCCACTTGAACGATGCGGTTTCTCCATCTCTAGAGCCCCAGGGAGCAGGCCTGGGCATCAGGACCCAGACCAAAGAGCTCTTGGCTCTCAGCACATCCCAGGTACCTAACAGCGTTTCCAGTCCTTCTGCCATCAGTATGGGTGACTCCCTGGATGAAAACTTAATTCATGACCCAACCTCTTCATTGGAAGCTGTCTCTAAAGAGCTGGCTGTGCTGAATAGCAGAGTGAACAGGAGCCCTGATTTCACCCTTGCCAGTCCACCAAAGCCTCCTTCAGAGAACATCATGACTCTTGTCACTTCAGAGAAGAGAAACTTTCCTAAATCCAGCTCTTTGCCTTGCTGGTCCCCTGGTAGCTCTCTCCAGTCACCTCTCAATTTCCTGACTCAGCAGGCACTGGAATTAAAACAGTCCTTTCAAGATAAAAACCCAGAAAGTTCCAGTTACAATGAACTGTCCCTCCAAGCCTCCTCTAGTAATATACTCCCCAGTGCATGCCAGGCCAACCAGAACCATTATAGCCTGCAGCAATCAAGCCATGAACTCCAACTATCAACATCTGTGCCAGCCACCCAGGTGAAGGACTTTTACTCGAGCAACAAGCAGCAGAAAAATGTTACATCTTCAGCTCCATTCGTTGAACTGCAGAGCAGCAAGTCTGCCTCCCCAGTGCCCCAGTGCTCTCACCTCCAGCAGGACAATAAATCTGCTCCTAGATTGCATTCCTCCACTTCATCAGATGGAAGCAGCACCCCAGCCATGATCAGTTCTCACAACACCCCAGACTTTTTTGTGCCAACCCTAAGCTATACGGGGAAGCACTCAGCTAGCTCCAGCTCTTCAGGAGAATCCAACAAATCTCCTTTAATTTCCAGGTCCTTTTCTACACAGACAGCTTCTTTCAGCAGCTTCTCATGTGATGCATCTTCAAACCAGAGCTTCTCCTCAGGGAGCTTTCTCCCTTGCATGCAGACATGTTTCCCAGAACAGGCCTCTGGTTGCTCATCCCCAAGCTCCATGGTGAAAAAAACTCCAGTCTCTCAGAAGTTGATTCTAGTAGCACCACCTAGTGGACCAAATGGAGGTTCAAGTACAGGGACTCGGGGAGTAGCCAAATTACTGTTCCACATTCAACCACCTGTAGTTAGCAGTACTCCATCTTCGGCCTCTGTTCCAAAAGAAACTAGTGGAGCCATGCTGCTAAACAGCTCTTCTTCCGTAAGTGTACTGCCTCCCTCCTGTGGGCCCAGCAATATAAAGTTTCCAGGTGCTCTGAGCTCTTCCGCAGTGGGAATTGAATCTCCTATCCATTCCTTCCCTCTTAACACTATCTCCAGCTCAGGTGCCTCTCCCAAAGCAGAAGTATCAAAGGATGTAATAGTCACAGGTCCTGCCCCAGGATCATTCCACCATGGCCCTGGCCACAACGTTTCTCAGCTTCATGGCAAAGGTTCAATGTACAGCAGTGGAAGTTATGGCTCCTGGAAGGGGAGAAGCTCGCACCAGCACAAGACAAACTCACAAGGAACAAACCAGAAAGGCTCAGTGCTGACTCCAGCACGTTTTATTTTTTCCTCGCAGCAGCAGAAAGAACTGAACTGAAGGAAGAATTTCTCAGCACCTACTTCCAGGGGCTTCCCAAAATGGGCCATAGCATGACTTACCTTTAAAGAAGTGCCTGTTGAATTGTTCCACTGCTTCCACCCCTCATGCAACCCTGGCATTGGAATGCATCCGAAATTGTAGGCATCCCTGAACTATGTGGGGAAGCACTCAGAGATGGTACATCTTGCAAGAATCTGGGCACCACTGGCCCATCACCTGTATATACCACTGCCATGTACTTCCTACGTCCATTAACTTCTCAGTGTCCCAAGGGAGTATGTGAAAGGTGCTTATTTCTATTCTAGCTTTACTTGGATAACGCTCTCGTTGTCAGTGCTTTCTGAAAATATTGACTCTGTTCTAATTTTTCAGTTGTACTATAAAGCTGTGCCAGAGGTGATTGGAAGATCTAACACTACCTCTGTGCTTAACATAACAAATTACCTGATGTTTCTTTCTGGAGGAGAATGAGGACTCTTTAGAGATGATTTTGGATGTGTGCAACAACATTTGAAATGATTCTACGTCTTTTTTTTCTTTCCTCCAAAGGGATCTCTTTTTTTTTTTAATGCTCATTACCTTTGAATTGGGTGGGACACTCATCAGCATGTCACGTGTACAGGAAGACATAATTCCAGTGCCTTGTATGATGTAGCACAAATGGACTAATGACACATATTTTGAATGCTCTTTGACCTTTTTTCATCATTCTGTATTTAAGATGCATTCATTTTATTTAATAGCACTTTGTTATGGCACATATCAAAAGCTGAACTCTTAGGACTTAAGTTGTGACTTGGTTACTCCAGGTCCAGTACCAAATCCAGCAAAATCATCATTTTGTATTTGATTTGAACTTGTGCAAGTGGGTTCCAGGCCTTCCCTATAAGCCATTTTTACTAGCATCTGAAGTAATGATCTCTGGTGAGCGGAGAGAATAATATAAATTAACAAAGGTTGCTGCTGATAATCAAATGCTCTCCTTGCTGACTTCTGGACTAAAAGAATATTCCTTTTCAAAGCTGCAGAAATGGGAGATTGGCTAGCTTGGGAGTGTAGCATTGTTTAACTTTAGATCTGTGTGCTAACCTCACTTTCTTTTTACACCGTCTTTGGATGTGTGTGTAAATTGAAGGCAGTCTGTAATTCTCAGATGGAAAACCCTATTGAACTGTAGTTGCAGTGTTGTGATATCTGACACTGCAACCAGGTTTGATTTATCTGGACTTCAGAAAGAATAGGACTGATCCGTTAAAGAAACTATACAGAAGTTTGCAAATCCCCTTTCAGTGCTTCAGGAGGAATTCTGACAAAAGAGTATATATCAGCAAACCGTCATCCTATTTTCTCTATTAAATAACAAAAATGAGAAAGAGAAAGAAAGAGAACGAGCCCTTGTTAGTTGGATGAGGAATATACTTAGGCTGCAGTCGTAAATCAGTCAAGTTTCTCTAAATTAGCTAAGTTTTACTAAGAGTATTTCAGAGGTAAGTGAAAATTTTGGGTTAAACAACCAGAAAACTATTTTCATTGGTTCATTCTAAGTTATTTATTTGGTGCAGGCAGTGCCATTAGAGAAAAGCCATGGAAACGTCATAATGTACTTGTGTGTAACCAAACAGATTAAAAAAAAAGATATTTGTTCTGTTCTTGCTCTTCTTGTTCACATGAGTATCAATCTTCTTTCACTCTAAAGGCAAAGATAAATTCAGAAATGATATCTCTGATTATAACCTAGCTTTAACAGAGTTTTTTTATGAATTACAGGATAAACAGTTTTTAGGCATGAGGACAAGTATCTACTCCCACAAAAGCAGTATTTTCTCCTGCCAAGATGTACTGGCCAAATATTTCCTGATAATGAGAAGATTGGCAATTGGCAGTGCATTTCCTATATCTTCCTGATGACTTGCACTGCATCTGTCAGAAAACACAGGGCTCTGGGATGTGAGAGAATTCAGCAACCTCTTAGCTAATGTTGTACAATAACCATAAACCCATCTGAAAGACAGTGTTTTATCTTGTAGATTTCCTTTATATCCTCTGTTTCTTCTGTATGCAAAAAACATAGCACCCTCCAACTAACTAATTTGACAGGATAACTTAATGTATGCTTTTTTAAAGCATTTAGTCCTTTACACTTGTAATCTTTGAAGATGAATACTAATCCTGCACTGAGGTTAATTGGCTTCATCAGTTTCATGGGAACAAGATTTGGTACCAAATAGTATTTCTGAAGACAAGTCTCTCTTTTTTTATCTTATGGTTGCTCTAATAGTGTCATTTTCAAGGATCCCTCAATTTTTAAATCAAATTGAGATATTTTGAAGTTTCCTAATTTTTGTAGGGAAATGATTTCACACCTATTGAAGGCATGTTAGGTTGTTTTCCAAAAATGCTAGTCATTTTTTAAAATCTTAGCTTAACATACAAACAATGAAATAGCAACAGTTATATTGTCAAAAGCACCCACCTAGTAAAAGTGTTTGACTATTTTGAAAACTAAGATTCAAAGTACAGAAATGTTGAGTGCACAGAAAACAGAGAATTTAGAATGACTTGAAAACGTTTGACATTTCCAAAACTCAAGAATTGGGTGACTGATTTGTGGGCCCAGAATAAAGTCCTGGTAAATGAATTAGCATTTAAAACATTTTTGGTTGAAAGGTTAGTGGAAGTGAACTAATTCTGATTGAGAAGAGCAAATCCATTCTGCAGGGCTCTAGGTTACAGAGAGACAGTGTTAAAAATGTTCTCAGTAAATTTGAATGTTTCTAACAATTTTCTGGTTCAAATAGGTTCAAAGCATATTGTTTCATCAGTTTTTGGGGGGAGGGTTTCCTTGTCAAAGCTTTGAGACAGGCTGAGAGCTTGAAACTTTCCTTTGGACTGTCAGATCTCAAAGATGCTTTTTTTCTATTTTAGAACAATGTATCTTGAAAACAAAATGCGTGCACTTCCACTCACTTGGACACATTATTTAGGTAATCAGAGCACTTGAGGTGCAATGAAAGAGGAAGTCTGTTTGAAAAAAAGTATCTGTATCCCGAGGGATTTCCTCATGGCCTCCTTAGTTGCCATATAGCTCCAATCCTGGGTTGTGTGATTTCTCAAACACCCATCAATGCTATTTCTTTATTTGGGCAGAAATAGATTCATTGTGGTGAAATCCAGGATATTTGAGGCAAATCTCATATTGGCTTCAGTAGAGCTAGGATTTTAACTTCTGTTTCTTCTCTTGCATGGTCTGAGCCAGCTATAGGGTCTGATGTCTGGATCCCAATCAGGAGTTGTATTCTGTAGCAGCTCATAGTAGCTTTGAGTTGCATATAGACTTTCAAAATTTGATATCACTAGAGTGAAGCAATTTAGACTGCTTTGCTTCAGGGTCTTTATTATTGTATTACTGTTCATTTACATTGTGTTATTTTAGTGTTCTCATGAGTTGGGTTCCTTCAAAAATAGCATGTTCATGCATCAGCATCTACACTTTTCAATTCTGAAGTACTGTGAATGATCTTTGAACTTACACAACACAAAGCAATTCAGTTGGGAACTTGCTTGGCTCTAACCTTTGAGCAAATTTATTTATACAAGTCTGCTTTCATGGTCTGAAGATTTGTATAGCAGCATGTCTAGTTTCTGCAACTAGATGATTACCCTTGCGTCAATTTAACTTTGCTATGAAAATAGAATTTTTAAAATTAAAAACAACAACTTATGCCATTTTATTAATTTCTGTATGTACTGGTATAGATTGGGTTGTATAGACTTCATGGCTGTCAAAATGGGCAGGGATCTCTCTATTGACTTCAGTGGACTTCAGTAGTATTAAGGCCAGAATTATGAAGTCCTTAATGTTCTCCACAATTTGTAGGCTAGGCCCTATATGTGTCTGTGACTTACGGGGTTGGACAGAGAGAAAAGAAGGTTCTTCACGTTTCAGATAGACCTCTTTATTTTTAAGAAGAAGATTTTAGTTATGGAATTCTTCAGATAATTCCATCAAAACATGTACATTATTGATTTAAAAATCCACAGTATCCTGGCTGGTATAAGCAGAAGGGTGAAGAAGGGTTCATTTCTGAACCCGTGCCCTCAGTAGACAATGGACAAGTTCTTCTCAAAAGCTAAAGAACTGTACAAAGGAAGGATTCTTTTTTTAAATTGGTCTTACAAAACCCAGGCAGTGTCTTGCATGGTCCTGAGAGCCATGTATTGATAACTTAACTATTAATTTACTTACACATGTCTAGTAAAGAGTAGTCCAGTAGGGCTTTCTTTTCATTTAAATTGTCATTAGATTTTTGTTGACATTAGAAGGAATATCCTAATATATATATATGTAACTAAATAAATTCTCCTTACAGTGCTAGTAAGTCTGTGTCCTCATTTTCCTGTTACTTTTTTCATCTTGTTCTATAAGAATATTTGAGAATCAGGAGTCAGATAATGGGGTGTAGAAAGAGAAGCTGATTACCATGTAGTCATAAAATTAGCATCAGCTGATTAGTATTATCAGAAGTATGGTGTGTTTCTGGTTGCTATTGCAGACTTCTAAGAAAGGAAGGAGCTGTGTCCCAAAGCTCCCAGTCAATTGTCTCCAATGGAAAGTGAAAAAGATTAGCATCTAGTATGACGAGTTCAGTACCTCTTGGATTCAGCCCTAAAGATTTCCCTTTGACTTCACTGGGATTGTAGCAGGCCCTAAACACTTGAAATTACTTTATTTTGAAGTCAGTGATAAAACTTCCAGTGACTTCAGTTAAAAGGAGGAATAGGTTTTAAGTGTGTAAATAGAAAATAACCTTTTCTGCGTTGCAGGATGTATGCAAATAAAATACGGTTACTGTCTGAGACCTGTATGTGATACAAAAAGACATTGCATCAGTTTATATATATGCAGACTGTAGTACTGAAGATATGCATCGCTTTTTAAGAGGTAGAGATTATATGGTAGACTATTATATTCAGAGATAATTCAAAATAAAAACATGGTAAGGAATTATAAATGATTGTACTATGTTGCATTTTTCTGTGTAAATTATATTTTACTCATTAAATAGAATACATTTTAAACTTCTCAAAGTGACTGCCATTCTTTTTTAATGCTTCCTATAGAAGAAAAAACTATTGACTCAGCATTGAAAGTAAAAGCTAGAAGTCACAAGCTGTTTCACATTCCCTCAAGACCATAGAATTGTAGGAAGCTAGGGTTGGAAGGGACCTCAGGAAGTCATGTAGTCCATCCCCCTACTCAAAGCAGGACCATCCCTCACTAGATCATCCCAGCCAAAACTTTGTCTAGCCAGGTTTTGAAAACCTTCAAGGATGGAGCTTCCACCACCTCTCTGGGTAACCTGTTCCAGTGTTTTATTACCCTCCTAGTGAGAAATTTCTTCCTAATATCTAACTTAAATTTCCCTTGCTGCAACTTGAGACGTTGCTCCTTGTTTTGTCATCAGCCACCACTGAGAACAGTCTAGCTCCTCTTTCAAACCCTGCTTCAGGTAGTTGAAGGCTACTATTAAATCCCCTCTGTCTTCTCTCCTCTAGACTAAATAAGCCCAGTTCCCTCAGTCTTTCCTCATAAGTCATGTGCCCCAGCCGCTGAACCACTTCTGTTGTCCTCTGCTGGACTCTCTCCAACTTGTCCACATCCTTTCTGTAGTGGAGGGCCCAAAACTGAACACAGTACTCCAGATGTGGCCTCACCAATGCTAAATAGAGGGGAATAATCACTTCCTTTGACCTACTGGCAATGCACCTACTGATGCAGCCTAGGATGCTGTTAGCCTTCTTGGCAAGAAGAGCACACTGTTGGCTCATAATCAGCTTATTTTCCACTATAACCCCCAGGTCCTTTTCTGCAGAGCTGCTGCCCAGCCAGTCAGCCCCCAACCTGTATTGGTCCATGGGATTGTTCTGTCCTAAGTGCAGGACTTTGTACTTGTCCTTGTTGAGCCAACCACAAAAAAAGTTGCAGACATACTACTTAGGGCCATGTGTGTATGTATGTGCCTGTGTAATACCTAAATTACTGTATTTATCGAAATTCAAGATTAATTTTTATTTAAAGTGTCCCCCTAATAATTGGAGTCTATATATGGAAAAATTATAAATTACGGTAAAAGCTTTGTTATCCAGCACCCATGGGGAATGGGGGGTGCTGGATAACAAAATATGCTGGTTAATTGAGAGGCCTGAACAGGCATCTTTGCCTGTTGGTGCTGCCACTTATCCTGCCGTGTCCGGGATGTCACCACCCCTCCCACAGGCCCTGAGGGCCAGGGAGGCAGGCCCCACACAGCCAGCTATGCCCTGGGATATTGGGGCTCAGAGAAACTGGAAGTGCCATGGTGGGCACTTCTGGTTTCACTTTACCTTACAAGCCAGCATGCCGGTTAATAGAACATGCTGGCTTGTAAGGTGCCAGTTAACAGAGCTTTTACTGTAGTTCTAATTTTCCATGTATGAATTCTAATTATTGGAGAGCCATCTTAACATCATTCGCCCCCGCCCCTCCCCCCTTCTCACTGCTACAGCAGGGAAAGCAGTGGTAGTGGGGCATGCTGTGGGGTGGGAGGCAGGGGTTGGGCAATAGGTAGCCCCCTTCCCCCACCACTTGTCCCTGTGGTTCCTGTTCCTTGCTTTCCCTCTGCAGCTTCTGCTTCCTACTTGCTGCCCACAGCTTCTGCCCTGCCTCCCCCATACATTTACTGTCAGGCATTGCTCTGGCTTTGCTCCATTCTTTCCCAGGCGCAGAGCACGAGGAAACTCCAGCCTCTATCACAGCCATGTAGTGATAGCAGCTCTAACCCCAGGAGACTGCTGCATGGCTGGGCAAGGGCTATGTTACCATGTACTCCATACTGAGGAGAGAATGGAGCCAGATCCATGCCGGATAGCAAGCAGGGCAGGTGGGAGAAGGGGCAAAATCTGCTTGGGTGGTCACTATGGCTCTTCTTCTGGTCCCTAGTCTGGATCAGGGGCCAGAGTCAGAACCACACCACCTGCCTGTCCCCACCAACCTTGTACTCAAATCCAAGATGAGGGACTTTTTTCCCCCAAGTTGAAAGGGCATGGGGGGGCAACTTGTCTTGGAGTAAATGCAGTAAGAGTTGCCCACATTTAGTTTTTTCTGTCATCTGGATAGGTTTGTGCTACTGCTTTTGGACTGTGTGCATACCCTTTCAAATGGTTTATTACCATATTTACCTGAGTCCAAGAAAACTTTGAATTTAAGATGACCCTCCATAATTAGATTCTATACATGGAAAATTATAAATTTGTTATAATTTTCCATGTATTGAATGTAATGGGGGGGTCATCTTAAATTCATACCCCCCCCACCACACACACACACACACACACACACACACACACACACACACACACAGCTGTGGCAGAGAAAGCAGCAGTGGGAGAGTGAAAAGCCAGACCCCTGCCCTTTGCTCCCTTGCCCCTCGCCCCTCACCATGCCTGTGCCTTTCTCCCCTGTGCCTGTGTCTTCCCTCTTTCCTGTCTTCTTTACCCTCTGCTCCCCTCCTGGCCACCCCCACCTTTAACTTATACTGCAACTCTGCTTCTCTGGGGCACTCAGCAGCAGTCCTTCCTGGCCCTAGCCAGGGAGAAGTGGCAACAGTCCAGCTGGGCAGGGTCAGAGCTGGAGAGCCAGAGTCAAAGCAGAAAATAAGCAGGGGGAGGAAGGGGCAGCTGGATGCACAGGACTGGTAGCAGAGAGAGCATGGGTTGGATGGGCAGGCACAAGCAGGGGGGCAGGCTGTGGGTCTCACCTTCCCTCCATGGTCTTCCCCACACTACCCTCCATCACATGTTCCCTCCTCCATCAAATGAGCCTGGGGCAGGCAGCAGCTCAGCTCCAGCTTCAGCCCAGGGCCAAAGCCAAAGCTGAGCAGCCACCTGCTCCAGGCTGGTACTTGAATACAGACAAGGCTTTTTTCACCCATGCTGATCGGGAGTGGGGAACCTCATCTCAGACTTGAGTAAATATGGTATTAGTTATTCATACAGGGCACTATTCTTGGTTCTGTAGAATCTGTATTATACCGCATTGGTCCGTTTTAAGGAGAAATCCTCCCGTAGTGGAGAGGTGTACCTTTTAGTGGAGACCAAAATAGTGGAGACTGGCTCCAAGAGGTGGCTCAAAGCCATCTTTGCTTCATTGTCTCCTGCTCCTTCCTTTCATATGAAGTAGAGTTTGACTGGGATAGATAAACTAGCCTACCAGTTTTTATGTGACTTCATTGAATTTTACAATATGGAAACAAAAAGCTCAGACGTACAGGAATAAACACTCATTATATCCAGTGACTTCAGTGAGCTTTTTTTTACACTGAGGTATTTGCAGAAATAAATGTGTACAGTACTACTCACCAAAAACTCCTGTAGCACAGCATGCAGTACTTATGGAGACAATCAAACCTACTTTGAATATCTTCTTGAAATACTCTACTCACAATTTCACTAGATGTAGAGGAAAGCTCTGTGATCTTTTGTGTTGCAGACTCTCTTTATTTTTTTCAATCAGGAAATGTAATCTCATAAGAGTTGAAATAAACTGTTCATCTCTTACCAAGGATACCTGTCAGAATATTTAAGTGATCTCCCTAATCTGTCAAAAATTTATTGAATTGCTTTGAAGCTTGCAAGCCAGTCTCTTAAAACACATTTTTCTTAGAATTCTCTGATCTACAAGCTTTATTACAGCCATACTATCTACTGTGGAAGCAGGGGTTGAGAGAGACAGAAGGGTTGCTACTATATTCACAGCTGGGGCTGGAATAGTGTAGCAATAGAAGCTTCATTTTACTTCAGGAATGAGTTTATAGAGTGCCAAGAAACAGAATTCTAGATCTGAGATGGCAGATCCTTCCAACTTCTGTTTGCTAACCTTACAACACCTTTACTGTTAGCCCTTAATTACTAAAACAGTGAGTTGCAAATGAAGCCAATGAAGCAGAACCAATTTAAATCAGAAGCAGCTCAATTTAAGTCTATGTACCAGTAATTACACTACTGGTGTTATGTCCCTGATCTTTACAATTTAATACATGTAAATAAAACCAAACAAACTCTAACATAATTCCCTTAAGCATCCCACCGAAGGTTTGATTTGGTTAAATTCTTGAGCTGGTTGATTTTTGAGGCACAGCTGTAAAGTTAATGCTCTTCTTTTTTGGTTAAGAAAAGAGCATAGAGGGTTTACCCTTTGAAATCTTAGTCTCCAGCTAACATACCTGTTATTGTGTCAAAAGGAAGAAAGTTTGTCAAAAACATTTTCCCCTGTGTGTCTGTTGCTTTTTGAAAGTTTCTAGCCTGCATTTTCTTTGTTGTTTTCTGCAAACCGTTTTTTTCCCTTATGTGCTTTGATTGTGATATTACCCAACTTGTTCATTTTCCTCCCTACTCTGGTTCAATACTTTACTTTTTTAGTCCTCAAAAAGGTATAAAGGTTTCATCTTTTACCTACTGTGCATATAAGAAAATGTGTATCCATTTTGTCTGATTTTTTGAGGCAGGAAAGTATTTCACATTGAGTCAGCTTATTAATGATTCTTAAATAGACATGGATTTCTGTTCCATGCTTTGAGAAAAAATAAAATAGGCAGTACAAAAAGCAGAATGAATTACACTTGCAAATGCTTTTTCCTATGACATAACTTCATTAACATCCATACACTTGTGTATCAGAAGATTCATACTATCAAACGCTAATGTCGTAAAACAGACACTAACTCTAAGTCAGTCCTACCTTACTTGGGCATAGTTTTAACTAAAGCAAACCATGGAACTTCTTTACCAAAAAAGGTCAGTTGACAAAGATTTTGGTTTGTTCAGACTTAAAATGTAATCTACCCAAGCTTGTTGGACCACCCAGGGAGACTACCACAAAGTTAAAGCACAAAAGAGCCCTCACTGTCACATGGGGATCAATTTGTCATTGGAGGAGAAATTGAACCTGTCATGATTACTAACAAAAAACCCAAGATCAACACTTTAGCTAATGAGAGGATCACAAAAATAATTTTCATGATTTGATTTTTTTCATAATTAAACTTTAAGTGGAAGGAATTCATTAAATGTTCTCTCAATTTGTTAATTGATACTTTAACAAATGCCTTCATAAAAATATGTGCATTTATATGCATCTTCCTATGTCATTTGACATTGATACAGTATTTGTGTATCACTTGAAAATAAAATAGTCTAATGAAAGCAAGCTTGAAGGGAAAAATACATCAAACAGAGCTACTACTGCTTTTGTAGTGTTTTAAATAAAGTATATGTTGGTGAATATTTCAGGACCCAACCTGTAGACAGTGAAGAGAGGTACTATGCACTTGACTGTCCATGCCTGTAGTAGATTTGATGTTGAAAAGTTGGGAGCTCAGTGTTATTGGAGACTTCAGTTTTGAACCTAGAAGGGAAAAAGTAATCTGTATTAAAGCTTCAGAGTTTAACTTTACTTAAATAAAGGTAGTTTAAGTCTATCAGCCTTGTCCCTGCCTTTAGCCTATTTTGTTTCTGGATATGGATTTGAACCCCACTCATAACAAGTAGGGTATGGAAATTGGATCTCCCATTTTCTGACTTCTGTGGGTCTTAAGGCAATAATCTCCCACTTTGAATAAGATATATGGTACTGCCCGTTGAGCACAGTTCCTCTCAGCACTGACATTTTTAGAAGTCATGGTGAGCCACTGTGTTGCATGCATTCTGACTTCATCTTCAGTCTCACAACTAAACTTCACCTTTCATTCCAATTTCCAATTGTTCTTGTTTCTTTAGCGTCCTTAAATATCTGTCAGACATCACCAAATGGGGCCCCAAACAGTTCATCCAAATCCCTCTGTTAACCTCTTTCTCAGCCTGTCATATATGATTAATGTGGCCTCTCCCTCCATGAGGTGAAGGCAGACCAGGTTGCTCTATGATTCATCTACATATAAATTTTTGGAGGATCCCAGGACTCATGATACCTGGATCCTCATAGCACATGGATCCTTTGTGGGGGATATCTGGAGTACATGCACATACTGAGCAGTACTGAGCTGTGGGGTCACTGTGGCTTCAAATGCTTTTGACTCTGCTGGGACCCAGCCAACTAAACTATATGGTAAATCATGAAACTGTGGGCTTTGAACTAATATCGTGCATAATTTGTATTGTCTGTAAGTAGGTGCAAAAGTGCTGCTTAAATGTGTTTATGGAGTACCTGTGCTAAATCTTACAGTAGCCAGATTGGTGTGGACTGTGGGAGTTTTTGCCTTCTGTAGTTGGAGGCATAGCCCTCTATCTGGGATCTCTTGAGCATATATTAACAATGTTTTATAGAAGAAGAAGGGTGGCAATCTTAAATTAAAAAAAAAAACCCAAATCCCTACATATTAATTGATTTAAACTTTTAACATATACAAGGGGCAACATAACACATATGCAGAATAAAATTGAGAAGAAAATTAATATTTCTGTAAAACTCTATTGGGATAATGTGTAAGATAATTAATTCTATCTGTTGTTAATGACTTATCATTGGTGATATTACCAGGAGCTGCTGCTGACCTCATTACAGAAACCTCAAGGAATGGAAACAAGTTCAAAAACTAAAACTGAATTCGGTTGAGTGCATAATCCATTGTGGTATTGATTGAAGAAGAAGCTGCAGAAGAATAAGAATTCAGAGATTATCTTCAGTGATTTTCCTGAAAGGCCATCCAATGGGACACATATTAAATAGATGTTTGTCAGTCACTGCTGCACTGATTTGATCTTTCCAATGACAGCTCAAGCTGCTTTTTTCCAATAAAGTGGTGTAGAATTGCTGATTTGGCCTTTTATTTTCTTCCTCAAGGAAAATGCCATTAAATCAAAAGATTTCGTCTTGAATACTTAAAGAAGGGCATGATAGGCACAAAAAAATGTTAACCTTCTTAAAAGCTTTTCTAGATTGCCATAAGCTGTGGATCTGTTTATAGTATTAGATCAGCATCCCAAATACAAGTGAATACTCTGTTTACTTCTGCATGTCCTACATTCAGGATCGATTTTAGAAACATGAATGTATTTTAGTGTGTGCATTTATAAAAATATTCCATTTACCAGAAGCAATTTCCAGTGCATAGTGTTTATATATACACTTACTGAAAGATTGTTTGTTTTTATCTTACATATTCATTGTTTTCTAAGGTAGTAAGTATATAGTATGTACTGTAGAGCTTGTCACAGATGGTGCAAATTAGATTTATTATCTTTTAAAAATATATTCGTGGTACTTTAATAGGTTTTTATTATAAACTCAGGGTTTCCCTAAATCTGTAATGAGCAAATTTGTTTTTTAAATTTTTACTCTTTTATTAAATATTCATTAAGTGGGATCCATAGAACTCATACAGTCTGCTGTCTAGTGTATTGAAACCTCAGCAAATGCAGTATTTTGAAATTCTTTATGCGGAGTGAGCCACAGTTTTTTTTCCCTTGTTGAAACATGTTAGGGTTCAGTACACACTACTACCAATGTAGTTTCGTGCTCTGCATCTAGGACTGTGATTTGAATCAGAGGAATTTTATGCCCTGAAGAACCAATACAGCAAATTCTGCATATCCCTAGTGTATGGGCAATAAATCTTCCTATCAGCTGTGTCTGATAGACTAGACAGTGGTGCAGACAGAATTAATAGATGATTCTAGATGCCCAACTTTACTTCCAATCTTTCCTATGAAGCCTTTCCCTCTTCCCTCAAACAAATAAATAAAACCCAAAAGCTACTGGTGTACAGGTTGTCAGGAATTTTCTGACAAAGTATTATCTTGTTCAGGAAAAAAGTGTTCAGCAAAAAAAAATCTTTTATAGGGTTCTTTGTACAAGAGAAAAAAAATCTCTGCTCCAGGATGGTAGGGAGATATGATGGAGAGAGAAAGAAAGGGCGTGCAATAGTTGTCCAAGCTCCTGAACGTTAAGACATGGCCTTCTCTTCAGTGTTTTCTAATGGACACCTTAAACAGCGACCTGGTTAGCATGGTGGCTGACTCTTTTCAGTCCTAGTCTAGGGTGCCTAACTTGCCTTATGTATTGTATGTAGAATTTAAGCACCTAGTACGTGGTTAGATGCTGAATGTTGCAATGCCTATTTATGGACCAAGCCCTACGTGACTTACCCAAAACCCCAGGGGAATTCAAAGCAGGAAATGGAACACAAATCTTTCAAATTGTCTGGCAGGTTAGAAATTGCATTGAATTGTTATTTTCCCTCGTCAAATCTGGCCTCTTCTCAGCAAATCTTGGACCCTGCCAGCAGTGTTAGTATGTGGGAGAGAGATCCATGTTTGTAGTTAAGACAGAACTTTGAGTCAGGAAGCTTGGATGTTATCACTGAGTCTTTCAGATTTTCTGTGTGAAGTTGGGCATCTCACTCAGAACCCTATTTTCAGAAGGATTTTTTTCATTCAGAAAATATGGTTAGTCCTTGTTGGAAGGTGGTGGGATTACATGGTTGTGGTGATGTCTTTGTTCATTTTCTTTGAGTTCTTTCTTTGATTTTTTTTTTTTTTTTTTTTTGAAGGAAGATTTATCTTCCTAGGCAACTTTTTTTTCCTTTTTTCTCTTCATTATACCCCTAATTTGATAATAATTTTACATTTCTCTCTAAAAAGAATACAAATTACTTGGATGGTCATGGGAGTAAAAGGGAATGGCTTGGTACAGTAGACCTGTTACATGAATTGAATGTGTTTTAGCAATACCTTGCAGTACAGTATGTATAAAATGCTATCAAATCAGAGTTATAAATGTATTTGCACAATTGAGAGTGCTTTACACAAACTTTGAAGTAACTTTTCCCATGTGTAAATGGGTGCATATGCAGCAAAAAGTCAAGAATCAAGATATATCCTGAAATCCTAGTGCTAAGAAAGTTGATGGCAATAACTACCCCAACATCACTGGGGCAGGATTCCATTCATACTGTTTAGTAGAAAAGGACTTTCTAGTATGTGTTTATATTATTCGAATAGTACCCAAGAAGTATAACAGGACTTCTTTCTCTATGACCTTGTCTAGGTGGTAAAATACAATATAAATATATTACCTTAAGTATCATAATACATGTTAACTAGCGGGATGTTAAATATACTTTTGCCCTGACTCTGAACAAATACAATCATAAAGCGTTGTGGTTGGTTGCTGTTTGCCCAGGAAAGGCCTGAAAGCTCAGATCCTGAAAAGTACTTAAGTATGTAGTTTGACTGATTTAATTGATTTTAATTTTTTTTCTTTTATATTTCAATGGAAGTTAGATACTTAAATGCCATCCAGAAGCAGAATTTGGGTTAAATATTAAGCTTAGCTAAGGTGACCATAATAATTTGAGGGAAATCCAGGCCAGGGGCTGCCAGTGCACACATGCATGAACACACACATAGCTCTGACCCCATGGCTTCCATGAGTGTAGCCAGGCAGGACAGCATGGTGTGTGTGTGTGTGTGTGTGTGTGTGTGTGTGTGTGTGTGCGCGCGCACACATACAAAGCCCTGATCCCCATGCATGCAAACACACAGCCCTGACCCTGAAGCTCACAGGAGCAGGGCTGGGCAGGACAGTGAGGCATGCACATATGTGCATATGTACACACACACACGTATGCACACACATGCATGCCCCTGATCCACACATGTGCGCACACATACACACGCGTGCATACACACACACACAGCTCCAACCTTGCGGCTCCCACGAGTAGGGTTGGGCAGCAAAATGCAGCGCACGCACGCACATGCACACACGCACCCTGACTCTGTGGCTCAATGCGCACACCCGTACCCTGACTCTAGCATGAAGTCAATCTGCTCACAGCCAAGCAGGATCCAGACCAGGGAGCAGCTCGTTGGCAGGGCTCCCTTGAGTGAACTGAAGAAAAAGGCCCAGATAGGAATGAACCTCCACAGCACGCCCTGCCGGTTCCCACCAGTCCAGGAATTTCACTGAAATTTTCTCCAGTGTCCCAGACACTGAGGCAACCTCCAAAACCTGGGACTGTCCAGGCCAATCCAGGACATATGGTCACCCTAAGCTTAACTTACTTGTGAACATGGCATGTGTCTGGCCTGAGGGCCAGATCCTATTCCTTGTATTAGGTGCCTAATGTGATCCTAGTCTATCCTGCTTGAGTCCCTGAGAGACAGCAAACACAAGTAAATGGCTCCTTCTAGCTGCTTGTGATTTAGTCTTAAAGCTAAGATGATGTGTTACAAAAGTAGGAGAATTAACATTTTTCAAGGACTCTAGCAGGACGGAATGGGATCATACTTAGGTACCTATGCCTAGTTTATCACCTACTAGGTAGAATAGGATCTGGCCCTAGCTTCTAAGTTTTGTTAAACATCGTTAGTCAAATTGTGTTAGTTAACCTGTTTTCTAGCAAGAGATGCTTTTCCAATGGTTACTAAGGATTCCGTAAGTAGTACTTAAGGGCACCTATACACATGATTGAATTCAGCTAATTAGCAAATGTCAGAGCAGACTCACTGAATCAAGTCTGCTGTAAGTCCACCGGAGCGTGCTAATTAGCCCAATCCAGCAGCTTCCGTGTCATGTATATTCAGTGTCTCTGCTTTTCAAAATGGTGGGGGTGCCTTGACTAAAGCTCATTGAATGAGCACGCACGCACACACACACACCTGAAGTAAAACATTGAATAAGCTTTAGTTAAAGCACCCCGCCACCATTTTGAAGCACGGGATGCTGCATACATGTGACGCAACAGGCCTTCTAATTAGAGCAGCTCTAATTAAACCACCCCCTCCACTTCGGAGCACATGTATAGATGCACTTTATGTGTAATTTTAAATTTCATTATATGCTAAATGTGTCAGTTTTTCTTAAGTTCTTCATAGATTTTAAGTATTTTAAATGCATTATATTAGACATTTTAAAGGTGTTGAACACAAAGCACTTGATGGTGATATAATTAAAGTTAACTATAAAAAGAGTAGCTTTTTACTGATTTACTTTTTATCTAGCATCTCCAATTTATTATTTTATTTTTTGTTTCTCAGGAAAAGAAGAATACATTGCAACATTCAAGGGATCAGAATACTTCTGCTATGACTTATCACAGAATCCTATACAGAGCAGCAGTGATGAAATAACTCTGTCATTTAAAACTCTTCAGAGAAATGGACTTATGCTTCACACAGGAAAATCAGCTGATTATGTCAATCTTGCACTGAAAAATGGAGCTGTCTCCTTGGTCATTAATTTGGGCTCAGGGGCCTTTGAAGCACTGGTGGAACCTGTGAATGGGAAATTTAATGACAATGCCTGGCATGATGTGAAAGTAACCAGGAATCTGCGTCAGGTAACAGTACAATGGATACAAGAATAGCTGACTTTGTTTCTGCTACAGCTAAATGTTTGGTGATTTGAAATTGGAACAGTGTGACATTGGATGTTTAGCAAATATTTAAAAATAGCTTTTTATTTGCACAAAGAGGGATATTCCTGCCACACTTGAGCAGGGGCATATCTAGAAAGTAGTGGGGCTATGTGCTGTCTAAATGAGAAAATATTATAGTCAGAGATTTCAAAAGACTGCAGGTATTATACCTCTAGTACAATATTTTGCCCTTCCAGTCCTATATTAGACATGACTGCACACTGATAATTGTCCATAGGGTGCAAATTCTTCTAGCTGAATCACAGTTCTTTAATCTAAAGAAACTTGGTATCCATTTTTGTTTTAAAAAGTGGATTTAAGTTCATTGTCACAATAACCCTCAGATAATATTTTAGGAGGCATTTTGTGTATCATAGCCACATCTAACTGATCAAAGACAGCAAAAAAAAATCTCTTATCACCTCTAATCCTTTTAGCAGTTTGCATGCTTACTGTGCGGGTTTTGTGTTTAGTAGTTAATCCTAAGGTGGGGAGTAAAGAAAGTCCATGTATGTGTATATACTGTATAAGTTATCAAAATGAACATTATATGCACATATTTGGCATTCAAATGCTATGTATGCTGTTTTCAAGTTTGGGGGTTGGATATTCAATGATACTTTACTGCTACTAAAATGTATAATTTTGTTAAGTGCTATATTTTCACTGCCCTATATGCCTTAAAATTCTATCCTTAACATATCTGTTATTTCTCTAAACAGTTGCAGCTTGATTGGACTATCTTTGGTCTCCCTTTACCAAAACAGCCCTTACTTGTGGAGCTGTTAACTTACCGTTCTAACCTCTTCTTTCCCTTTTTAAAAATGTTTTTTAACTCTTACTTTTCTGCTTGTTTTTCTAATAGTGAAGGAAATAGGTCACAATGAGCTTAGACTTGTAGTGCTATATGTAGTTTAAAAAAAGGAAAAGAAATTAAGAAAGTAACCCACAAGAATTTACAGTTGGATACCTAGTTTGGGTTACGCATGTATTAGCACATTAATGTGTATAGTTTCCAAAATAGCATAGTTACAAGAATTTTGTTTGCACAATATTTAATTTATATTCCATTTTATATTTACTGGTAATAACAACAAAGATGCAGAGTTACTTGAAAGAGGCAGCAAGGGACCCGCTTTCTAGATTTGCCTTTGCTCATGTTATCAGCCAAAACTGCAATTTGAAAGATTAAAGGGGAGGGTGGGGAAGGGTTTTCAGTTCACTTATAAAATGTAGATGTAAAGCAGGTGCATGTTCAGCAAGGCAGTTGCAGAAAATCCATTCTACTCATTCTATGTGTCAGGATCTTTGCTTTGTTTCATTGCAGTAAACTGTGATCCTAAAGTCCATCAATATGACCGAAAGACGTTTTGGAGTTGAGAAGGATTCCTTGTGTGCTGTAAAACAAAACTAAACTAAAAAAATAAATAAATAAAAATAAAGATTAAAAAACTAAAAATAAAACAATTGAGGAGTAGGACATGTGAATTAATTCCTACGAATTTGGGGGGAAACAGTTTGGGGTGCAGGGAAAGCAGTGGTCAGCTGATGAGCTTTAGGCATTTTGATCCCTTTAGCCATTTTGAATGTCTGTCAGATGCATTCAGTGGAAGGAGGATGAAGGGAACATTACCGTATGTCTGTTTATGTTTAGTGGAGAGCTGATAAGTTCTGAAATATATTTACAAGACAAATACTATTGCTGTTACCTCTGTGGAGGCATATTTGTTAGTCTGCTTTTTTTTTCTTGTAAAATTTTTTTGCCCTTTTTCTATGTTACTAACATGCTTAATAACTAACATGTCATTCATGGAATGTTTCATTCTACTAACCGTTACCTGAACCAAATAATGTACTAACATGGTAGTGACCATCATATTTTTTAAGTAACAATCGTTATTCTGTTCACAGTTTTTAATTTCCTTTCTCCCCCCTTCTCCACAAAGCACTCAGGCATTGGACACGCTATGGTAAACAAACTACATTGTTCGGTAGATATCATTCTAATTGTTTCTTATTTTGGGTTTGCCGTGTGTTTTCTTTCTTTCTTTTAACTGTAGACATCATTAACAAAAGAGGAACTGCGGTTGGTACTCTTCTGCTTACTTTTAACTCCTTCTTTTCATCTGTTATTGACCTCCTTATTTTTACCTGTTCCTGTCAAATTGTTTTTAATTCACATGTAGGGGCATCGTTAACATTACGAACGTTTGCATCAAGCTGTGATTAACTAACAAGGGATAAAGCTAAACTGTGGCTGGCCTGAGTGACTGCTGGCTCAGCCAGTTTCTAACCATTCATAATGCATGGCATGGAAACTTTGACTGGGAATGATGGAAATGCCACCTCCATACATCTTTACTTCATCACAAGCAGTTTGTTTCTTTTCGTTCCCTCTTTTCTTTCCTTTCTTTTTCTGATACTCTCTTTCCTGCATGTGCATAACAGAGTGTGCTGCTTACAATGATTGTTTTGCTGTTTTTCTTCCTTTGGCATGGAATTAGGCTCTTGCATGGTTTATAACTGCTGTTATATAGTGCAAATAGTGATGGTGCTGAAAAAACAGCTTGTGCCTTTTATGTTAACAAGGTGCACGTTTTTATTAGTCAATGACAGACTACTAAACTTACTAATATGTACACCAGCTAAACTAACCTAGGAACATTCTACTAACACCATTTTTGTGTCTGCTAAATAACTTTTAAGTTGCAATAGGGACTATGCTGACACTAGTTCAACAATCAGACAACTCTTTAACTAGTTAGAGCTCCTAGGGGTAGTTGACTAGAAACCAAGACTAAACCTCAAACAGACATGAAAATGGGTTCCGCCTTAGGTCTCAAAACCAGGCATATCCCAGGACTGCAGTATGTAGGTCTGAGTATAGCGTGTCCTTTCCCTGTGCTTTGTTATCTAGGTGACAATATCAGTGGATGGAATTCTGACCACTACGGGCTACACGCAAGAAGACTACACCATGCTGGGTTCTGATGACTTTTTCTATGTTGGAGGCAGTCCTAGCACAGCAGACCTTCCAGGGTCACCAGTCAGTAACAACTTTATGGGCTGTCTCAAAGAGGTAAATTTCATTAGCCATTTATTCATAACAAATACCAGATTGTGATTCCTGGAGATGGACAAAAATGGGACTCTCATATCCAAATCATTCCATATTTTTGTATAGGCTTTCAATATCTGAATCTTGTCCCTTAAGTCAATAATATAACCCAGATAGACACATTTCCTAGTCTAGGTTGCTTCTAAAAGTTCATGTATATAGCTGAACTTGTGCACAGCCTACTAGATTCCTTTGCATCTGATTCTGAACTCTAGCCCAGTATAGAGCGTGCCATTTCTGTCTCTCTCTAAAGATGTCATGATTTAACTACAGTATTATCCAGCATCCTATGTTTTAAAAATATACTTGCTGAATTGCATTGATTTCCCTAAACAATAAACAGTATGATTGCTAGCATAACCTCACAATGCAAGGGATTTTCTTATCTTTTGATTCTCCTGTCTGAAAGGGAGTGTTGAGGGATCAGAAATACAAGTATATTCAGTCTTACAGTTCATTGCAGCAAGTTAATATTGATCTTCAATTTTAATCATGTGATGGGATTTACTGTATTGATTGACTGGAGTGTGCCAATGCTCCTATTGCGGCTTAAACCCAGAGGTTCCTACTTAGATTGTCTTGCCTCTCCATTGAGGATCAGACCAGTCAACATATTTGGGGTCAGGAAGGTATTTTACCCATGGTCAGATTGATTTGGATTCTGTGTTTTTTTGTCTTTCTCTGTAGTTGCAGGCACGTTCCTCTTCTGGTATCTCTCAAGCACATTTTTAACAACTTTGCTGCAGCAGTATGTTGGCTTCTGTGGCCTCCCTGCTTTACCTGTGGTGGATTAGGATATTGCAACTTGTCTTGTGTCTGGGTTGACTGTGTAGGTTTGCTAGGAGGTTAGACAACGGATTTGTATAGGATGTTTTAGATAAAGATGATCTTGCCTCGGGGAGAAGGTTGGACTGCATAACCACTTGAAGTCCCTTCCAGCCCTACTTCTGTATGACTCTGTAATTCTATGAAATTTTAGAGCAATACTGGAGGTGCTAGCAGACGAGACCATAGTGTTGCAGGAAAGATGCTAAAGAGAACAGGGTGGGCAGAAGGAGAAAAGGAATGGGACAAATGGAAGTGCTTTTTGGTTTGGTTATTGGAAGTGCTTCCAAATATTTGGTATTTGGAAGTGCTATTGTTGTGTCTTTGGTTTGGTAATGTGTATCTGCATTTGGTGGAGCCTGAAAATACTGTTCCAGAACCATGCTTCGGAAAGTTTATTGGTACTGAAGGAATTTGTGATGTTCTGTCAGTGTGTCTAGCCCCAGTAGGTCATAACGTGTGTGTTCCTAAAAGATGTGCTAAGTGCATTAAGACATTATGCTTAGGAAAATAGTTTGTGTATGCTTGTCTCCACCTCATTTCCTCATGCTACAAGTCACCTTGGCTATGAAAACAGAATCTGTGTACTACATCATCAACAGAAATATGGAACATAAATAGTCTCATTTGTTTTGGTAACATATGAGAACACAATATGGAAAGAAAATAGGTCACTAGAACCCACTGGTTAAAATACATCAAAACACTCTCTGCATCAGTTTAGGAAGAGCGGGAGCTATGAGGGGAAGGTATTTACCCAAGACAATGAGTGAGCTCCACTCTGGTTTGGGCCAGTTTGGGGAGGCACCTCTGACAAGCACCTGTGAACCACTGACCACTTCCCCTTACTTTAACCCCTGGTAAAATCTCAATAGCTTGACAAAACCTAACTGAAGGTCCATGTACAAAGTGACTTAAAGCTAAAGTTTTTTAAACTTGCTTTACTCTTCGGTACATAGGAAGTTGAAATTGTTAGGCCTTAATGGGTGTGTCCGTGTGTGCCCCCCACAGCGCAGTTGTTACTGCACCATCATTTAGTACTTGCTTTAGGAAGTACTACATGTCAGTGTAGGAACAGCCATTATTGCACTGTCCCAGCAGCACAATTATTTTTAGTAGCTACGTTGCCATAGTGGTATGTTATAATGAGGTAGCCCATCACTACAGTGATGTAATGTTGGCATCACAGTTTGTGCCCACTGTGTCACTGTAGTGATGAGCTATGTCACTGTAGCACATCACTACAGCAATGTAGTGTCTCATGTAGATGGACCCACCATGTCCTAAAGTTGATCTTACTTTTTCTGTTAACAGTATCCATCTGCTAAATTACGCAGAGGTCTATAGAAAATCTAGTAGGTGACTATATTATTAAATACCTTATTTTAATGTAATTGTAATATACTAAGTGACCAAATCAAGGTTCTTTAGGTGACCTTGAATTTACCATTTCCTAACATCACATGTTTGATACCTGATGTAGCTTTTTGGCTGTTTTTTTGTTTGTTTTTATAAACCAAAACCTTATATACATATATGTCACGCTTAAAAAAAATACAAAGTGTATCATGTGGACTCCAAATGACCCCTGGTCCATAGGGTGAATGGGAATGTTGGAATCTATTGATCCAGAACATAGACTTCTAGCATTTGAGGTACTGACAACTGGTACGAATAGAAAGATGTCATCCTCCAGCATTAAAAGGGAATCAGTATGCTTTGCTCTTGTGTTTCTGTTTCTCTCATCTCTGTTGTCTAACTAGGCTATTGCCCCCTACTACTTCCTGCTGACTAGACATCAGCAAAGAGGAGCACTGAGATCTTAGATAAGCCAGTCCCTTCCCACTCTGTATTATAGTGACCCCCACTAAAGCAGTCCCCAGCAGTTATAAGAGACATTTGCAGAGCACATCCTGCTGGCTTGTCCTGCAGCATACACAGAAGAACATGACCTGTGCTCAGAGCAGTAATAGGGGGTATACAATGCTTACTGCAGATGGAATATTTAGAGAATTTGGCTGTCAAAATCCAACAAGCTTCTGCAGAGCACATATAAACAGCAGTCTTCAGGGACTTAAAAAACCTGTCCAAATTTGGATAGATATTTAGTGGAATAGGAAATGGCATCTCTGTGACATTTTGGGAATCCCCTTGCCAATTTTCAAGTCCTTGCAGCAAAACAAGGACACACTGGATCTTTTCAGTGAAGCAAATTTGATGGTCAGATGTTTTTATATATATTTTTTTATTTTGGCAAAAAACCTTATTTTCCTGACCTTCATTCCTGGAAAGAATTATGCTATTAGTGCTGAAGTGTCCCTTGTCACAGAGGAAAAAAAGAAAAAACTATGTTAGCCCAGAAGCAAACACCTGGGGCTTCATTAAGGTCCAAATCATAACATTTTGGCAAAGGAATAAACAACTGAAAATAGGGCTTTATAATAAAAAAGTGTTAAACAGCTGTCGTTGTCCTTTCCAGCTCTGCTGTAATTAAGCAAGTGTACTTCCTTGTAGCCTTATTTTGGTTCTTCTTACTATTAATACTTTTTCTCCTTGTTTGCAACATTGTTTTCCCACTTTCAAATGAGTCGCCTCTAAAATCAGGATGAAGTAGTATACTTCATACTCAGAATGAAGTATCTCTGTGGATGAGAAAACAAGACCATTGGAATTGATATTCAGTATTATAAATTGGAAACAAAGGCTTTTATAAACTGGAAGCACTGGGAATTTCTGTTTTACAACTCTTACTTCACGCCTGTCTGAACCAGTTACTATCTAAGGTGCCACCCTACCCTACTTCCGCCTGACTTCAGACTAACATGGATAACCACCTTTCTACCATTGTAATGCTTGTAGTTCACAAGATACCTGACATGAAAATTATTATTGGTCCCTCACAGGCCTTTTGTATTTGAACTAAAAGTTAATACTAAGTCCCAGACCTCTGAGCAGTGTAAGTTTCCATTGCTGCATTTCAAATATCATATCAGAGTGACCTTGAAAGCTGAATCACTAAGATATGTGTAGGTCAATATGGAATCTGTGTTCAAGCAATTTCATTGTTGTTTCAGATTTTTTGTCAACAGTTGCTTAAATTTGTGAGGTAGTTAAAAAAGTTTCCTCTCTTTTTCTTTTTAGATCTGTTACTGCAGCAAATGTACAAGTAATGAGTACTTTATAAGCCAATATTATGGAGGAAACCCAGAGCTTTCTTTACCAATCCATTTATTTAGAATTCAGTCTTACAAAGGACTTAAGTTGTCACCAAGCTCTCTGAGCAACGTTAGCTTATATTTGAAAACAAAACAGTATAGGAGATAAAGAAAAATGACCAAAGCCACATCACATGATCAATGTATCTTAAAAAAATATCAATACATTTTCATATCAGATAACAACTATTCTCAATTGCCCCTTAAAGTATCTTCAAAAAGGCAGGATTTGCAGCATGCTCAGGTACATTTTTTTAGGATATTTTAGTGTTTTATGGCAGTGTTCCAATGGGAAGAACCCTTTTTGCATTATAGGACAAAACCAATGCCTTGCACTCCACCTAGAAACCAGCATGCTAGCAGTGTTCTGGTAGATCACTAGTACTATATACTTCTACCAATAAGCAACATTTAGCAAACAGGCTGCAGCAGGCTTCCTCGCAATAAGTATGTTAATAATAACACACTGAGCACATTGTAATAATCTGTTCTTGAGATGATGAAGTCTTGGGTCACAACCTCTAACAGAAAGTAATCCAACATAACCATCCAACAATGCAACTGAGAGAGAGAGAGAGAGATCAATTGTCCCATACCTTTTAATTGCTTGTCCAACTTACCATCACTACAACTGTCTTTTTTGGATAGGTCTCAAGTCATCCAGCTCTCATCTATGTCCCCATTCCCTCCTGGTACTGGCTGGGCACTTAACAATGCTGTTTGGATCTAGTGGACAGATATTACATTTTTTTTTCAATATACTGAAACAGCTGGAAGTCTATGCATTCTCACTGAGCCTCATATCCATCTTGTTGAATACAAGGAAATTCATGACAGAGTCCTATGAAACTAAGTGCAGCTATGCCTGTAAAAAGAAAGTACAGTTGTCCTATATAATTTACAATTAATGAACCACAAGAAAAATGGAGTTGCCTAAAAGCTATACCAACTACCCTGTAGAAGCACCAAGCACTGCTCATGAATTTTAGCTACTCATGCAGTTCATAGAGATGACAGGCCTAACATGGGCACTTGGAGTATGTACACACACCTAAGTCAACATAAAATACAGTAACTTAACTTAGCTGACTTAAGTAAGTTAACTTAAGTTAAGCCATGTCACAGCATACTCACATACAGCTCTTTGACATGGTGGCAGCCATCTTGTGAGCCCTCCCCTGCAGAGTTGATTTCACTAATGGGATTCACAATAATATGCCTTGGAGATGTATTATCTTGCACCACATTTAAGTTGACTGCTCAACATGGATGTGCACACTCTGACAGCTCAGTTGACTTAACTGTCAAAAAGTCACTGAGGCTTTGTACAGTCCAAGGGTAGATTGATCTAAATGCCTGGTCATAAGGTTAACTAACTTTAGACCAATAAAGGGTTAACCTGATCTATGAAGGAATAACCTGTTCTCGTGGAAACCTGTATGCATTCAAAGCACAACCCTGGGCTGTGCTGTTCCTACTTCCCTGTTCCTCCCTAGCCTGTTGCAATCCTGACTGGGCTATTTTTATCCTCTGACTACCCATCCTAGATCTGCCAGCCCACCCCCTAATCCTGTTAGAAATGTTTCTCATTGTGAATGGCATCCAAAAATACTACCAAGTACATACAAATCAGTGTGACCAGGCTCTCTGGACGAATATTGAGATCTGTCAAATGGCATGGCAGAGGCAAAGAATGTCACTTTTGGGTTCTCTAGAGAACCAACATGAGAGATCAAAAATTATTTGACAAATCCAATCAGAATCAGTACAAGGTTCTGCAGCTGGTACTGTTACCATCCTCCCTCATGCTGCATCCATTGTAAACCAGTTGTAAATCAAGGTGATCTTGCAGGATGAAGCCAGCAAAGCTGGCACTTCAGTGCCAACCTATAAATGATAGAAGGCAAAAGATATTAAATTTTTGCTGAGCCATGAACACAGTTGTTCTTGCAGGAGCAGTCATGTTTTTCATGATCTCCTAGAAATATTCTGGATCCATTAACCTCTAAGGGTGACCCATGGGACAGGTCCATCATCCTGACAGATTTCAATACATCACAGCTTCAAAAAGAAGACATAATAGTCAATTCACAACCTGTGAAGAAAATACAAGTTAACCCTACTGGTTTTATATACATAGTTGTTAGGTAATGCCATTGGCTTAGCTATAATTAGCTTTCAATATATCTATGCATTATGAAATAGTTCAGTTTTGGGGAAACATTTGAAGGGAGAGGCATAGATTTTAAAGGTAGAAGGGTCTTAAGCACCCATTTATTTTAATGCTGTAAAGAATGATGAGATTTTAACTGAGGGATGGTAAACTAGTAGATGGAGAAAAGGACAAAAAAAAGAAAGTACTTAACAAATAAGGTTGATTCACTGGCCTGGTAAGAATTGTGAAGGGGCTTGTTAGGACAACAAGTGTTTATAGTGTAGGACTGGGAGCTTGAAGGATTTAGAGCGGAGCGTGACACAGACCAATGAGCTATGAAAATAATTATAGCAGTAACACTTTGAATAGATTTGAGAGAGAGAGGCTCAAGGAGAAAGGGAAGAACATTACTAAACTAGTAAAGGCATGAGATAATCAGGGCTCAGCCAAGGGCTTGGCAGCATGAACAGAGAGGAAGGATCAGATTTTAAGGTGGTTCTGCCTGAAAAAGCAGGCCTGGCTATTCAAATCAAAAGAGAAAGCAAAGTAATGTGTGAAGCTAATATAATGGGCTTGAGCAAGATAAGATTTTGGAGGTGTTCACCATGACACAAGAAGTGAAGAATAGGCCGAATTTACAAAGAAAGATCAGAAGCTTATTCCTGATTATTCAGCATCCATAAGGAGATGTGAAAATGTTGGGATATTTTAGCTGAATGAAGGTCAAGAGTAGCAAGAGAGACATTTGTGAGTCAACACTGTAAGGACTGCATTCAACACCATGTGTTCAGAGTAAAAAGTAGGTCTCAGAATAAGAAAAAAAGAAGGCCAGGAATGGAGTTGTGAAGATTTCTAACCTCTCTGTATATATAAGCCTCTGTAATCAAGTAGAGAAAGGATGTTTATCAAGACATGCCCTACCAGCTTTTACAACTTACCATTAATTGGTGATCCAACAGTTTTGTCGGTTTGCGTAACTTGCCTGTGCAATTTAAATCACCTAAGCATTTAGGCACCTAATTTGAAGACAGAAACACTTGGATATTTGGGGCATTTATACACATGCTTCAAGAGTGGGGTAGGGCACACTTTAATTAGAGCAGCTCCAAAAGCCACTCTAAGAGCCAGAAGCACCTTGTGTATCAGTATCCCCACGCTTAAAAATGGCAACGGGGACCCTTTAATTAAAGCTCGTTGAACGAGCCTTAGTTAAAGCACCCCCGCTGCCATTTTTAAGCATGGGGGTGCTGATACACAAGATGAAGGCTGCTGGAGCATAGTAATTACCAGGCTCCAGCAGACTCAATTAATCAAGTCTACTCTGATGTGATGTAATTACATCATGTCAGAGCAGCCTCACTGCTCGTATATAGGCACCCTTGAGCTGTAAATGCAGTTATTTAAGACTTCAAAACTGTGCTTGTAAAAACTGATGCTGGTGAGTTTCCAAAAGCTGCCCCTAAATATTAGCTTTTAAAAATGTTGTTCTTTGGGTTTGGCTGAGAGTCGTTTTGGTGCAAGGCCTGAGCAAGGAGGAAAATGTGTGCCTAATTTACTTCTAGCTGCAATGTCCTTGAAGGGATTACTGCAGCAGCTAGGGATTTGCTGAAGTGCAGCAATACTCACAACATGCCCCCAGTGCTATTGGGTAGGGTAAGACCAGCACAACAGCCTTATATCACTCAAGACTTCCCCTTACACCTGAAGAACCAGTTAATTCTGTGTTTCCAATTCAAAAAATAAAATAACAAAGGACAAGATTGGGCCCTAATAGTCCCTCAGTGTACATATGTTCATTTTATGTTACTAATTCTCTCCTTCTGGGCTTTTCTGAAAGACAGGCAGGCATAGTTTATGCACAGTGAAAAACAAGAGTCATGTATGCTGAGGGTGAAAAAGGATTTGTTTCTGCCTATGTAAACCGCTTTGTTTCCCACTAGCAGTCAGTGTCACAAGCTAGTAGCCTAAGACAACTATTTCCACTGCCTACATAACAGATGTTTGCTATGTCTGAACAAAACAGAGAGAAAAAAAAATTGGATCCAGAGTAAAACATTCAAGAGCATTTAGATAACTTAGGAGTATGTCTCATTTTTAAAAGTGTTTTAGAAGACAGAGTCTCATTGACTTTCAGTGGGACCTAAGTTCCTAAGGCACATATTTTTAAATCTACAAAACAACTTAAAATGCAGATGGATGCCTAGTGTGATTCCCATTCTTTACCTCTTTCCTTTGCCAAAAGAAAGCTCAAGCACCTTATCTTTGTTATAAAAATCATAGTAAGCATCATATTTAGGCTCCTGTCTGTGAAAATCTAGCCCTAAGGGTGAAATTCTATTTCCCTTTGTGCATCTAAATATTTTTCCAGTTGCATAAATGGCATTTTTACTACCTATGTGTAGTGTGCATTTGTGAGCATGCGCACACAGACTGAGCATGTGACGAAGCTATTCACTGGCGCGGAAGCTCTATATCTATGTGCATGCATCCACTCTGGAGGCATACCCATGTAGGTCTAACTCACAAAAATGTAGCCAGCCAGAAACCCATCACAAACCCATGATTAAATGAAGAATAGGAGAGTGACAACCCTCCCATAATTTAGCCTTAATAGCTGTGTGATTAGAAAACTTAACCAGGAACCTGGAGACTTGAATTTTCCTAGGCACCTATTTGTATTTTATGTTCTTTTGTAGCTTTGAAAATGTGTGCCTTAGGAACCCAAACCCACTGAAAGCCCATGAGACTTAGTCTTTTCAATCTCTTTTGAAAATGAGATATACTTCTTAAGCCATTTAAGTGCTCTTGAAAATTTTACTCTGCATTTCTGAGACTTTTCAGTACAGTTCCAGGTGGTGGCTACACTACAGGTTAGCATCCACTGTCCTCTTCAGTGCTCCTTTTGAAGCTGGCCTCTTTGGGCAGCCAAGAGAAAAAGCTTTGTGGGGCTAGGAGGAACTAGGGGGTGTGTAGCTCAGTGGATGCCTCCCTGGAAAGGAGCAGACCCTGGGTTCTGGCTTGGAGCATTGCTCCCAATGGGTCAGAAACTTCCTTGTTGCAGTGCTCTCCATCTATTTTATCCAATAATCATTAAATGCAGGGGGCAGTGGCTCAGCCTCAAAATGTGTGCTTAGAGGGCACTAATAATGCCTAACTTCTGGCATCATGGGTATATATATGGCCAGTGCATAGCCTAAGTATGCTCACCTGTCTGTGCTGTAGAGGAACTAGAATCATAAACTATGCATAAGTGACAAAGCAGAAACAAAACCCACTTACATGCCAAGAAAACTGACATGTAGATGCACAAAGGTTAAAAAATTTCCCCTTAAGTGTCTAGGTGTCATGGTGACTTTCAGCTCCTCTAAATCACAATAAAAAATGAGACTTAGATTCCTTTTGAAGACAGAATTTGGTTTTCTCCAGACTTAACAGAGGGTTTGGTATTAACCTGCCATTTACAGATATCCATTGGAAAATGATATCTACTAAATATAACTTAGAAGAGGGATACTTAGGCTTAAAAAAAAAAAGAAGCAATCTTATGCATGACAAGTTTCTTGCTAACTCCGTTCTCATTTGCAGTCAGGAGGATGCAACTCAAACACAGGCCGCATCCAGATGTGTGGACATTTGATTCCCCGGGGACAGCTAATGGTAGTGCACCTTATGGCACCATTACTTGTGCCCAGGGAACGCGTATGCCACACACGTGCTGGTGCTTAGTAGTTTACTCCAGGTGGGGTATGGGAGGCTTGCACCAACAGTGGGCTGTTCCCAGCAGCCTTACCTGGGGTTCTGGGGGCCTCCTGGGGGCCTCCTGGGGCTGCAGCAGTAGTTATCCTGCCATGGGGAGTCTGGCCAGCAGCAAAGTGCAGCTCCGACTGGCCATGCTCTGGTGTCAGGCGGCACATACTGCTGCTGTGTGCACCATTCCACATTTTTTCTCTGCAGGTTTTTTGACCCCTGGATATCTAGGGGTAAAAAATACCTCTCCATGCAGCATGGAGAATGGTGGAACGTGGTATATGGTGCTTTAGAGCATATGGCTGCACTCATCAGGAAATGGCCACAGAGTGCATCTACATGTGAGCTTTACTGTAGTAGACTAATTAGTTCAGTAGTAAAGCATCAACATCTACATGGATGCCAGTATTAGGGCGTAGTAAATTAATTAACTCCACCATAAGATAGGACTGACAGAGACGGTACTATCTTATGGCGGAGTCATTTACTGCACTGCAACACACATGTGGTCAGTGGCTGGGACCACAGCAGCTTGAACAGCGGCAGAGCAGTCCCAGGCAAGCAGCTGGCTTAGGGAGTCAGTCACATGGCTTTACAGGTTCTACACCCTTGTGCCCCAGTGAGCCCCTCTGCTGCCCAATGCCATGGCTTGGGGCTTACCCCCCGAGCCTTTTGCCAGTCCAGGGCTGGTCCACCCTGGCTCAAAGAGTTGCTGTCTTAGGCACACATATAGATGCTGTGTCTGGGAGCAGTGTACTCCACTGCAAACTGCTCCAGAATTTATCATGTTGTATTAATTGCATGTGTAGATGCACCCACACTGGAGTAATGGCAGCAGCATTAAAGTGGGGGAGGGGTGGAAGTGGGGCAATAGTGCACCACTGTTGCCCAGCGCACAGAATGGTCCTGTTTCACCTCTGAGTAACAGCACCATAATTCACTTTTCTCTTGAGCTATTCAGGTTGTCATCCTGAAGCCTGCGTATGAAACGTTCCATTTAAGTCAGCAGATTTGCCTGAGTAAAGATTGCAAAATAAAACCTGCCATTCCTGTCAGTTTCTTTTTCCAGTAACCAAACTTACTTGGCTAAGAGGCTATGTTATAATATTTTTTTTCATATGCTTTGGATTGATAAAATTACAAAATACTACATACTTTCAAGTAAAATTACAGCCTCCTTGTAAACTGACAGCTTAATTGCTTGTTTTCAGGAGGCTGTGGCTATCTACAGTATGATACTTGTAATGCTTTCAGTGTTTGTCAGAGGCATATTTATCCTATAATGAAGATGAAAGATTCTGATGAACGCAGCAAAACACTGGGCTTGATCCAGCTCCCATTGAAGTCTTTGACAAATTTTCACTTACTTCAAATGTGTATGATTCAGTTATTTTCACTGAAGAGGATTTGTCTCACTCCTGCTTATTTATACTGAGAACCATGTGAATGGCAGTGGGAGGTGTTCTGTGCATTTTAGGATTTATCCCAGAGAGTTATATAAGTAATAAATGGATGAGTAGAATGCTTTATTAATCATGTCTGTTTATATATGCATTAGTACAAAGAGAGCCAACATTTGTTGGTAGGCATGCCACAAATTAACCCTGCATTCTCCTTAAGTACCACACTGATCCCCTTCCTCTCCCCAAAATCTGCTGTTCTACTTTCTACTTCCTACTCTGTTCTCATACCCTACCCAACCTGCTGCTCTGCTTTCTTCCCTATCTACCACTGCTGCTTACCCTCTCTCTGATCTGCCATGTGTCATACACAGAGGCTACCTGTGACACTTCTATGTTCATATGTATTATACAAACTAGTATGTGTATATATATTGCAGTTAGGGCTATGTGAAAATGTGATTTATTGTTTTTGGGGGGTTTTTTGGTTTTCTGGCCAAACTAGGAGCAAACATGGCCCAAGTCAATTTGGCTAAGTCAGCAATTTGGCTTTCCTGACAAATGGTTATGAACAAACAAAACTTAGAAAGGGAGCTCTTTAGTTACTTTACAGTTGATAGATTCAACATTAATTTTCTTGTTTAATCTGAGTACGCATTGTTTTGTTGGAGAAAGAAATAAAGGTTTTGCCCACCTCTAGTTATAAAGATCCAGAGTTAATACACTGTGGACTTAGTAAATATTCAGTCTTTTGCTCCGGGGATAGTTCTTGAGCTCATGCATTCTGTATACTAAATGTACCGGGGTCCTGTTGAAAAAGTACCATGTGATTTTGTACTTCAAGATTCTGGCATAATGCAAGGGCACAAAGTGACCAAACTATGCTTCAAAATGTGCCCTGAAATTTCATAAATTTAAGTTTTTATAGTTCAATAACTTTGTTTTAATACTTTTATGTTTATAAATCAGAGAAAAAATAAGTTGTATTGTGTAATATTAATATTATTATTACAACTGTAATAACCTCTGACATGGGCCATTGCTGGGGCTTAAAATTAAATGTTACCACTGTGCAGTACAGATTTCTGTTACTTAAGAGTAGTTAAATGAATGCTATTGTAATTTAGACACTCAAGGAGGAGATTTAGCCCATTGAACTTCTATATTGAAAGGTTAATTTTAAGTCACTTATAATGTTCTGATTTTGTTGCCACTTCTGTAACAACCTCCTGAATTCATCATCAATCCAGTGTGAACCTGTGTTTTACCACACCACAGCACACTCCTGTATCATTTATACTGAAAGTGAAACTCTGTTAAGCTTGATTTTCATGGAAAGTTTTGCAAATATAGCTACATAACAAAGATACAGTTATTCCAAGGGGGTGGGGGGAAGAATCATTTTGTCACTGTAGTTTTTTTTGTTCAGAAAACTGGTACAACATGCATTATCACTCAATTTTGCTTATATAGCTAACAACCACCAAACCGTTTCTAGAATAGACGAGGCCTTAATTGTCAGCAGTAGCAAGTTATTTTAGTCAGGATACTGAACCAGTGTTGTGTGTGTAGAAATCGTTTCTTTTTTATGTGAAATGTTCCAGGGAACATAAATTTGGTAGATTCATTTTAAGATATAGTTTGCTAAACTGGATCATTGAGTCTGCTCTAGTAGCAATTTGCTCATGTAATAAATTTACTCCTGATTAGTTACTGCACAGTTATGCATGTGTAGACATGACCCAGGAGCTCTAGGATAAGAGCCTCTCCTGCCCCAGGGCTGGGCTACATCTATAGCAACCCTTGCCTCAGGCCTTTAAAAGCCTGCAGGCAGTCAGAGCCCTGGGGCACACTAGCAGGAAACCTGAGGCTACTCCAGGCCCCTGTGTCCCCCTGTACATGCCACTGGCCAGCTACTCTATCCTGTCTGCACCCCGATGCCACTGTCTAGCACAGCACAAGTCCATGCCATCCAGGCCTGCAGGCTGCTCCAGGCTTCTGCAGGCTCCAGCCAGGCCTGCCAGCCCACAGAACCAGCTGCAGACAGCTTCTGGCTGCTGCAGCTAACTCCGCCTGCCCACAGCCCACCCCCACCAACCTGCCCTGAGCTTGCAGATGCTCCAAGGCATTGCCTTTACTGTGCAGCTGCCAGTCCCACACCGGGCCCCTGTGCTGGGTGCTGTAGGCAGCTGTCCCAGCAGCCAGGGACAACTACACAGGGGCCCAAAGAGCTGGCCTGGGACCCATGATGGAGACAGCCTCACTAATGCCCATGTTTACACCCGTGCCCACCACCTGGGGCCCCAACTGGTCCATGGAGAAGACTGGTGACCTTGTGGTTCTGTAGAGTGAGGCAGAGGTACAGCACCAGTTCAAATGGGGTGGGCGCACCAACGCCTACATCTATGAGGGGCTGGCGGTGTGGGGGTGGTGGATGCATGACCAGTTGGTATGGCAGTGCTGCATAAAGGTCAAGGTCTTGTGGACACAGTGGGTTTCCATCATTAACCACAGTTGTTGGTCAGGGACTGCCCATAAGTCCATTCCCTTTATACAGCAACTGACAGACGTGCTAACATCCCAGGACCCAGCCCATAGCCAAGCTATCTATACCAGCACAGGCAGCCTGCCCTAGCCCCTTCCGTGGCCTAGCACCCCCTGTGACATGTCACTGGGGGAGGGCTTGTTGGGTGTCCAGCAGTCTGTCCTGCCAAGTTCCCCGTCTGTACCCTCCACTAGCAGCTCAAGGAGCCTGAGCCAATGCCTGCCATGCCAGCTCCATAGCCCCAGCCCCCGCTATGAGACATAGCCGGCCATGTCACCACCAACCACCAGCAGTGCCAGCTTCTCCTGGGGTGGGGAGGCAGCTGGGCACCCACCCCCCGCATCCCACCCTCTGAGAACACTGCATGGAGCTGCCAGTCATTCAGGCCCTGACTATGTAGTAAGCCCTCCCTGCTTATGCCCCTAGCCCCAGCCCCTGACTCTCCCCCCGCTTCCCACCTGGCCCGCCTACACTCCCCTGACCCCAGATTCCCTCCCCACAGCATGCAGAAAGGTGGGAGACAGTGCAGGACTTTATTTAGCAGCCTGTGCTCCCACAGCTAGGTGGCCATGGGACTTTTACATGCTGAGGAACATGCTGAGGCCAGCAGCAATGTCCTCCTTGGCTGCTGGGGACAAGGACATGTAGCACAGCAACAGATAGCTCTCCAAGCAGCTGTGGAGGTTGTGGTGCAGCCTGGGCTTGCTGCTTGCACTGTCATAGCTCAGGGTGCAGTACCAGGTGTGTAGCTGCACCTAGGGCATCATGGCCAGCAGCAGCAGGGCATACTGGGTCAATCACCCCTCAGCCCATGCAAACAGCTCCTCATGCACTGCCTAGGGCAGGCACAGCAGGGGCACACTTGGGGCACAGAAGTGGCACGGGGGGTCTGGCCTTGGGATGCCTCTCCAGAGAAAACCCCTGTGTAGAGTGCAGGGACACAGGTAGCTTCTCATCCCAGTCACCCAGGAGCACTATGGTCCCCAAGTCCATGGGCAGCAGCAGAGCAGAGCAGTTGCACAGCAGAGCAGTTGGCCTGCTGGATGGGTTGGGGGAAAGTGGTTTCTGGAGCCACAGCAGCAGGTGCTGCTGCCAGGATTCTGGCCTGTCCCACCCTGGGAACAGAGTGGGGGAGGCAGGCTGCCTGTGACCAGCAGCCTGCCAGCTCCAGGGGAGCAAGTGGGGACCAGGGGCTTGGCTGGTGGGTGCCTGGGCCTTCCAGGCTGACTTACCCTGGTCCCTGGCCATCTGTGCACACCTGACCCCCGAGCTGAGGCTGCACAGCACATGGCCGTGATGGAGAGAATCTTATCTCTGAACTGTTGCAAACTCTTACAAAAAGCTTCTGTCTCATGGCTCTACAGGGCCTGTAGTTTCACATGGAGCAGAAGCTGCCCTTGGCAGCCGGGTTGTAGCCTCAGTGTTGCTGCCAGCCATATCTAGGGCCCTGCTGATGCACTGGCTCCACCAAAGGAAGACCCTGGACAGAAAGAACCCTCTTCCTGGACCAGCTGGGGGACACTCAGGCCTGAAGGGCAGAGGATGTGGCCCACCAGGACAGGTGGTGGGCAGAGGCTGTTGCCCATGAGGAGGTGTGGGACCAGGCAGGCCAGGACTTCCAGGCACAGCCCCCGGACCTGGGGCATGAACAGGTGGAGGCCCTGCAGGAGCAGAGTGCTATCCTGGCCCAGGCAGTGCAGGCCACAATGACCACCAGGTGCTGAACACTATTCTGGCTCTGGCAGTTGTCTTCATGCCGCCCACTGCCTGGCCCCCAGCTCTAGCCTGGCCTAACCCCTGGCAGCCACCTGTAACTGAGCAGCAGGCCCCGACCTGGGCCTGGGAGGAGGTCCTGTGCAGCCTCCAGCAGCTAGAAGCCCCTGGCCTAGCCCTGACCCTGGGTCCAGTGCCACCCAGCCCCCGCACTTGGGTCCAGCCCTACAGCTTGCCCTGCCTCCATACGAGTGCAGAGCAACAGCTGCAGCCAGGCCAGGATCACATGCCAGCCCTGCTGGCCAGAAGGGGAGCCACCTGCACTGGGAGAGCACCAGTTGCCATCACCCCTCTGCAAGCCCCCACCTGTCACACTTGCCATGGCATGTGCACCCATCAGGGAATGTCCAAAGGCCAGGGTATTGGCCACCTGTCCTCGCACTCTGCCCCTTAGTTGTCCCACCCCATGGTTCCACGGGACAGCACACAAAGGACATGGAACAAAGTTTTCATAGGGAATACGGTGTTTTATTGTTGGTTGGTGGAGAGGGTAGTGGAGGGGCTCTGTTTGTTGGGAGGAGGAAGCCACAGGTTGACAGGAGGGAAATAAAAACTTGTTCTTGTGAGACATGACTACAATAAGCATGGTGCTGGGGGTGAGCATGGGCAGGGGTCTGTAGGTGGCAGTATAGACAAGCTAGAGCAGGGAGTGCTGGAGGAGGTGGTCAGCCAGCGTTTCCCACACCTGGTGCCCTGGCCCCTGCTGGCAGTGCATGGCTCTGTTGTAGCCTCAGCAGGAGGGGCCACCACTGCCACCACAGGTGGTGCTCCTGCTGTCATGCATCCCCTGCACACCACACTTCTTCCACCCTGGCCTCTTGGAACAGCTACTTCCAGACCACACAGATGTTAAGCAGCATTCAGGCTGCAGTGATGACCTGAGGGAGGTTGTTCTTGGCAAACTTGAGATGGATGGTAAGGGCACACCAGCAGCCCTTGAGGCAGCCAAAGGCACACTCCACCAGGGTATGGGTCCACCCCAGGAAGTGGTTGAAGTGGATATGGCAGGAGTCCAGGTAGCCACTCACATGAATTAATGAGAACAGGAGCAGGTAGATGAGGTCCCTGATGAGCAAGGTGGGGACAACCACAGCACCCATCTGCAGGTCCAGCACCCGTGGTTTAAAATGCCTACTCTCCACCATGCCTGGGAGGCTGGAGTTCCAGAAGACATGGGTGTTGTAGGTGCTGCCCACCCACCTGGAACTCATGTTCATGTAGGCACCTCAATGGTCTGCAATGGCCTGGAGCACCATGGAGTGAAAGCCCCTTAAGCTGTAGTAGTGGCAGTCTCCATGGGGTGGGCAGGTGATGGGGATGTGGGTCCCATTGAGGCCCTTAATGCACTGGGAAAATCCCAGGGCACAGAACCCCACATGGAGTACGGTGTCCCCCAAAACATCCTGGAGGGCATTGCACACTTCCAGGATGGCCTCCTGGTGGTAGCTTTGTCCACACCAAACAGATGCCTAACGTACTGCAGGCTGGTGAGCGTGGCCATCTTGTGCAGGGCGAAGGCCAGATGGGTGTCCATGGGGAGGGGCAGCCACATGGTGATGTGCTGTCAATCCGGGTTGGGCCTGTGCTTCTCTGGAAAGTCCCAGAAGGTGGGTCTGGCTGCTGAGGACACACTGCTGTGTCTGTGTTGGTCCCAAAGACTGCAGTGGCTTTAATTAAATGGAGTTTTGGAACAGGCTTTAAGATGGGAGATGCAGAATGCTTGGATGGCATAGGAGGGGATGTAGTTCTTGGCCTGGGATGGAAATGGGAGAGTTAGATTTAATCTCCCCAATTCTTCAGTCCCCCTGTGTTATCCTCAATTCTGTAAACATGTGGGTGCTTAACTTTGCAAATGTGAGTAGCTCTGTGAAATGCAACTATTCATGATAACAGTTAAGCACAGGCATAAAGAAAATACAGCATCCACAACAGAGTTCAACAACTCAGTCTCTGAACTAATGGAGTTAACTGCTCCATAACAGAACTAGTTCTTTTGTAGTTTTATCAGCATAATTAGTCAAAAAACTACAAATGTGGACCCAGTTCTACCAGTTTAAAAGTGCTTATGTTGACACTAGTTATTCCTGTAACAGTCTACACTACCTTAATACAGTTTCCCCTGCTTTATGCTGTACATGCATTCCTGGAAAATGGCGCATAACTCGAATTCACATAAAGAGAACCCACTTTACAATGTAAGAGATAGGGATATGTTCAAAGATCTCAACTGTACCAACCCCCAGACCCATTTCTACCCCTTTTCAAGACAATTTTGGTACTCACCAACAGCAGACAGTACACACAAGCACAGGGTAGTGGTGAATGTTTAGTTGAAGTGAACAGAGGGTGGTGAAGGGTCTTCAGTGTCAGACTCCACATCACTGGTAGGAGGTACAGGCAGGGTAACATCCATAGGAGAATCAACAGGCAAGGGGCTTTCATCACCCTCCAACCAGGGAGAGGGGTAGGAGAAAAGCTAGCAGGATGCTTAGAAGCCATAATGGGGATGGCAGCTACAGAAACATGTGTTGCAGACAATGAATGAGGAGCACAGATCCACACAGGAGACTATATTTTGGTGCACATCACTTCCACAATGTACCACACGAAGCAACTGACTGTGGGCTTCCACCACACCGATCGCATAAGAGTGAATTTATCTTACATATAGTAAATCACTGGTATAAAAAGGGTCATTGCAGAAGAGCAAATTCACGCAGACAGAACCCACATAAAGCGAGGAAACCTGTAATAGTATAATTGCATCTGCACTATGGGTTGAACTTTTATAAAACACACAAAATGCATATCAATTTTAAAATTGTACCCTAGCCAAAATAATTACACTTGTATACATTCTATGTGTAGAGGGCATCTTAATTGGGGGGGGGG
>NW_017729022.1:145968186-145975378 GCF_001723915.1 Gavialis gangeticus
TTACCCTAGCCAAAATAATTTCACTTGTATACATTCTATGTGGAGAGGGCATCTTAATTGGGGGGGGGGGAGTGGCAAGCAGCTGGACATCAAGCAGGGGGGTGGGGAACAGGTGGCGAGTGGCTGGATGCTGAGCGGGGGCATGGCGAGCGGCCGAGCCATGGCAGTGCAGTGTCTGTGCAGCCCTGCTCTCGCCCCACCTTGGCCCTGCTCCTGTGAGGCAGGGGTGGGGGGTGGCAGTGCTCCATCCCCACCCACCCCTGCATACACCTAGTTGACAACCCCTGTGGTAAAGAGTATATTGACTCTTCTGTAGGTTTGTTTGAATATCCTAAAGAAAGATTATACTTCTCAACCAATTTTTGCAAGACTTCCCTTTAATCCTGCTGTGTCTAGTCTAGTTCTTACTTTGATATCCAAAATCTGTTTTGGTCTTTCATCCTAGAAATCTTTCCTCTCTTTTACTTTTTTCATTTACTTTCTTCTGTCATCCCCTTTGAACATTTTGGAAAGCTTAAGACCTGCCTTGCTCTCTTTCCTGCTTTAAATGAAAACACTTCATTTTACTTGATACTATGAGTGTTTTATAGAGTCTTCAGAATATGACATGCTTCTAGAAGTAATATGACCAATCTGGCAATTTTCCAGTAGCATCTTATCTGAAGTGGCAGATAATCTTCTCAGACCTAGTTCTGCTTCTTGTAAAAGGCTAGTAATCTATTTAATAAAGCAGACTTACTGAAAAGCACTGTTCCATAGCATTGCAAACTTTATTTCACATCTTGAATTATCCTTTCAAATGACTAAAAATTTAAATGTTTAAAAATGACTTGCCTGCTGTGTTTGCATTGAGGCAGTCAAGAATACATTATTCATCCTTAGCTGGGTTGATCTTACTCTGCAGTGAAATGTTAATGATTTCTAGGAATGGAAATCATTACGATGGATTTCTGGGGAAAAAACAAGCTTTTTAGCTTTTTTCCTTTTGTAGTGATTTGGCTATGGTCAAACAAACTACTAAATCTAAGCTTGAAACACTCGGTGTGACTGTCTGACCTGGACATAGGCTATCTCTGTAGGTAAAGGAAAGGTAAAAGCATGACAGCAGTTTTGTATAACCTGCTGGTAAGGGGCTAAAAGGAGTTTTGTGGCCTTAGGAGAGGCTGAAGGCCTAACAGGTATGTCAGTCTGAGTTTCCTCCACCACACCCTCACTTGGAAATGCATTCAACATGCAGTTATAGATGAAGCCCTTCCAGGGTTGGAGTTGGCCTTATCCAGAAAGTCTGTTTTATGTGTGTTGTGCCTTTCAGCCCCGAAATTCTGCTTTTCTTCTTATGCACTGGAATTGCCCTTATCTTGCTGTACCTGGCCCACCACACTGATGAAGGGAGAGGCAGGGATGGACTTTGTAGAGACTGTTCTTCACAGCTAGAAGGCAGAAGTTATGCATAAACTGGTTTGAGTGATCAGAAACTGGTTGAAACCTGTAACAGAACAGAAGTTCAGTGCACATAAACCAGTTTCAAAATGGCCGAAACTGGTTTTAGATAAACCTGGTTGAATTTAGTATCAGACTTAACTGATTTAGGTCAAACTGATTAATGAAACTTCTGTGCCAAACCTCTTCCTGATTCAAGTTCAATCACAGACCCCCAGCATCCCAACATGCTTTGCAGCCCAGGGCTCTGCTGTCTGCTCCAGAGAGCAGGGCTGACCCTGCCCCTCTGCTCCCTAGCTGGAGCAGTGAGAGCTGCCTGACAAGGGGGTAGGGGTAGGAAACCCAGCTGGTGACCACAGCTGGATCTGGTGGGGGGGAGAGGGGGCAGCCCCTGCCAACCTATTCCCCACTCAATGCTAGAGCAGAGGGAGCAGGGCAGAGGGGCAGGGCTCGAGGTGACAATGGAGAAGGAAAAAACCTGAGAGGATCTGCCAGCAAACAAGGGGCTGGCAGGAGATGAACAGACTCCAACCCCTCCCACCCCTGGCAGAGACCGAGGCAAGCAGTTGATAAGGGCAGGGGGAGGGGGTGTAACTCCCCTCAGCTCCCCCAGGCCCATGGGGGAGGGAGAAGAAGCTGGGGAACAGGGGCTGGAGGGACTGGTCCCCTGCCCATTTGTAAGCACAGAGCCAAGTCCTGCAGGACCAGACTGAGAGGGGGGAGGCATTGGCAAAGACCTGGCACAATCATCATGTGCGTGTGCTGAAGACACGGCTAAGGGAACAGGAGAGGGTCCCAGACTGCCTGGGCTGGTGTGACCAAAGATAGCAGAGAACTACATTTACATTACAAAGCAGAACCTGTCAAAGGTGGGAGACTGGAATACCTCAGCAGAGACAAAAGATACTGAATACATGAGAGTCCTGCCAAAGGTGCGGTAGGTGACAAGCATGCTAATGTCAAGGCACCCAAGGGTGAGAAGGGGGTGCAAGTGCACCTGTAAAAACCCAAGTAGAGATGAGGCCTGTGGGATCTCCACACCAACACCTAAGACCACCTACTGATTCCCCAAAAAGGACTTTCTGCATACCTGGCTGTAAAGAGACCCTCTCCTCCGGATTATGTAAGACTTAGGCAAAGCTTTCTCGTGTCTTTTTGGTTTATTATATTCCATTTTAAGTTGGACTAAGTTGTGTGTGCTCTCACTGTGTTTTACTGGACTGTATCCTATCTTAGGTGAAGATTTTTGGTTGTTCTTTGTTGTATACCTGAAGTTGCATATCACTGTGTTCAATACATGCCCGCTTCAGAGACAGGATTATTCTTGTTCAAGCTTTTATGAATTCAGTGCACCTACCTTTTCCCCATCCACCTCCTCCTCCTCAGCCTGGCAGGGGCTACCCTCCCCCCCCTAAGTAGGGGCTGGGGAGGTGCTGCCCCCTGTCCAAGCAGACCTGGCTAGGGGAGGGATTTAAACTTCCACTCTCCAGGTGCTAGCCCAAGGCTGGGGCCTAGCCGTGCTCCCTCCAGTCCAGCCAGGAGTGGAGAAAAGCCTTGGACCTTCAGTCTCTTCCCTTTGGCAGTGGCTGACAGGCTGGAAGGCGTGCTCTAGCATCCTCTGGCTTCATTTCTGAAATCAAAAGTGAATTTCTGTTCACTTGCTTCTCAGTTTAATCTCTGCAGTTTAGAATAACCTGCAAAAACTAAATTCAGTCTCGGGTGTTTTGACTGTCTGTACTTAGCCCACAGGTTCTGAACTGGCAGATACTGAGCTGTTTCTTATCAGGATTGGCTTTGACAAACCTAAAGCAAAAGTCTTCATACCTCTCTTAGCTTCTGAGAGACCTCAGTTACCAGCTCATATTTTTAACCCTTTCCCCTTGTAATATAAAGGGAGAGTACTGTTGCTAGACCCCTTTTTATTCCCAGGGTAATGGGGGAGAGTGATCAGTTCAGCCTTGTTGACGCCACACAGTAGCTTAAATCACCACAGACAGGCAAGACATACAGGGTAGAAAATGAGCAGCACATGCATTCTTTTAAAATGGCCTGTTACATTGACTGTCATTTTCCCGGAGCAAAGAGATGTGAGTATATTACAAAATGAAATGATTATTCCTATGAAGGAGTTGCCACAGAACCCCTCTATAATTGACACTTTTCTGTAATCAAAAAATAATATAAGGGATTAGTTACAAGCAAACAAACAAGCTGACAACTCTTTCCCTGTATTCCAAGTCCAGAGGTAAAATATCAGCTTGCTAAGTGAGAGACATGAGGAAGGTAGGAGATAAATCAGAGAAGAAAAAACAATCCTCCTGGCTATGTTGGCACTGAAATTATACACTGAAACTGCTACTGATGTAGGGCAAGGATTTGAAGCACTTGTAATTTATACAAACTTTCAGACAGTAATTAAAGAAGAGGGTAAATGTCCTCTTCAGCTCATCTTATTGAATAAACGACCAATCTTTCAAATTCAGTAAGATTTTGTGAATGATTTGTCTGGGTTGGGTAGTTGTGTTTGTTTTATTTTTTTCTATAGAAACACCAGTGTGGCTGTTTGAAGGGCTGCTGTATGGTTCTCAGGATGTCACTGAATTGTACTCTGCAGTAAAAGATTTCTGTGCCAGAGAAGCATAGCTGATATTGAAATAGGTTTAGCGTACTGCAGTAGATCCTCAACCTTGTTCCCCTTTTACACCAGTTTAACACCACTAAGCCAAAACAAGTTACTTAAGTGTAGACTGTAAAATCTTCAGCACCAAGATATTTTTTTAGTTTGTTTGTGCAATGTCTAGAGTAATGGGGCTTGAATTGTAACTGAAGCTTTTGATTAATACAGTAATGTAATAAAGATGCTATGGATGGTAGAATTAGAATTATTGGTTTAGAGAATTTGACCTGCTGTTTTAAAGATGTACAATACCCCACTTAGACCTTCTAAAGGCCCTGGGAGAATTTAATACCATAATAAAAATGATGCATGTGATTTACAACTCTCTCTTTAATCTTCAAAAGAATGACAAATCATCTTCACAGCAACCTTGATAGAGAAGCATACAGTCTCCACCATTTTACAGCTTGTCAGTCTGAGGCATAAAGCAACTGACTTCCTTATGGCCACACAATGAATTGGGGTTAGAGCAAAGATTAGAGCTCAGGAGTCCTTCTTGCTGGGCTTGTGTTCAGTAATTTAAATTCAGATCCATGAGCTATCATAAAACAACCTGTTCCAAACACTGTTTTCCCTAGAGCTTTGTGACAGCCTTTTGCAGGGCTTTCTGAACTGCTGCCTTAGTTCTAAAACAGAGTGAAAGTTGGAAGAGGCCTGATAGGTCATCCAATCACCTTCCTGGATGGGCAAGATAAAGTTACTGAGGAATGGATCTATCAGATCTCAAAATTGTCTTACATTTTGGTGAAAGGTTGAGACCTTTAATTGCTTTATGGATTAAGCCTAAGGGATGATGTGAAAGAAGAAATCAAGAGAAAAACCCTAAGGGGAATCAAATCCCTGCTGAAAATGATACCAGCTTAATTAGATTACTGTAGCCTTTAATTACTTTTCTATTTTTCTCCCTCTGCTACACTTCATTGATCATTTGTGTGGCTCTTAGGAATGTAGATTTTCTACGTTAGTCCAGAAGCACCATATAATGAGTTGTTCTACCATATAAAGTTGTGAATATGGGTGTTTTATGAAAAAAGTAGAAAAAATACATATTCTACCAGATGAAGGTGTGTATAGAAACGTCCATTTGGCAGCAATTTTTCACGACTAATGAGAAGCTAATTAAACAACCAAACTGCTGATCCATAGGCAAAAAATAGGATGATTTCTCTGAGGGTTGAATCCTGAACTCAAATCTAGAATAAGCCTCCTTTTCTTTCACAATACTTCTTGGCTGGTCTTTATTCAATAAAGGTTTGAATTATTTTAGTAGCATTTGACTTTTCATTTTTACAACATTTCTACCCACTTTTATACTATTTGGATTTGACCATACTGATTATTTGCGATGCTGAATACCTTTATTACCCATTCTATAAGTTTGCAAGTATTTGAATCTCTCTTTGGCCTTAACATCATACTTGGGAGAATAAAAGATGCTTAATGTTTCTCATAGGCAGGGCCTTGTGATAATTCTTGTCCAGATGAAAACAGGAGGTAATAAAACTTTGTGAGATCAATCTCTTCCCCACAGAAAATGTCCAGGCCAAAGAGGGCTTCAGATAAAGCATGAATGCTTAAAAATTTGAACAGGTTTATTCAAAGTAAAGTTCTATATTTTTTCAGGTTTGCTCATCACCACTGGAAATATAATAAGTTTGTGTATAGCTCCCTCGATAATTCAGTGCAATGGAAGTAATTCCCTCTTCTTAAATTGCATAAACTGAAGAATTGATTTTCTAGATCCTTACCAATTTTCCCTGATTTTTTGTTAAAAATGTCCCTATTTTGAGGGTGTCTGAGTAGCCTATATGTTTATTGAAGAAAGTATATTCAAGTCCAGTTTAGCATGGTGTCTAAGCAGAGCTGGACATGAATGGTTTAGTCTGGTGACAAAAAGAAAATTGTGGGGAAAACAATTTGGAGCTGATCTGAAATAGGAAAAAGAAGAAAAATTCATGAAAAGCAGAAAGAAGAGACATTTTGCTTCTAGTCAAACTACAATATTTTGTTTTTACCTAAAATGAAATATTTTGTTTCAGTTTCAATTTACCATTTTTTAACCTTTCTTTATTTTTAAGTTTAGGGCTGTTTTAAATTTACAAAATGTTGCTACATGATGAAAACTGGAAATATTTCATTCTTAAACTGTTCAAAATCTTGGTACATTTTGAAAATTTCGTGTATTTTTTCAGCTGAGATATGGCCTGAGGTCACTAGTAGTTTAAGTCTTTCAGCTAATTATTTTTCAGCGAAAGCAGAACACCACAAGACACAATCAACGTTGCTCCTAAAATAGCATCCAAACTTTTAGTGTAGGCTTATGGTTTTTGCTATAGAAAAGGAACATTATTTTCTATCTGCCTAACATGTCTCTCTCTCTAATATACATTCTCTTACATCTACTGTGACTTCTATGGATAATATCTCCTTTTTCTTTCATAGGGGATTTTTCATAGGATTCTTCATAGAGAAGATTCATTTCTTGCTAAAACCTTGCACTTCAATTCTGATGTCAGATTAAGATCATCAGCTGGCTATAGCTGTTCTCCATATCCTTCTTACTTCTTACTTCCTCCATTACCCACTATAATCACACTTTCTTCTTCTTCAGTGCATTCCCTAAAATATAATATGTAATTTTCTCTTGTTACTTCCCAAACTCAATTCGGTTTTTCTCATATGTTACCATGCAAAATATTTTTTCTCACTGTTCTTCTGTTGCCTTCTCACATTTCGGCAATCTCTTCCTCCCAATATGCAAACTAAATAAATGAGAAGCAAGCATGCTTTACAAAGAAGTTTACACTGAGCCATTCTCTCATACCTTTTGTACCACTTTTGCATACCAAATCCAGGACAGCCACCAGTAAAAAGACACCAATCCATATCTATGCCGAGATGATCCTTTCTGACATCTTATTTTTTGAGGGCCTTGATATATCTATCTTACCCTGTGAGCTGTACAAAGGTTGATTGGTGTTAGTGCTAGCTCAAGTTTGGAACAGTCAAACTTCAGGCCAGCAGGGGCCTGAAGGCCTGAAAGGTAAGACACCCCACCCCCATTCTGGCCTCCCC
>NW_017729022.1:145975663-145980819 GCF_001723915.1 Gavialis gangeticus
CCCCCCACTCCACCACCTTCCAGGGCTCCCCTGGTCCCCCCTTGGGATTCCCTCCCTGCCTCTGAGGGTTCCCCCTGCCATCTCCCCCACCCTGGATTACCTGTGGATGCCCATTCTGTCTGTCTGTCCCAGGGGAACAGACAGGGAAGGGGTAACCTGTCTGCCCGCCCCTCTCGCCCTTCCCCAGCCCAGCCGGGCTCCTGCTCTTCTCTAGGCTGAGCCTGCCCAGAGATGAGCAGTGGTGTTGGCAACTAGGCAGGCAGGTTAATGTTTCCTGCCTGCTCCCCCAGGACAGACAGCCACAAGTAAGTGGGGGGCCCAGCAGCATTCAGTGTGAATCTGGGGTGCTGGGGAGAGGGGGGCATGCAGTGAGCCTGATCCAGGGCATGGGTGGCTGGTGGGGTGTTTAGCCTAGAGTGGCTACACCTTAGTGTACATGAACTAGACAACAAGGATCAGAGATAATCCTGCCTTGAAATAGCATAACTTTGAGCTGCTTAATGAATGTTGAAAACTAGTTTCAGGTGTTAATGTGTGGACAATCCAAGTGTCGAGAACTTTAGGAGCTGCCCCAAATTACCATGTACCAAGGCTCTGAGTGACGAATAATAAAGGGTGCTGACTCAGCACAACAGAATAAGAAACACTGAAGATGGGAAAAAGTCTTTTCCTACATCAAGTGGAGCAAAATCATTCAGAGTGAGATGAAAAACTCTTTTTAAAATTGCTTACACAGCTGGTGGGAGAGTTTCTGAGGAGTCCAGAGAGTCCTGTTCCAGTAATATTTTTTGGTTGCTTTAGGAAAAAAATCACCATGACAGTAACATATAAGACTTGAAGTGTCTCTGTAAAAGGTGGAGGAAAATAAAAAGACCACAGAGGTTTTTTTGTCTTTCTAGTCAGTAGGAAAAGTTTGAGTTTGGGGGCAGAGTGGGAATATTATGTAGACTTTTCAGCATGCACAAGGAAGCAACCCTGGAGCAAGTACAGCATCACCTGACTTTATAAAGAATTATGATGGTTATATATTAAAATAATTGTGCCTGAGCATACAAACTAGCATCTTTTCTCCTACTTCAATTTTTGAGCCATTATTCCATATCTTTTCCTGAGATGGTAAATTATTCAGTGCCATCCTCCCACAAGTTAATTTTCTGGGTATGCAATAACTCAACTAATTACCTGACTATACAGGGGATGCTTGTTTTAGCTTCATATTAGGCCTAGACTAGGTTCTGGAAACTCTACTTTATTGGATACATCTTCTCTTTCTTTAAAAGACCCTTGTTGCTACTAGCTCAGAGTGGATGCATCTTTTGCAGATATAATATTTATAAGGGTTATGCTAATCTAAAAAAATAGCTGCATGAATAAAATAGAAAGCCGTTCTGGAAAGCTTTATCCCTCAAAAAAGTCAGGCATATTTCTTTTTGAATGGTGGAGTCTGAGTATCAAGCAACTACTGCATTTTCTAAGTTATAATGATAACTTTCCTTTAAAGATGATTTTCTTGAGAAACATTAAATTACTTAGCAGAGTAATTTGTTAATTAAAGTTTTTTTTCATAAACATGTTTAAGAGCAATTAACAGCCAGACACGTTCTTTTAAAGAAGCTTTCTACATCACATAAACAAATTATCTGAAAAGAGATAACTCAAGAGCAAATCTAGGGAAAAGTAAGATAACAAGTACTAATGGGAAAAAAAGCCTTTCTTCCTAAATATATTGTGATTACTTCTAGCAGCTACTCAGCACCTAATTTTGTGTTGCAATGATCAGACAATATGGTGACACATCTACTGAGGTAATGCAAAAAGTCACAGCTTCCTGACATAGTTTCTGTAGAAGAAGAAGATGTGCAACATTCCACATTCATTAAATGAACCTGGAATGAAGTATGTACACACACAAACTATTCCTGTTGGTCGAGCAGGCAGGAAAATCATAAATGGCACCAAACCTCTTTCTCCATTGAGTGTCAGGCCTTGCCCACGTATGTTAGGTAGTCTACCTTTTGTTGGATCTGACCTGGATCAAGAGGTGGGGCACAGATCTGTTTTTCATTTTGAACCGCAGGTGATTAATGGATAAAGAAGACTTATGTGATGGAAGATCAAAGATGTTGTATTGCTCAAGGCTGGACTGGATACTGTTTGTTAGACTGTCGTGGGTGTTGCACATAAACTTCCAGCATATCTCAGGGAGGTATCTACTGATATGAACATTCAGTTGGCAGTAGCTCTGGCTTTGACAATATACAATAAAAGCCCTGTTATCCAATATTTTACTAAGTGGCATTTCTGTTAACTGGAATTTCTGCCCAGCCATCCAGATGGAGGGGGTGGGAAGCTTGCACGTGGCAACCACTGCCACCACACTGTACTGCTGCAGCTCTATGTGTAGCCACTGCCACCCCCACCCCGCACTCCATTTCTGGCCAGAAATCTCTGTGCCTCAGGTAACTGGCATTTTTTGATTACCAGCACCCCCCGTTCCCCACTTATGTCAGAAAACATAGCTTGTACTGTACTGTACTATACTTTTAAATGAGGTCCATGTGCAAGGTTGCTTTTAGAGACAGAGAACCAAGTAGGCAAATGATTCTTCCTTAAGTGCAAAGAGAGAAGCCCACTCCGATCTGTGGGAGCCCTTTCTCCATATCGTTTTTGAGGCCTCTTGCACTGTTTGCATAGCTATGAACCTATACTAAAATTCCAGGACTGTTACATGTACAATCAAGAAGATTTTTGTCTGGTATTCAGAAATACTTGCTCAGAATAGGAAGCATAGTAACAGAGATGAAAATTAAACTAGGTTGTGATTAATCAAAGCTGAAATACTTCCCATTTTCTTGTTATTAATGTTGTTAACCACAGAAATGTAAGGGAGAGCTGGACTGTAGGACTGAACACTTGGCCCAGTAAGTCCATGCCACTTCAAGTTTTATGTTAACCTCAATGGCCTGCTTTGTCAGAGCACCTTTAATCCCTCTCCTCTCCTAATACAGTTAAAATATCTACCTATCTTTTCTACCCATTGATGATATTTACTGCCATGGCCTTCCATAGCAATTTATTCTATAAATTCAGGACTAGGAGACAAATGACTGCCTTCAACTTTTTGTTGTGCTGTTAGTTTTCTAATGTTCAAATCCTGTGTCTTGGTTTCTGATGCTCATGCTTCCAGATACCGTTAATTTTGTTGACTTTATCAAAACCCTTTTTAAATCCAATTGCATCCACAAGGTAACTTTTAACCATTCTTTATTATGATAAGCTGGCTCTTAGTGTTCCTTCACAATATTTCTCAAATATGGAAGCATTCAAGTGGCCTTTAGGAGCACTTCATGAGTATAAGAATATATTATATGCATGGGGGAATATGACTAAACTTCAACATATGCTGTACATGGAGAAAGGCTTAAGTGAAACCTTTGGATATAAGCAAACTCAAATTTTAGTGGAGTGGGGGCCATAACTAGTTTAAGATTGTCTATAATCAGTGTTCACTATATTAAGGAGCCTTTTTTATTTTGGTATTCATTTCAGTTAAATATGAGGATCTAAATATGGCTAAAAGCACTGACACTCAGAACACCTATTATTTATGTCGGGCTACTCACAGACTTTTCCAAGTTCCTTAAGCCTAATAAATTTATCTTCAATAAATAATTTTATCTACAATACTGATGCATAAACACTTGGATCTTAGATGGGCATGCTTGTATTTTAAGAAACAATCTTAATATTGTCTAGCATTTTTAATGTAGAAATACTAGCTGGCAAGCGTCAGGGTCACACATCTTTATATCTGACTAATCATGACTAATATTTTTGTCTAAGTGGTACACATTTTTATTCAGATTGCACTATGTAAGTAATTTTCCCCTTCAGCTGTTCCCAGTGACAAGTTACTGGCCCTTTGACCATATCTAAACAACTGATGTACTGTCCAATATATCTAAAGGAAATTTCTGTGGTGGATGGGCTTCAGTTATACTTCCCTACCCCTGTGGTGAATAAATTAGAACATTGTCTTCATGTTTGGATGTGAATTGAACCACTAAATTGTTCTCTCATTTAGAACCCAATGCTGCAGAGGGCTGCATGCCCAAAGCACCAGTTGACTTCAGAGGGAAAAAAGGGTACTCAGTAAGAGCTATGTGAAAACTGGATTATTATATTTTGTGATGCCAAACCAGGTGAAATTAAAGGAGTGTTTTTTCAGGGTTTTACTTTAATAAAAATTAAATGTAGTTAAATTTGGTTTTGAAAAATCATTTTGAAATGGAGAATCATGGTATTTCATTTAAAAAATGTCCAAGTGAAATATTTTGATTTCTAAGTGGCGTGGTGTGCTTTGTTTCTTTGTTCTGGTTTTATTATTAAATTTTATTTTGGTTAAAAAAACTAGGTGCTGATTGCCTTAAAACCATCACCTTTAGCTGACTGCATTTCACTCAACTTCACAAAAATGCATTGAAGAAGGTAATCTATATCTAACTGGATGAAGCCCTTAATATTTTATTCTTAAAATCAGCAGTGTAACTGTGTGGGGTGACCAGGGCAGCAGCCTTAGGCATCACCTTTTTGTGGGTGAAAGGAGGGGCAACAATGCCCAATGCCATTGGCTCTAGAAGCTAACACTGCCCCTTGTGCTGTGACTGCCCAGAGTGTACGGCTGCCTTGCTATGGCTTTGCTTACATTGTTTGGCGTGAATGAACTAGAAGAGTTTAACTCATGAAGGTGTTGAACCATATATAGCATGGCTATGATCAATAAAATGATAATGCAACACTTGCCCTTTCTTATGTTAGTAGAAGGCCTAAATCCTATAAACCCTATTCTAGTGAGACTTGTATTGATTTTAAAATAACCTTTGCTTAAGGAAGAAACTTAGATTAGAGCACTAATCTGAATATCTAATTCTTTTTTCACCAAAAGTTTTTAGTATTGGTTGAATTTCAAAGCTAATACACCTTTGGATGAGACCATATATTAATAAAATGGGAGCAGAATCCATTTTAATTTTTAGTGGCATTTTGTCACTATCTGTAATATGTCTGGCATAGGTTATAATACTCTTAATCATACTGAATAGTATGTTATACCAGTGGTCTCCAAACTTTTTTGATCGTGCATCCCTATCAATAAA
>NW_017729022.1:145985819-145989999 GCF_001723915.1 Gavialis gangeticus
ATATGTCACAATACACTGAAAGTGAGCGAACGCTTCTTCCCTCAGGATACCTCACGTACCACACGTGACCATCCAACATATGGACTGAGTGAGGGCACCAGTGTCAATCTGTATATTAAATATTAGTAAAGCTTAATTTCTTTCTTATTTTTTTAGATAAAAAATAAATAAAAATACAAGTTCTAATATTTTCCTTGCGCACCCCCTGGGGTGCACACACCCCACTTTGGAGACCACTGTGTTATACTATGAATAGTATGTTATACTATGGATATGGATACATTAAGTGTTATTGTGAGGTTCAGCCAGAACATTGATTTACCACCAATGATCACAATAGGTGCAAACATATTGGACATTGTAAGTACATTTACATATTTTGGCTTCATTGTTACCAACAACGTGTAACTTGAGGCTGAACTGAATAACCATATTGGTAAAGCATCAGGTATCATGATTATGCTGAGGAAACAATTAAGACTAAGATCAAAATATATCATGCTTGTGTCATCAACACTCCTTTGTGTGGCAGTAAATTCTGGACCACATACTCAACTCAAGAGAAGTGTCTTAACAGCTCCCACTTCCATTGCTTCTACCACACCCAAGGAATTTCCTGGCAGGACGAAGTTGCCCACACTGGGATCTTGGAACATGCCAACATTCCCAGCACCCATTCTCTTCTTAGTCAGCGTTGACTTCAATGGCTTGGTCATATGCAGAGAATGGATGATGGCTATATACCTAATGATCTCTTGTATGGAGAACGCTTTACAGGTAGACAATCATGCAGGTGTTCTTATCTCCAGTTCATTTCTCTCTTGCAAGAATGTCTGAAGGCAATGAACATCAAGCAAAGTGACCGGGAGAAGATTGCAGAGGATTGAAGTGCTTGGAAACAGTCTGTTAAGCATTGTATGAAGGTTTCTGAAGAAAGAAGAACCTAACATTCACAGAAAAGAAGAAACATAGGACGAACCATACCCACATTCAGTATTGTCTGATGCAAATGTCAAATGTGATAAGTTTGTAAAGGACTATTCAAGAATTGAGCTCTGCAGCTATACTTATAGATGTTCAGAGAGCCGATGCCTCACTCAGCAGGATTCTTTTGTTTTGTGAGACAGACAAGTGCATACTACTACTACTGTTGCGAGGTAAAAAATGGCAAGGTTACTTTGCACATCAGTTCCTTAGTATCTGCTCATGAATTTGCTTCTGTTCTGTGGTAAATGAAAGATAACCCAGCTTGAGAGAGCAACTGTGATTGGTTAGCTTTCATCTATCATTGGATGAGAGAGTGTACACACAAGAAGTTATTGTTGAGTATGTGTACATATCCCACTGCTCCGATTAAATAAATGAGATTACTTATATAGCATGAGGAAGTGGATTGACAATCTGAAGTGATATGATGGGAGGCAGGGGCATTCTCCCCTATGAATGACTAGTAGTTTTCTGTAGCACAACTTTCACTCACCCCTGAAATGTAGGATCTAAAATATTGCTGCTTAATCCGGAGAAGGCAGAGACAATATCTTTGGGACATACATATCCAGACTAAGAATCCATATCAAGAATTTATGGGACTTAGTTGGAATTTGAGCTTGGAGGTTTCCTGTTCATTTCTGATGCCATCGAATTACGTTATTGTTGTAAACACCATTCTGTGATCCTCGTGAATCAGGTTAGTGGTTTTGTTTCTCATGGTATGGTTTTCTGCATGTTGAACATTTCTACTAGTCACCTGTTCTAATATCTGTATCCTGTTAACTGGGGAAAACAGATGTGCAATAAGTCTGAGGGCTCAACTGCAGTAAAATACATTCTTCAAGTAGATCTAGTTTCCAGATGACACCACTGCAATGCTCATTTACTTGCTTTTAATATTTCACAAGTAAGTGAAGTCCTTTGATAATTTCACATCCTTTAGCATGAATGCCAAAAGAGTTAGGATGTGTACAGACATTTGGGGAGATAAGGGGGAGGTTAGATCAGGTTTAAAATAGCCACCCAATCTAAGGTAAGTCAGGATTGTGGGGAGGTTGTGGAAGGGACTTGGGGGAATCAGGAGGTCAGATAGGGTCCACAGGGAAGATGGGTGGGAGCAGACAGGGTCAAGAGATCAAAGGGCAGGTGGTGTTCACAGGTGCATTGCTGGGGTCTGGGAGTGGGAGTATAGGGAGGCAGGTGGGATCAGGGGGCTAGCAGGGTCTGCAGGGGATCTTAGGGAGATAGGGGAGCTTTCTTTTCTACCCCCTGAGACCAGGAGCTATTTTTAGCTCCCTACCCCATACCTTCAGATGAACACCCCCCTTTCCCAGCAAACCTACTCCTCCATCCTGCGCTCCCCTCTCTGCACCCCAGCTTACTTCCTCAGCTCTTGACACTGGTAAAACTCTGGGAGTGGCTTGCAGGATGGGGGATTGCCAGGTTCAGGGGATAAGGAGCATGGCTGGTCCATCAGGGAAGGCATTAAACTGGGTGGCCATTTTTAATGCAATCTAACTTCCCCAAGTATCTGTATGAACCTTTAATGTACCTTTGTTCATTTTGTATCTATAAGAAAAGTTTAAAATAGAAACAGAAGCACAGCCCCCAAATCCCCAATTTTAATCTTAACCATTATACTGGGTCTATTTCTTAGCTTTGAGCAAGGAAGATACCTCTGACCATATAGTTTAATAAAATCATGCAGAAAAAATGTTCTACTCTAAATCAAGCATTCTCCATTCATATTTTCCCCACATAGCTGTTATCCCCAAAATAGACTCTGTCAGAAAATATAAACATCTTCAACTCTTCTTGAAGACGCTGATTGAAAGTTGAGGATGTACAGCATCTCATAAGTTCCAATATCAATATCCAAGTTCTATATCAGCAATTAAAATTCCTCAATGATCTTCCATAAAGGCCTTTCTTAGCTATAAGTAATTTCCAGACATGGCTTTAAACTGTTTTGGAGATACACTCCAAAGACTCCTTTGATTACTTTTATTGTCCTTTAAAAACTAGTTTCTAAGTATTGTCTTTATTAAAATATGTATCCTGCTGCTTTGAATCTCAAGCCATTTTTCTGATTGAACCATTTCTGTGCGATTCTGGTAATATCACTTTTATCATCGAAAGCATGTACTGTACCTTCAATTAAACTTTGTAATTATATAGTTTCTTACTATTTGTATGGAGGATGCCCAGCATTTTTCCTAGTGCTCCTTCTTTTTCCAGGTACATTTTGCTATGATGTTAGATTGCAGTTTGTTTTTGACAAACTGTATTTCATTATCTTTTCCTCAGAAATTTGTGGTTGCGTTATCAACATGGTCAAGTAAGTTCTGACTAGACCTGAGGCACATATGACAGTTAAACACCCAAATGTTATTTATACCTAAGACAACCTTTCCAGAAATTACTCATTCACATCATGATTCTACCTATAAACTCATTACATTTCTTTAGCTACAGATTTCCTGTAAAATGGGGATAAGGCAACCAAAACTATCTACAAGATGGTGAACAAAATACAGTCCTCCTTTCTCTCTCCAGTCCATCTATGGATAGATTTCAACTGTGATCCCTGGAACTCCTGCTGTATATCTTTTTTATCTTGCTGGGATCCTATGACCCCAGCTGACTTCCTGCCCCTGGGGCAGGGGGCTGGACTTGATGATCTTCTAAGGTCCCTTCCAACCCTAGTGTCTATGAAATCTATATCCTGGTAGAGTTAGGTAGCCACATGGTGCTGCCTCTCCCCATTTCTAGAGATTTATTCATATAAAAAAAAGTAGCTAAACGACATGATTATTTTATATTACTTTAAGAGGTAAGACTCTGCTATATTTTTCACAGGGATCTTTAATTTTTAATAGGAAGATCCATATCATTATGATGAGAGATGATGATACACAAGACATGACAGCTTTTCTATGAAAATGCGTTCACTATGAACATACCTCACAATTCATGACCCATGCTGTTTATAATGCACCTTTCCCAGCAGAATCTAAATGTTGCTTCTGCTCCCTCCAGAGGCAAAAATTCCTTTCAGGTTTTCCATTGGATGCCTCTACTCCAATACTTAAGCTACTTCCCCTTTACAAATGTGAGATGACAGATGAGCCACCAACAACTATGTCCATACACTCTCTCTCTAGGGCCAAAGGTATGCAGTAAGAGAGCA
>NW_017729022.1:145994999-145996157 GCF_001723915.1 Gavialis gangeticus
GCTTGCCCCTTGCTCTCCCCCACCCCCTCCAGTCTCTGCCCCTTTACAAATGTGAGATGACAGATGAGCCACCAACAACTATGTCCATACACTCTCTCTCTAGGGCCAAAGGTATGCAGTAAGAGAGCAATTAGCCAGCACATAAGGGTTCATACTGATATCACATTTCAGAAATCTCAATTTAATAATAATAAGTTTTAGAATGTTAAAGTGTGGTTCATTCTACAGCTATAAGGCCCTCCTGCCTCTAGAGAGGGGATGCACTTAATATTTAGCTTTCTGCTCCATCTTTCCTTTGACAATCCCAACATCTGCAGTTAAAAAAACAAACACACACATACAATGTTGTTTAATTGACCTGCTAAGTCTTCATACCATGTGAAGAATAATCATATCATTTATTTATCTAGCCATCATACTAAATAGGTATTCTCTCTCTTTACATTGTTTAAGCTTTCCCTGTTGTGTGTGTGTTATACTGTCTTTCCCTTTCAGTTACTTTCATTTACTTTCATGTCAAAAAACATTTTATTATGACATTTTCCCCCATTGTCTTCCTTTCCTGTTTATAGTTATAATACTAGACCTGAGTGAAAGTCCAGTATTTCACATATGCTTTTGCTGGGCTAAAACTGTTAAAGTTAAAAATATTAAAGTTTCTTTTCAGATGGAAAGGTCAGGAAAAATATTTGGAACCACTTTGTTTCAAAATTAGTGCTTTAAAAAAACCAGTTTCACCTTGAATATTCTTGAATCAAAACAATTATTGTGACTTTTTGGTGCCACAGTGCTTCATAAGAATTGTTTGGGGGCTTAATTTTTCCCAGTAACCAAGATTTCTTGTCTGGATTGTATCAACTATGACACATTTCATGCAACTGCAGTGATATTTCATGTGACTTGGTTTCAGCAGCAGTTCTTACATTACAGGAGATTAAGAAGTGGGCTCATAGGCCCACTTCTTAGGAGAGGGGGATCAGGGACACGAAGTAATTGAACCTCCACTTCCATGGGGTTTTTCAGCACCTTAGACAGATATAGTTCAAAGTTCACCCTGACTACAGACAAAATGTTTTGATTCAATTCAACAAAATAGAGTATGTTTCATTCACGTAAAGCCAACCTGCAACAATGTTTTCTCTCTGGACCCTCTCCCAC
>NW_017729022.1:146001157-146006776 GCF_001723915.1 Gavialis gangeticus
CATCCTGATGGTGATGGGGGTCATTGATGTAGATAGCTTATAAGGCTGAGATTTGTTGCCAACTATTCCAGTCCTTCTAAACCATCTCTTATACTGCTCTCTCACCCCCCATTTGATCAATGGAAGATTAAGAAAAAATAGAAATCAAAAAATCAAATTTTATTAACAGCAAGTCTTGATTTCCATCCCCACATCCCTTTAGAAACTGCTACCTTTCTTTAAACAAGGCAGGGGTGTGCAGGGGTGTGGGGAATTCCTGACCAGCTCTATGCGATTACTTGTTTCACTTCCATGCATTCTACTCTGTTTCTCCAGTACATTCAATGCGCAGCTAACTTTCATTATTGCAACGTCCCAAGCCTGAAATAGTCCTCCCTGAACCTCCTTCAGTATACCTTTATACCTCCTGAACAGACTATCCCATCTTCTCAGTTTTAGCTCCCTTTAGTGAACCAAAGATATAAAATACCTATTTGCCCTTGTTGTCCTATAGGGGCCTCTGAATGGCAACTTAATCCCCTCTATCGTATTTCTACAATCTTTTTTTATCTTCCTTCTTTGAAGGAAGCTGGTAAAAGTAGTCTCCCTCTGAGCCCCCTTGTAAATACATAGAATTGCCTAATCCAGCCAAAATATGCATAGTTTTATTTTGCAGAAAAAACAGCACCACTTTAAAACTCTTTTCTTGTATACTGAAATTATATGCAGCTACAGATATTTAAGATTACCTATTTGAAAATACAAATTCACAGTCTTTGTGGAGAAGTATCGTATGTATAAGGATATTCATTTGAAAGAAAAAAAGATTTTCAAAGGTTTATATCAAGCACAGGTCTTCAAGATTAAAGTGAGCCTACTCCTTGTCTTCTCCCCTCCTTCCCTCCATCTGATACCATTGCATTTGATATCATGCTGTGGAAGAACTTTTGAAATCGCATTTGGAAGTGAAAATGCAAAATCTTTCAGAAAGCCCATATATACACTAACTGATATTCACTAAAGTTTAAATTTATTCTTGCACATTCTATATATTTCATAGAAAGGTAAGTTTCAGGAAATTGCTGAAATTTCATGAATTCTAGTAATACTAAGGAAGAAGTTATGTGTTATATTTAGACCAAACTAGGGGGCACTTGAAAATGTGAGCACCCATACATTAGAGCTCATTAACTCCTGCTGCGTGCTGTCTGAGTATCTCAAAATTTTGCCACTTCAGGTGAAGGTTAACTCTGGGCCATGCTACAAGCTCATGCTAGGGTAATTTCAGTCTTCTCCACAAAGATAAAACTAACAGTTTGCAGTCTTCCAGCGTCTCATGATGCACTGCTCCCAGCCCCCCGCATCCACCCCACCCAGAGGAGGCATAACGCCCATGTGACCTGGCTTCTAGCAAGGTCTCTGCTCACCAGCCCTCTAGTGGCAAGTCAGAGCTGTGCAGAAAAGAAACAGTATAACCCTCAGAACATGCTGTGAATTCCATTTTTGCTTACTGAAGATTTATATATATAAATAGATGTGTAACTGTGTATATACGTGTATGTGTGTGTGTGTGTGTGTGTGTGTGTAAAATAAATATGAACTTTTTTCTGTTGAAGAGGTGGACAAATGAATGAAAATAAATTTTTACAAGCAGTCAGATATATAAAGCTATAAAATAAATTTCAAAGCTGTACTCTGATAGTCTTTGCTATATACATGAAAAATTTTCTTCTTGCATAGTCCCAAAATTTACAAGGCTATCCACTTATCAAGTGCCATACTGCTCATTCAAGAGCAACTGAAATAAAGGATGCAGAAATTCATATTGCTTACATTTCAAATAGTGTTATCCCTTAGAAATACATACAGTGCAACATTCCACTGATCCACATGTTCAATCAGTTATAAGAAAAATATTACCATGATGCTGATGTTAGTTCTCCCATCAACTTTGGTTTATTTTTCTGGAGCCTTATTGATGCCATCTAAGCCACCAGACAGGTTTATTAAAAGAACAGTGAAGAACAGAAATTCAGAACTGATTGCACATAGATATGTTGACTTTTCTAGTATATCAGACTGATGCATGAAATAAGTTTGGCCAGATGGTCTGCCAGATAGCACATTGATTTCTTTTAGAATGGTCTCATTCTGAAGAGGAGCTCAGGACTAACATCACCACCAGAGACTGGTTAGATACATGTCACAAGGAAGTGTATTTTATGTTCTGCCACATTACTATCCAGTAGGGCTGTGTGAAATGGACCCTATTTGATTCAGATTTGGCCCAAACTGGGGACAGTGATTCGATCCATTGATTCAAATCACTGTCCCAAATTCAGTTTGGCCGAATCTGAATCTGAAGATTGAATGCTGATTCAGTGAATCAGCAATTCGGACACAGGCACAGCTGTAAAAGTTTTTTTCTACATATCTTGAGGTCGCAATACGGCTCATCATCACTGCAGTGCTGGGGCTCGTGGAGTGTCCCACAGGAGCACAGGGGGCTCTCCAGGGTGCTTGGCAGTGAACCCAGCAGTGGACCAGAAATACTTCTGGTCCACTTCTGGGTCTGCCAGGGAGCGTGCTGGGAGGACCCCTTACACCCCTCCGGCTCAGTGACTGGCCATAGGGGGACCCCGGGTGCCCCCCCAGACCCAGGAGGCACCAGCCATCGAACTAGGGGGACACAGCCCTCCCCCTCCCTGCACACTCCCCAGGAGACCAGGAAGTGGACCGGAAGTGCTTCTGGTCCACTTCCGGGTCTGCTGCTGAGTGTGTTGGGGAGCCCCCTGTGCTTCTGTGGGATGCTGCATCTGCCCCAGCACCACAGTGTTCAGAGCCCCTGTTACCTAGAGGTATGTAGAAAAAACATCTAACGCTATATCTATGTCTGAGTTGCCAAATCTGTCTGAATCTCTCTGAATTGATTCAGAGAGATAAAGTGTCCTCTGATTCAATTCAGATTTGGCGACCGAATCAAGCCAAATCTCCATGGAATCAAATTGGGGACCAACACTTCACATTGCCAAATCTGTCTGAATCTCTCCAGATCAATTCAGAGAGATAAAGCATCCTCTGATTCAATTCAGATTCTGAGATTTGGCCAGAATCTCTGCCATATCGAATCAGGGAGCGAAGCTTCTCACGGCCCCTACTATCTATGGTTTAGTACACCTGGAAAGTTTTGAGTAGGATGAAAGTTCTGTTCAGAGAAATTGTGCCATAAATATACATTTAGCACTCTTCTACTTAACTGAGATAGTCTGTATTCTTTACTGGGATATCTTCTTTGGAACAAATTTAGCCTAATCATAATAAAAGATATTGATTTCTGGTTAACTGATTTAGTATTAGTGCATATTCTGCTTAATAGGGACCAGTCCACTCAGTGCCAAGGGTTAAGTGGAGTTTAACCAGGTGTGAAATAAGATTGTAGATTTAATCTATAGTCTTTTAATAAACTGTGCATTGGTGGTGCTGTGTAAATAATGATAGGCTGTGAAAAAAGATTAAAAAGAGATAAATTTCAAATGATGTGAATGGCCATGATTCGTTGCTCATTATAAGAACTTTTTACACCAGTGTAGGCCCATTATGTCTGACTGAGTAACTCCTGATTTAAGCCACTCTGAAAGAAGAACTGGGTCACACATTGATACTAATCGCCTGGGTTTTTTCAATATAGTATTGTATTTTATTTCAATGGTAAAGTATTTTAAAAAAAACTACATAAATCTCAAATTTAGGTTATTAGGATTTGTATACACATAATTTCTATAAAATGTAGGCTTAGCTCTTCTTAGGCTTTCAAATCTCTGTGTTTTATTAATGATATATTCTTAGATTTTTAAGACCAGAGGCCAAGGATATATCTACAGCACAGTAGCAGAGAGTTCATGGTCACTGCCAGGGCAGTAAGCACACCCACCCATTTGCGTCAAGTGAGTCAATCTTGACAATGAGGCAGCAACATGCCTGATATAGCAATCGAGACCTGAGTTTCTGGTGGATTTAAGAGTAGTGCCTTGGGGCACCCTTACTGTCTCGTTACCACCGTTGAGGCATTTGGAGCAGGACAGGGTAGGCCTCCCCCCGAGAAGGACCCCAAATTATTTGCTGTTATGCTATACACATATCCTGTGTGAGCTAACTCTGCCTTCTATATCACAGGTCATTACTTTTCACCCAGTTAGCACTACCTTGGAACAAGTTGTGTCATCAGCAAATACAAGGAGTACTACCAACTGGATTCCTTTTATCACTGCCTTACTCTAACTTGGGTAATAACCTTTCCTCCAAAGTACCCTAAAAAAGAGCATCTGGAAGACAAAAGAAAAGTAAATCAATCCAATAACAGGATTAGGAGATTTTTAATCTGTTTTAAAGGTCTTTTTCCCCCTTTATAACACTTGAAGACAATGTTTGTGAATATTTTAATAAATGTTTTACTAGCAGTTACAGATGGAAAGTAAAACATTTCAATGGGTGTTTTTTTATAATCATCAATAACAGCCTCTACGGATAGCAATATAATAGATACTGTTCATGTAGGTAACAATCTTATTACATCTATTAGCAAATAAACTCTTTAAAGATTTCATGAAGAAAGAAAATGTTAGCAGGAAATTATTTAGGAAGCAAAGTTAATCAATTGAATGGCAGGAACTACCAGTTTTCTTGTTTCTTGTGTATCCTTAACTCTGCTCTTCCATAGGTTTAACCTGTGCAAGGGGAAAAAGGCAAGAGAAGGGGACAGATCATTCTATAAATCTAGAATTCCCTAGTTTTCAGGGTCTGGATTTACTTTCATGACCCAAATTAGTTATTTCCTAGGTTTGGGGGTTTTTTTTGAAAAGGTAAAAAGTAAAACCCCTTCCCTAACATTAAAAAACATGCAGAATCAATACGATTTGTATTAGGACTGTGCAAATCTTCAGTAGCCAATTTGATTGGGAGGAGATTCAGCCCAATTTGGTGGCCAGACCTCCAAATCCAAATCAAATGGAACTAGGAGACCCATTAAAATATCTGAATCAAATTGGAAGCCTCCAAATCGATTCGGAGAGACTCGGAGATTCCGCCACAGACTATACAGGCTGTCCTCGGCAATGCTGGACACAGCTGCCTCCAGCTGGTAAATCTGTTATGGGTGGAGTGGGGAGGGAAGGGGCATGGGGGGGGCAGTTCAACACCCCCACAGTCAGGGAGGGATTGGGGCTGGGGCTAGGACAAGCTGCCCAGCTGAGGTGGGGGGTGTGGGACTTGAGGAGGAGGGTTCCCACCACTGTGTGCCACTGCGTGCTGCTAGTCTGGGAGCTGCACTTCTGGTGGCTCCTCTGGTGGCTCTCACCACTGGTCTGTGAGGGCAGGGGTGCAGGCGTGTGCCCAGGGATCTGCGCAGGGCAGGCTGGGCCAGGCTGGGCCCCAGGAGGCTAGCCCCAGTTACCCCTGCACTCCATGAGATGGGAGGAGCCAGAGCTGCACTCTGGGCAGCAAGCATCCACTGTCAGGCTCTACTCTGCAGGGTGGGTGGAGCCAGGGCTGCACTCCAGGAGGCTAGCCCCATCCACCTGCTGCTGGCCTGCACTCTGTGGGGCGGTGGAGCCAGGGCTGTGCTCTGGGTGGCTCCCCCAGCCA
>NW_017729022.1:146011776-146030819 GCF_001723915.1 Gavialis gangeticus
GGAGCCAGGGCTGCACTCCAGGAGGCTAGCCCCATCCACCTGCTGCTGGCCTGCACTCTGTGGGGCGGTGGAGCCAGGGCTGTGCTCTGGGTGGCTACCCCAGCCACAGTCCAAAGCGCAGCTCCGGCTCCGCCTACCCTACAGAGGTCAACCCAGCAGCGGGGTCTTGGTGCCCAGAATGCAACCCTGGCTCCACCTGCCCCATGGACTGCAGCCTAGCAGAGGGTGACTGTGGCTAGCCTCCCAGAGCCCAGCCCACCCCGCGCAGATCTGGGGGAACACACCCACTCTCATGCCCTCACAGAATGGCAGTAAGAGCCACCAGAGAAGCCACCAGAAGAGCAGCTCTGGAACTGGTGGTGCGCAGTGGCAGGAGCCCCCCTCCCTGAGTCCCCCATCCCAGCTGGGCAGCTTGTCCCAGCCCCAATCCCTCCCTCGCTGTGGGGGTGTTGATCTACCCTCACCACCCCCCTTCCCTCCCACCTCTGCCCACCACAACAGACTTACCAGCTGGAGGCAGCTGTGTCCAGCATTGTTGAGGACTATCTGTATAGTCTATGGCTGAATCTCCATATCTGAATCGGCCAGATCTAATCAGGAGAGTGATTTGAATCACCAAAGAGAATCACTGTCCCCTCTGAATCCAAAGCAAATACTTTCTGCTTCGCACAGGCCTCATTTGTATCGGCCCTATGACACAGACTGTAGAGATATTCTTACCACAAAATTAATAATGGTAGCTTATAGCAGCAGAAAACTGTTATCTTAGAGGGGAGGCAAACTTTGACACCATGTACACGTTCTGGAAGTTTTTGAAGACAGTCTGGCCTGGACCAGCTTTCTTTCTACCGTAGTCTGAAGAAATCTTGCCCCATATTATATTCTAGAAAGAATGGGGTTTGGGGAGCATGGTTGGGGCAGTGGACACAAAACTGGAATGTGGCCTACCTGAGCGTTTTGCTTTTTTTCTCTTTTCCTTATCTTTCCTGAAGCTGGTTCAGAAGTTTCTAGCCACTCCCAGTTCTGGGTGGTATGGGCCAGAGTCTTAATCAACGCTGTATTAAAGTAATTCTATATGCCTAAGCTTACAAAAGTATTGTTTAATGAATTTTAGATGCCTAACCTATATAATGTTAATTAGTTCCTGTTATTTTGTTTTATAAAAAGCAGTATTGTCGCATTTTGTTTTGTTTTGTTTTGTTTTGGTTGGTGGTTCTTTTTTTGTTGGGGGGTTGGTATGATGAGGGATAGTAATGGTTTAAGTTATATTTGTTCAGGTATAAAAGGGTTATAAACTAAAAGTATGGCCTGAAGTATACAAATCCATGGGAACTCCTGAGGACAAAGAAGCTGCTGCAGAAATAGGACCTAATGATCCTCAATCCCAAGGGCAAACTGATCATCTGGACCAAAAGAATTGTTGGTCAATCAGGGTATCCTATTTAAGTAACTGTGATTGTCGTTATCTAGATCCTGTGCTTGCTCTGTTATTAAATCATCTGTTTCAATGAACAGCCTCTAATCCCATCTCTCTATAACCCTAAAGAGTTCAATTTAAGCCCCTGAATTAGAGTAAGTGTCCTGGCAGTGGTCTAGGCACAGGCCCATAGTGAGCTCATCTTGAGTTACTGTTTTTACAGGCTATTATTTTCTAGGGTCGGGTAAGCAAGAGAAAATAAATGAAGGCACTAAATAATTTATAACTTGCTAAATCTCAGAGGAATTTCATGCAACAGAGAAAAGATAATTCCCCAGCAGGAATACTTTTCCGTGCTGCCTTTCTAAGGCAAGATCCAAAAAAATTAAGACCAAAAATTGTTGCAGAGAAATCATTTATAGTAGAAAATGTTGATATCATCAAGCATAGGTGTCATTTATCAGCCTATCATATAATTTATTATTAATAGAAAGCATGATGCTATTATTTAATGGCCAGGCATTCCATTTTCTAAAAATAATATTAGTTTGCACTCTTTATGACCAGGAATCTTAAAGTATATTAATAACTATGCTTAGAGCAGGGCTGGCTAAATTTAGTGTGGCCAAGGATCGCACACAGTGCCAAAGTGCTACCCCTGGACTACACATTGCACAAGTTATATCCTGCAAGGGTAGGGCCCTGGGATTCCCTTCTTCTCCCCATGGAGGCAACAGTGGTGGTGGTATATGGCCCCTCCGCACACTTCTCTCTTCTCCAGGATCCCTTTTCCCAATTCCCCCACCCCCAACCACATGGGCAGTTCATATAACCCCAGTATTCCCCCCCTACTGCCCAGACTGCATGGGTGATATGTGACCTACTCCAAGCCCTTCTATGCTGCACAGTAGTGGAAGAGATGGCTATAGGGGACTGTGGACTGCATACAAACCCTCCACAGTCTGCCAGTTGGGCACCTCTTGCTTAAGGCAGTCTTTGAAGTACTTAGGTATTGTTATGCATATATTAGGCATAAGGAGGATGAGGAAATATTTGGGAGTATATGGTATATGTTACCATGCATACCAATAAGTAATTATGTGATTAGCCTAAATATGCAATGCACCAGTGGCATATCCTAGAATAAACAACCTTTATCTCAGAACTACACTGAAGTATCATTAAGTTTCACATACAGTATCCTTATTCTACAGCTAGTTCTGTGATCCTAACAATGAAATAAAAAACATTAGAATGTAACAACTATATAGCAATAAGTATGAACTTGTTGAAAACATTACTTGCCTATGCTAGGCCTATAGCCTGGATTATGTAGGTAGTCATACTAGATTAACATAATGGCCTAACCTTAAAACATTCAGTATTTTGTTTAGTAGTGCCTAACATAAATATAGGCACTTTGTATGCTTTGTTTTATTTTTGGTGGATACATCCATTACTTCTATGTGGATAATAAACGTAACCCCCACATTAAAGGTTCAATTCTTAGAGTGCAGAGATTCCTTTAAATTAGTACATTAATTCATTTTCCAGTGTGAGAAAATATAATGTCTGCTTATTGCAAATGGAGCTATTCCAAGTACATTTGTCAGCTGCTTTTTTATTTCTTTTTCAAACCTGGGAGATATAAATGACTGATATTTTTTATGTTGAAAAACAGAAACAGTAACAATAAAACTTGTTCTTGTAGTGGCATAGGAAATGCTTTGTGTTCATGATTTTTTCCTAATTCCACAAACTTTGTTCAATACAATGAAAAACTGGGTATGCACAGGCCCAGAGTTTTACTATTACATGCAAGTGGTTTGTCTATTTTGAGTAATTTCTAAAAACCTGATATCAGTGTAGAGTAAAACTACATAGTGGGTATGTGTATACATGTGCATTTACTGTGCAGTAACCTAAATCACTGTGCAGCACACCTGCACTGCACAGTAAATATGGTGATTTATGCTGACTTGAGCATAAATTTGATGTCTGCATCATGCACATATCCAATTTCTGTCCAATTAGTTATTGCTTAGTAACATACATGTAGACACCTTACTATGCAGTAACACTGTGTGTGGACTGACTTGGGTCCCAAGTCAGTTGACACACAGCATTAATGTGCTTTAATGTCTGCACGTATAGATGCCAACCTAGTCCTGCTTACTGTGCTGTAATTTACTGTGCAGTAAATTTAAGCCAGCATAAATGTACATGTAGACATGCTCAGTATCAACTTCGTTATTAGATTGATTTGAATTGTGCAGGATTAAGCCTTTAGTTAGCTTATTGCATTCAAGATGTTCCTGGACCCTGATAGTTAAATTATGTATACGTTATTTCTTTTGTGGCCTGGTAGTGAAATGCTGATTTGTATAGGTAGACAATATCATTTTATTGAATGAGATTCAGAATTTCTGGATTATGTTCGTAGTTCACTCATACAGCAAGATGTGTCAGGCAAAGTGATGTAGTTAGCCATGTTAGTTTAAAGACTGAAAGAGGGCAGGATTTGTACCTTATAAACTAACTAAATCAGAGATGCATAGCATAAGCTTTTTTGTAAGCAGCAGGCTTACTCACAGTATCTGATGAAGTAAGCCTGCTGCTTCCAAAAGCTTATGCTGTAGACTAACTAAATCAAGGATGCGTAAGTCAGGCAAGTCATTTCAAAATGCTGTAGCCCATCTGAGGATGGCCGCAGCTGCCTTAATTACATCCCTCACTCGGTCTTCCCAGGGATGTCTGTCACGTCACCTGCTGTGCTTTTTCTGGAAGTAAGCATAAATTTGGGACGCTGTCCTCAGAATGTCAGAGTGAGCTTTGAGGTGCTTCACTTTGCCTTGCTCATCATCGGGCTGCCTTGGACTAGCCCATTTTTTCTGCTTAATTCCCCAACTACAGTGTCTCTCCCAACTCAGCCCCAGCCAATACACTTGCTTGATCTTTGTCCAAGTAAACTCTCTCCCTAGAGCCCCGAACTGGTTATCCTTATCTGGGGCTTACTTGCTCTCTCTCTAACACCTTCTGTACTTTCCGTAGGAACTATGTTTCTCACCCTTGGTCTCAAGCCTGCCTTTTGCTCCCTGTTTGGGCCTGCAGTTTTTACCTCTTGACTAGTCCCACTCAGAGCTTTCTGCCTTTAGCCCTTACCAACAATAGTTTTTCATGTTCCATCACCAGCCCCTTGGATGGGGCTCTAAACCAAACCTCAGCTTGAAACAGTTAATCAAAATGCACAGGCATGCCTTTCCAAGGCACCTACCATGGTCTCCTTTCTCCCCTTCAGCTACACATGTCTTACAGTCAACATAAACAAGTTTTAACCAAATGCCTAAACATTTTGGGATCTCTTTACCAGCAAACCTCCTCCCCCTATCATCTGGGTCCCACCAGCTCTTTAGAGTACTATCCTTTGTCTGTGGTTTGCCATTCAGCAGTCTGTTCTCACAAGACTTCTTCTTTTGGTGCATTCTAGGGCCCAGGAGCCAGGCTTATACCCCCTGCACTCCACCCCTTTTGGTCACATGAATAACTCAGCACAGGGGTTTCTCAGCCCAATAATAAGCAGTTCACTCTGCTCTGTTGCAACCTATTCAACTATACTACTGTCAATATTTAACTAGCTGCTTGCAGTTTTGTAGCTCCTGCCCTTGTCTCCCCTGGGCTACTTGCTTTTTTGCAGCTGGCACTAAATCAGCTGCTTGCAGTAGTCTGCAGCCATATAATGCTGCCCTTTCTCTCTCTCTCTGTCTGAGTAACAGGGGTTAGGGGTCCCTGTCACTCACACAGCTCTGTTCCATCTTCTATATAATGAGAGCAGAAGGACCTACTGCATAGGTCATAGGACACTAAACTCACTGATGTTTGTAAAGTGCTAAGAAACTCTTGGATGGCTGAAGCAATAGGTCTATGACACTCCTTTTAGTGAATTATCCAGGTACTAGTAGAAGAATCCAGAGATGTTATTGTTAGGAATCTAATATTAATCATGAGGATCCAAATTTAGCACTGGTATAAATAGGTGCAGTGAAATCTGTGTTCTGTTCATCCATTTATACTAGGGATGAATTTAACCAAGTCTGACAATTTTGCAAAACCTATACCTGAAGCTGCATGTGACTGCTAAGCAACACTTTCATAGATTTTTTTTTTATTTACTTTGAAGCTAGAAGGTTATTCCTGCATAAAAAAAAAAAAAGATTTATCTGAAGGAGTAGCTATTAGGACTGTGTGAATAGGGAAGTATTTGATTCAGATTTGGATTGAGCCAATTTGGAGGACAGTGATTGGATTCAGAAGATTCAGCACTGATTGAGAGAGATTTGGTGATTTGGATCAGCTGGAGAGAGGCAGGCTGCCCTACCTGGCCCCATCCGCCCGCCCAGCCGTAGCCTAGTCCTGACACTTAAAAAAAAAAAAAAAAAAAAAAGCCCCACACTCACTGGCTGCAGCAGCAGGATTTGGGGCCTCTGGGTGTTCATGGCAGAGCACCCCCCCTGCAGTGTGGGGCAATGGAGGGTAGCAAAGGTCGCCCCCTTGCCTGGTACCCATGCTGCAGCTGCCCCACAATGCTGGTGCGGCGCAGCTCGGCAGGGTGTTGTATGCTGTTTGGGAGCTGGGGCCACTGGGGCTGAGCGCTGGTCATATGGAGCCACTCCAGCTCCCAGGTAAATCAAACAGGAAGCTGGGGAATCAAACTGGGGACTGAAGAATCGAGCTGGGGGCTGGGAAAATGTTCAGGTTTTCCAATCTTTTAAACATTCTTGTGGTTCTTCTCTGAAACATCTCCATTTTTCCTACATTTTTCCTAAATCCTTCTTGAACTTTGAATACCTAAATTAGGATATGGTATTCCTGAATGGTGTGTGGTGTTGACAAAGGTGGTACACAAAGATGATGTAACCTCCCTGCGCCTACTCGTTTTTCCCCTTTTTTATACATCGAAGAGTTGCACTAGCCAACATTACACTAAAAGCTCATGTTGAGCTCATTATTCACCATAACCCCTGCAGTGGTTTTCAGGATCACTTGAATGATTCAGTTTTATCTGGACTCAGCAGGCTTAAATTTCTATTCAGAACATTTATGCATCCCTGCTTATTAGAAGGTGGTATGATAGAAATAAGAAGAATGAGTAAAATTCTGCTGGAGGGATAACTCAGTAGTTTAAACACATGTATTTAAGTGTTTAGATTCAAAAATCCAGTGAGGACAACTCATCCCCTTTTTTACATCCTTCTTGGCTGGATGGACACACTGAATGTCATTGAATTAGGGTCTGGTCTAAAGTCTTACTGAAATAATTGTAAAGATTCCCACAGACTACAATAAGCCTTGAATTAGACTCTTACTGTTGAGGGTCTTTATGGTGAAGTCTTAAAAATGGTTCATGTGTATTTACGCCACATTTTTATTTTAGCAAAAAATTGGGTTTGCCCTCACTTTCCTCATGTGCTACATGGAAGAGAGACTATCCTGAGGGGAGGACATGTCTACTATATGTTTCTGTCAATAGGAGCGACTAGAGGCATAATCAGCAGTTTTTGTGCCCTGAGCAGCAGTGGTGGCTGGGGCAGTGATGATGACTGGACTAGCATCAGTGGTAATATCCAGCATGGTAGTAGGTACCAATCTTGCACCCTTTCAGGCACCAACCCATAAGTCACCCACAACCCCTGCTGGTGCAGACAACCAATTTAATTCTGGAGAAAAGGAGACAAGGCCTTGCCGTGTCACCTGATCCATAGTAGCTGCCCATGCTCTTCCCATAAGTATAGCTGAAAGCTAAAAACTGGCAGATGGGCTCTAGTTCATCACTATACATTTCACTGAGAGTTAAGCTACTGCACATGTGCAATGGCTTCAAAATCTTTGGAGCTCATTAAATTGTATTTAAAATAAACAAGGAACAGAGTGGGAGAGCTGTCACTTAAGTCAAATACTCCAGTGCATACATTCACCATGAAAAATTAGAGTGAAAATGGAGTTAGTTTGAAAAAGAATAGGACTATTCACAAATGAATCATCTCTCTGCAAATGCTATGTGTGGGGAAACAGCCAAAGAAAAGAAGTGGCCTTTTAAATTATAGTATCTGTGGCTTAAAGTAGGGAGCTTAAATAAAACCTAATGGGATAAAGGGCATAAAAGGGCGTATCTCTTAAAGGGCATATCAGTACAGATATGTGTAATTTTACTTCTAGGGAGGAGAAAAGGGAAGGGAAGAAGTAAAGGGGTAGCACTATATTCCAAAGGCACTTACAACACTACTGTGTAATTTTCCAGTGAAGGAATAAAAACAAAGGATGCTATCAGTGGACTAGGAAAGATCTGGGAGACCAGAAAATATATATAGCACTAATTTTCCAAAAGGAATTGAGCAAACATATCAGTTCTGATTCAGCTCCCTATTTCCCCCCCAAATTTTGGTCCACCTTTAATAAAATTATGAAATAATGGTAAACTAAATGTAGACAGAAATAGCATTAAGCCTTAAGAGAAATGTTAGAAAATCAAAAGCTGTAATAAGTTAGACTTTAAAGTTACTAGGATTTTGGACTAAAGCTGATCAAAATATGAAAAATAATTTTAACAAAAAAAGAGTTAAAAGGATCGTTTTCAAAGATAGTATAAAGAAAACCCTATTTTAGTAATTTAAAAGTATTTTATCCCCAAATATCAAAATGATATTTTATTGGACCATATGTGTAGCTGGAAAGTCCGATAAAAATACCATTTAAAAAACAACAACTCCTTGCCTTTTATGTATTACCTGGATCATTTTCATAACAAGAATATTCCAACCCTACTACAGAAAGATTTGTTCTATTTCTATCAGAAAGCTTCCTTATTTATTGACAGTTTTCATTTATTGGACCTCAAATTTTTAGTAGGATAAAATTTTATATCAATTATAATAACTTCAGATAAAATTTGAAAAATGCCAAAAAATGTACAAAAAGTGCTGACAAGTATGCATGAAAATAAATGTTTGTGATATAACTCCTTTTTAACAAAAAGGTTCATTTTTCCAACTCTGTAGTTTTCAAGGAAATCAGGAGTGCAGAGGAATGCTAAATAGCTACTGGGACTGATACGTGATTTTTTTCTTAGCAATTGACTGTAGTAACTAGCCATGATGTAACAGTCCTATATCAAGGCTATAAAATGAATAAGGAATTATTTTCCATGATAAAAGGGAATATTGGAGTAACAAGATGGGATTGCTAAAATTCAGATTGACCAACTATTAGGAGAAACTGTTTCAAAGTGAGAACTATTAGACTGCAGACCCATCTCCCTGAGGAGGTACTGAAAGCCCTCTCGCTGAGATGCTTCAAACCATACTGAAGAAAGCACTAGAAAATATTCTTTAGGGAACCATCCAGCACTCGGTGTAGATGACTTAATAGATGTTCTCAATCACTAATTTCTATGCATAATTTAAAGGTGTTGTTATTTTATTCCTTACTGAGAGCAGCACTATCCAGTATCCCATGCTGCTTGATAGATCTGTATGAGTTTCAGACCCACACAGATTAAGTAGGTAAATAATCTTATACCAGTATGTCATATGCATTTTTCATTGCTCTCCTGCTAATATTAATGTGTTGCTCAAAAGTAGAGTCAATATGGAATTAGAATAGCATAGTCCTACCCTGGCAGGGAGATTTGCTGGATGATCTGTTAGGTCTTTTCCATTTTTAATGTTTAAAAGTGAAAATTCTGTCTTTTGAAGTCAGTTGCAAAAGTCTTGTTGATTTTTAATAGGGCCTTGGTTTCACCCTCTGATTCTGACATATCAACATGTACAAATACTCCAGATTATAACAAACTCAAAGAAAATGATCACCATTTTTCTTGCCTTTGTACATAAAAAAAACGAACCATATCTTTTAAGGACCCTGGCTTTCAGCAGAGGGAATTTGCAACTAAAACAATGATGACCTTTCTTTATGAATTTGTTCATGCCTACTATGAACCTGAGCCTGAAAAGTACAATCAATTCATACTAGTAGGAGTAGTAGTTTATTTGTAGCTTTTACCAGAACAGTGTAATAGAAAAAACAATAGTATGTGTGTTTGTGTGTGTGCGTGCATGTGTATATATAATTAAATAATAATATTGATATAAAATCATAGTTTTTACTTAAAAGATGCACTAAGAATATGTGTTCTACCAGTTTACACAAAATTAAAATAGAACATGATGATCTGAAAGAAGAGGTAAAAATGGAGCACTGAACAATAAAACAGAAAAACAGAACAGGAAATTCTGTTTGATTTTGGCTTTTATTCTTTGTGCAAGTAATGTGAAAAGCACCTAAGGAGTATAAAGCCCCCTCTGCATGTGCAGGTAAAGGCGTGATTGAATCTAATGCATGGTCCACACTATCATGCCTCCTGCCATGCTACATATGCATGGCTGGAGGCGCAATTGTGGCATCGTGTGTTAGATCCAATAATGCCTTATTGCTGGTGCAGAGAGACCCTGATCCTGGGCTTTCCCTGTATCAGCAAGAAGCTGACTCCCATGGCTGGGAGCCCTCTTTGCTGAGGGCTCTCGGTCCCAGCTGCACCACACAGAGAGCCAGCACTGAGAGTCCCACACTTGACAGGGCTTGCAGTCCAGGCTGTGCTACGTAGGCAGCTGGGACAACTGACAGCACTTGCAGCAACAGAGAAGACCCTGCCAAGCATGCATATTAAAGCACAATAACAACCAGCTATAAAGTCAGTACACACTTCCAAGGTCTAACTTTATAGCTGGTTGGAGCTTTTTATCGTGCAGTAGCTATTTTGCATGTGTAGCTGGTCCTAAGGCAATTGTACAGTTAACTAATTTATTGTGTAATACTTGTAACATGTAGAGGGGGCCTAAGACAAGTTCCTAAGTGTTAGGAAGAAGCCAGATTGTTTTTTCCTCATTAGCCTGGTATTTATTTTTTCTCCATTGATGGAGAGAGCTATTTCCCTCTTATTTGTTCAAAGAACATACAAGACCAAAAATAATTATTTAAGTCATCAATCTCATTCTTCCCATGGGAGCATATTCTATCTAGATATAGAATCCAATACCACCTGCCCATGACAACTGCACATCTCATTAGCATGAATTTCAAACTAGTGAAGGCCTCTCATTGTTTGAAGTTTTGTACCACAGACAAGTGTCTGGGCCAAAAGAGTGTTTTATTAATCTTAAAAAAGGGGAAGATCAAGAGAGGCTTACTGCCAGTACCTGTCTGCATGCTGGAATTCTTAATTCTTAAGTGTATGTCTTGTTTTAAATACAGGGGAAATATTGGGTCATTTATTGTCAGTACATTTTGCAGGCAATTTATCTAGAGGAGAGTATAGATGTTCTTTAGCCACCGAAGCCAGGGCTTATTTATCAGAGGAGAGGTTTCGAAAATGCACCTCTTGGGGTATCTGGTAGGTGTAAAAGATTTAACTTTTGTCCAGCAATTTAGAGTTCTTAAATGGGCTAAAGAGCTCACATTTATCAGTCTGGTTTCAGAGTGCATGAGTCCTCCTGTTCTAGAATTAGGTAAAGTTAAAGGTCGCCTTTAAAGTAATTTAAAATCTTTTAAATTTTGGGGTGGATAATAGGGTCAACACCCCAGTTGTGTACAATAAAATGGAATCTCCCTTGGATCTATAGACCTTTAATACTTCCAGAACCACTCTTCTGCTCTTCTTATTGTAGTAGTATAAAACTCTACCCAAAGATTGTTTTGTTCTAACATTTATGTTTTCAATGTGCTTATGCCAGCTCAGATTTTTGTTAAAACATATTCCAAGGTATTTAAAGAAAGATGCTACCGCTAGTTTCTTTTCATGTAAAAACCAATCCAGTTTCCTTCTTTCATTTAGGAACACTATTATTTGGTTTTTAAAAGGCATCAAATAATCTCTGAAGACTCATTTGGGATTGTGACAGAATTAATGCATCATCTGCATAAAGAAAGAGAGTGATATGGTCATTCAAAATCATGGGTGCATGGAATTGATTCCTTGTTAGAACATGTTTTAAATCATTCAAGAATAAATTGGAAAGTAGGAGAATAAGCAAACATTCTTTCTGTACCCTATCAATATAATATCATATAATATAATATAATATAATTCCCATTTCAAAATTACTTCAGATCTTGATGTGATCATTGGGAAGTAAACTTTAATAAAAGCCAAGGGAGGTTTACCATAATATTTAATGAGGACTGCTGGTAGATGGTTAGAGTCCATAAAGGTGGGAAACTAGAGTTGGGAAACTATTGAATACAGTACCACCAATCTCATAACACACCCTTCATGCTGTGTTTGAATAGTAAGTGACAGTTAATTGTAAAAAAGTTTTGCCTATTGATGTTATTGCTAGTTTCTTCTGTAATTTTAATCTGTCGATAAAGTCAAAGGCTGTCTTGAGATCTATGAAGGCTACATACAGCTGCTTTTGTCTTTTAATATATTTAGATACCAAATAATAGAATGCCAAGCAGTGGTCCATGAAGAACAGCCTTTTATAAAAACCAGCCTGCTCTTCTCCAAAATATTTTTGGAGATCCATGTCTGAAGGTGAAAAATTAAACGTCTCCCAAGTGTTTTGGCAGGAATACACGTAAGGCTAATGAGGCAATAAGATGCAGGATCTCTCTTATTACAGTTTTTAAAAATTGGGACTACTATATTTTCATTCCGATACTTTGGATAAATGCCTTTTTAAATGATTATATTATAATTTGTGGACAGAATTGAGCACCACTCACCAATTAATCCCTTGAAATTTTCTCAGAGAAGAAAATCAAGGCTGGGGGCCTTTCTGTTTCTCAGTAAAGATATATAGGATTGTACCTGAAGTTCAGAGGTGAGAGAATGATCTACTTGTGGCTCAACAAATAAAGTTTCCTTTAACATGAAACTGTTCCTTTCCTTTCCTTCACCATCTGCAGATAAGCTGCTGTTTTCTCAATGTTATGCAAATTTAATGCACACTCATTGTTCTGGAAACTCTGGCATAATGAAAGGGGATGTGAGACACAAATGATCTTACTTCAACTGCTGGCCACAAAAAACTGGGGAAACACCATAAGCTGCAAACCTGTCCAGAGAAGTCTCAGCATTCCCAGACATGTTCAGCAAAGCCACGCCCCCCCAATACTATGTACCACAAATACATGTTCAGTCTCTATACTTTTTAACAGCCCGTGTGTGTGTGTGTGTGTGTAGTGGTCTTTTGTTTAAATTGTGGAAGAACATGGATTTTGGCTTAGTTTAAAGAGTGAATTGGGGATTTTTTTATCAGAGATTTTTGCAGTTTTGAAATAGGGAAGACCAGGATTCGTGCTAGTCAGGCTAGTGGCAGGGCCCAGGCTGAGGAGCCTGCTCGGGACTGGCACCCAAGACCCAGCTGGAGGTGGTTGACCTCCTGGCCATTTGGGGCCAGGAAGACATGCTTTGACAGTTCAAAGAAGGCCACCAGACTGAGAACATCTTCCAGGCAATAGCTGCCCAGATGGCAGGGCAGTGACACACATGGCAATAGTGCCACACAAAGGTCAACTGTCCAGCCACAGCCCACTGGCAGCTCGCCCAGAGGTGCAGATGCCTCTGCTGTGGCCATGTAGTCTTTCTGTGGGTCTAGTAGGTGTGCAGCTTTGGGGCCACTTGCTGTCGCAGGAGGCAACAGGCCGTAGCCAGGCAGCAGCCCCCACTGCCAGACTGTTGCAGTGGGTAGAGGGTGCAGGAAACTCTTGGTTAGGGACAAGGGGTTGGTGTCCCCAGATACCAGTTACCCAGGCCTCAGAGACTCCTGAAAGCAAGTAGCCCTGAGCTACTTGTCAGAGCAGGTTTTTATACTGCTGGGGCCAATGAAGGTGCTGGCCCCAGGCTCTAGCTCCACCTGGCTGCAGATTTGGGAGAAGCTGGGCAGAGTTATTTTGCCCCAAGTGGTACAACTTACCCCACACCAAAGTGCATGTCCAGGCATGTGCAACAAGGCAAAAATCTCTGGCTCAAATTTGTGCCACTTCTATTTGAGCTGCTGCAAGCACACGTGCCTGCATGTGTGGATGCGCCCTGTCTATTATATTCCCTACTCTGGAGAGGTAGCGAATATTCCTTGATTGCTACTCCATTAAGAGGGAAATTAGCTGTCCCATTTAACACCAGGTGCCAAACATATAAATTATTAAAACCAATTCTCACAGAGGCATATCTGTATGAGCTTTTCAAGGATTGAATTCTGGATACACAAATCATATTATTTCCCGATAACCAAAGACAAATTCTAAATCTTTTAACTAGGAACCATAACATTATTGATTTTATATTGTAACCCATTAAGCCCATTTCGTAAAATGTTATTGTTTTTCAGTTTTCCATCACATGCTGTAAATAAAATATTGTGTGCTTCTAGGTGTGATTTTAAATCACAAATTAATTTCTTAATTGCTGTTAATTCATTTGAAAGGACAATATTTCTTAATTTCCTTTAATCACAGTGACTATTGATACTTGGATGGTTTGATAGTCTGGGGCATTCTTATACCCCTCCCTTTCTAAATGTAAGGCTGCATCAATTATCCATGTCTTATCTCCTGGGAAGATAGAGCCAGGAACTGTGCTTATAGTTGATGATGGTGAAATCAAGTTTTCTTCATTGATCTTTCCTTCATAGATTTCATAGACTTTCATATATTTCATAGATATTAGGGCTGGAAGAGACCTCAGAAGATCAAATCCAGCCCCCCGCCCAAAGGGCAGGAAGTCAGCCGGGGTCATAGGATCCCAGCAAGATAAGCATCCAATGTGCTCTTGAATGTGTTCAATGTAGGTGCTTGAACCACCTCCGATGGCAGGCTGTTCCAGACCTTGGGGGCTCGGACAGTAAAGAAATTCTTCCTTATGTCCAGCCTGAAACGGTCTTGTAGTAGTTTATGACCGTTCAACCTTGTCATCCCTTGGGGCGCTCTGGTGAACAAACGTTCCCCCAGATCCTGGTGGTCACCCCGATAAACTTGTAGGTGGCCATCAGATCACCCCTGAGCCTGTGCTTTTCCAGGCTAAAGAGCCCCATTGCTCTCAGCCTGTCGTCGTAAGGTCTGTTTTCCTGACCTCTGATCATGCGTGTGGCTCTTCTCTGGACTCTGTCAAGCTTCTCCTTCCAGCATCTCAGTTTGGTGTGTCACAGGAGTATTGGTAAGGGTATTACTGTACATAGATCCTTAGGCTTTTTAACAATAAATTTCATAATTTTCAGCTGTGTAGGCAGACCTCTGGTTGCCGACAGCAAAGAAGTAGAGACAAGGGGTGCTTCCATATTGGGTGGACTAAGAATCATAATTAAAATGACAAGAGCTTTTCTTTGTAAAACCTATTACTCAAACCAAGTAATTCTTCCTTAGGGTGCACTGGATTTTTAACACCTAGCTAATAAATAGCTAAGTGTTGAAAAGAGACAAATAAAAAAAGTGCTCAGTAAAATAAATTAAAAAATCAAAATAATGGAGATGAAATTAAATAAACAAAAAGTATATAAAAGTTATCAACGCTTAAAAATATATCAAATAAAAAAATGCATGCATTTCAGACTGACAGTGTGGTCAGTGATTTTCAACTCCCACCTGTAGGGTGACATTAGTTTATGTAGGGGATGGTTCCAGCTCACCCAGGTGCAGATGGTTCCAGTAATAAAAGTCACTGCTAGACTCCTGCCTGCAGCTCCACACTCTTCATACTAAAGATCTTTTGCACCTAGTGTGATAGAAACTGGGTATGCTTTCTTGGAAAACTGTGGTTAATAAATTCATTTTATTCCAGAGAATGGCATATTTGGACCCAATATTCTCTGTTTGACTTAAAGGTGTGAAAGAGACTTCCATTCCATGTTGACTTGCATACAATATAAAATTTGAATAATAAAAAATCTGCTTTAGATTTCAGAAATTAAATATACCTGATTACTTGGAAAAACAATAAGGCAGATGTGAGGGAGAGAAAGAGAGAGAGAATGAAAGAAAGATTTGAAGCAAGTACTTATACACTGTCTGTCTAGTGAAATGAAGAAAACTAGCATTGCCCATATATCAGCATCTCTTAGAAGTGATTATTTCAGTCTTAAGAACCTACATTCTTATCTAAAAATAAATTCTCTAGACATTCTGGTTGAAAAGGAAAAGACCCTCGAAGTGGAAAACAAAATGTAAAACAAGAGTCTGCAAAGATTTTGCAACAATAACTGAGAAGTACAACCTGCCCCATTTATATTAGTAAATGGTGAACTCAGAAGCTGAGTGATGAATGACCATTTCATTTCTGCTAGGGATCACATATCTATACAAAGTCTTGGGGAGTATCATGCTATCTTGGTGCCACAAAGTAAATGGCATTTGGGAGATACTACTACTTACCTTCTAATCCTCTATCAAGAAAGATCTAGGTCCAAGGACCTAAGAGGACCCCACAGTATATTTCAGCCCAAATGAGATAATACCAAGTAACAGATATTCTCTGTTTCTCTGTTTTACTTACAGGACCACATTACAATTGCATCTGATCACTCTGCAATTGGTGGGCGCGTCTACACGTGACATTACGTCAACATAGCAATGTGCTACCATGACATAGCATTGGCAGGCACAAACCATGATGCCAAAGCTATATTGCTGTAGCAGCATGCTCCCTCATTATAGTGTGTTGTTATGGTAATGTAGGGGCCATAAATAACTGCAATGCCAACACAGTACAGTACAGGCTGTTACTATGCCATCATTTAGTATTTCAAAAAGGAAGTAACAAAAAGTAAGTAATGAAGTAACAAAGGTGCCATAAGGACATGTGCAGATGTACCCACGAGTGCATGTATCCTGAGAAACACCTCTTAAATGATGTGTAAAGCTTGTTGGAAATTTCTGTTAAAAAATTATCTCACCCAAAAAGTCAGTATCCACAATTCTGAAAATTTTCTTGGGAAAATTAAAACATCCTTGTTTGAAACATTTCCCATGAAGACAGGACTGGGATGTACATTCTGGGTCATTGAGTCCCTTTCCGTGCTATCACAGGCACCATATCATAATCCTCTTCAGGAATGTATCAGTCTTCATCCTAAGGTTTTTGTTCCCAAAACTCTACAGGTAATCTGTTCCAGCCTATATCTATTCATGGCCTATTTACACCATTTGTTCTTGTGCCAAGTTTGTCATTTAGCTTAAATAGCTCTTCCTCAGTAGTAGTTGATGCTTTTATAAAAAGCAAGAGAGGCTTCTTGACTAAATGGGCCAAGTTCTTGCAGTTTCCTCTTATATGATAGGTTCTCCATCCTCCTGACCGTTCTTGTAATCCTTCTCTATTCCCCTTTTTCTTGACCTTTCTGGAAGATGGGCAACGAGACTTACGTGCATATTCTAAATGATGTCTCACCAATGCTATGTACAAAGGCACAAATACCTCCTTATCTGTGTTAGAAATACTTTTTTCTGATATATCTCAGAACTGTGTTTCCCTTCTTCATGGCTACATCATATTAACTGCTCATAGAAATCCTGCGATTGAGTCCTTCTCTTACTTAGACATTTCCTAATGATGAGCTCCTAGTTTATAGCTGGGGGAGGGGGGCTTTGCCATTACTCTTCATCACCTTTCATTTTGTATTGTTGAGATTTTCCCAGTCCACAGTTCTTTCTGTAAAATAGTCTGGTCTTCCTCTGTACTTGACACCATCGTTCAACTTTTGGTTCATCAACACATTTCTTTAGCATGTTCTCAATTTTTGTGTAAAGCTCATTAAAGAAAACGTTCTTAGTAAGTGTTAAAAATCATAGTTATTTACATGGCTTAGTAGAGTTGGAAGAGAATATAGGACTTTGCACATAGTAGCAACATCATTATCTTATGTGAACACAATTTAAAACATGCATTTAGCCATTCAGCCTGCATTAGCCCTAGGGTAAAGGGAGTTAAGAAGGTGCAACATGATACTAAGGAGAGAAAAGGAACAAGCCCCTACATATGGCAGCTGATTCTATGGTGTATGCGAGGGGATTTCTAGTCTTTCTTCTAGAGTATGGTCTCAACCAGATATCTTCATGTTGCTGATGGCCCATGACATGCTCGGCACAGACATCTCTTGACCATCAGATGGTATTGGACACCATGAGGCACCCCAACAGTTTTGAGTAGTGGCAAGGTACTGTGCAGGCTCACATGGTGGTCTCATTTCTCAGATTCTATGTTCCAAGTACTCCAACAATCAGCAGCTACACCATAACATCATGCCCCTTCTTCCTTGGGGTACTAGCGAGTGGCTTGTACTTGGACAGGTTATGCTCCTAGGCTTTGGTGAAAGCCTGCTACTGGTTCTTAAGTACAGTGGTCATACTGATCATCGGGATCTTTTTGTTGTCCTTATCTTTTTTCACAGTGTTTGGATACAACTGGCTGTCTCAGCCTGGGTTGACAGTTCATAGATTTCTACCATCCCAACTGATGCTGAGATGGCCTTCACCAGCCAACCCCAAAATGGATCCTTGAGGAACTCTAGTAAACTTCCTCAAGTCTGACACTTTTTCTCTTAATATTACCCAATAATAAGTTCCCATATTAGCATTAGCAAGCTCTGTCAAATTCCCTACCCACCTTATAATTTGCTTAGTACTCTTAATCTTTTCTGGCTTCTCCAATAGTTCTCATATGGCACTGTACTAAATGCTTTACTGGAGACGGTAAAAATGTGATATACAGTATTTCCTTTGTCTGGGAAGTCAGTTATCATAAAAAAGAAAGGCATCAGGTTAGTCATCATGATCTATACTTTACATCAACCTATATTGCATTTTATCTCATTTTCTGTTCACCTCTATGCCTTTAATTACCTCTTCGTCCAGAATATATGGAGGAAAAACATAATATGTTCTAAGGTCTTACCTACAATTGAGATCAACCTAACAAAGTTGTGGTTGTCTGGATTTCTTTTTTTTCCCCCTTAAACATAGGCGCAGCATTTGCTTTTGTCCAATTATTTGGTACTGTCTCCCAATTTGGAGAGTTTTATTAAAAAATACTTGCTGCCTGACTTGTGATTTCAGATCAGCTCTTCCAGAATTCTGGGATAAAGATTATCCAGTCTCTCTGAGCTGACATCCTTAAGCATTTTATAGATTTCACATCAGGACCTGTTTCCACTTTAATATTCTTATTCCAATTATCCAACTCACCTTTGCCTCTATATTTAGTATCGTCTTTTTTCTATTTAGTTTTGAGAGGTCCTAGATTACCCTTAATCTCTATCCTGTCTCCACTACATAGTAGCCCTACATCTTTTCTGGTCCTCTATATATAAATACAGATAAAGACCCTTTTTGCTCTTTGTTTTCATATCTGTTGCAAAATCTAAATGAGCTTGAGCTTTGACTGTTCTCATTTGATCTGCACACTTAGAGCCAGATCCTAGTTCCTGCTAATGCACGTAAGCAGCACTTATGTATCCAGTGTTTGGCATTTGCCCCATTCTGGATTCAGTATACCTATGCATACTCCACCTTTTTGTACCAAGCATGCTGAATAACTGCACACATCCTATATACCTTCCCAGGAGGAATAGAATTGCCCATACATACC
>NW_017729022.1:146035819-146052953 GCF_001723915.1 Gavialis gangeticus
TATACCTATGCATACTCCACCTTTTTGTACCAAGCATGCTGAATAACTGCACACATCCTATATACCTTCCCAGGAGGAATAGAATTGCCCAGACATACCCATAAGACTAAGTAAATCCCAAAACTTTAGTTGCAAGAAAGAAACCCATAGGTGGATTGGAGTTGGTGTGGAAAACAATCCTTTTACCTTTTATTCCAATAATCATATTGTTAGTGCATTCACTCCATAAATGGGAGACCCACCCAGTTCTAAGCCCTGGGTCTAGGTTCAATGATGGGCTTACATTTATCTCCTACTTTCCAGCAAACAGAAATAGAAAGTTGTCATGGCCTCCATGAAGTAGCTTTTTGCTAAATAGTCCCTTGTCCCATTCTTTGTAAGATCTTTAACTTTCCCATTTTTCTTAAGGTACATACAGTTAATTCTGGAGCCTATTCAGAAATACTTTTTCCCTTTGCTAGGGACACAGAACTCCTAAGAGTATTAACATCCTGGTCTTGAAATTCCAGGCTTCCTTCACATTTGAATCCTTGTGCTCCATGCTTCAGGTAATTTAGTGAATGCTTCAGGTGAATTAGTTCCCTTAGTTTATTAAAAAAAATATTATTTTGAAATCAAGAACCCTAATTACAGACTTCTTGGTGTTTATCCTTCCATTTCATTCAAATTGAATCAACTTGTGATCACTTGATTTGGGGTCATCTTCTATGACCAGATCATTTATAGTGTTATTACTTACCAAACCCAAATCTAAAATGCTGTCCCCTCATGTTGGTTAAATATTATTTTGGGGTTTTTTTACTATTGTATCACTGAATATCTTGACCTTGCCATTATTGGTAGCATTTATTCTCTAATCTATATTATCCAACCACCATAGCTGCTGGCCATGGTGGCTGTGGCAGCAACAAGTTCCAGCAGAGCTCCCTAACAGCTAGCTGTTGGGTGGGATATCAGGGATCCAGCTGTTCTCTATCCCCTTTGGAAATTCTAGGGGTCCTAGAGACCCCTGAAGCACTACTAATTGTATAGGCATTACATGTAGCACTCCAAAATGGAGAAATTCCTGTTTGAAAGTATTGAATGGCTGTATGCTCACCTTTTGAATCACTGCAAAGGGGTATTTACTGCTGCAAATATAGTACCTGTCTAGAGCCTAAAAGGAACAGTACTAAGATTGTACTATGAAACACCTGGTCAGGATGATAAAGAAGATTATGAGATGCTGATTGAGATTTGAAAAACTTCAGAAGTTGGACATGAGATTATAATGGGAGACTTCAACAGTCCTCAAATAAATGGAGTAAATATGTCATCAGGATAAAAGGCAGAAATGGAATTTCTGGATAGAATAAATGGTACTTTAAAGAACAACTTGTATTGGAATCCACAAAAGGAACAGCAATTCCAGACCTAGTCCTGAGGAATACACAGAAATTGGTTCAAGACCTATCCGTAGATGAACCACTCTGCCATAGTGATCTTAATATACTCAAATTCACTTAATATACTTAATATAGTAATATATAGTACTTATTATACTCCATATTGGGAGGAAGTCAGCTAAAAAAATCTACCACAATGCCATACAACTTTAGGAACAGAAATTACACAAAAATGAGAAAGTTAGTTGGAAAGAAGTTAAAAAGAGCAGTCACCAATATAAAAGGCCTAGAGGTACCCTGATATCTGTTTAGAAACACCATATTATAAGCTGAGGAAAAGCTTATCCCACAAATAAAAAAGTTACCAAGCAGTTCAACAAAAAACTCTTCATAATTAAATAGCAGAGCTAAGAGGCTATCTAAGGCAAAAAGGCATGTTAAAAACTGGAAGGTCTGTCCAAATGAGAAAAACAAGGGCTTCCATAGATGAAACGGGGGCCCTAAACTGAAGCGGTGAGTTTTAAAAAATACCGCTTCAATTTAGGGCTGATTAAACCCCTGTGTCATGCACGCACCTTACCTTCCTCTCCAGTGAGGAGGGGAGGGCGAGCTGCTGGCTAGTGGAGTAGTCCCTGGGCTGTGGAGGGGTAGCTGGTGCTTCCCTCTGTGGCAGCGGCAGCCCACCTCCCCAGGCAGCATCCACCCACAGGCACCTGTCTAGGGTGGTCCCAGGAGGCACCACAGCTGCGGAGGGAAGCGCCAGGCCCCCACACAGCTCAGGTAGGCAGGCAGGTTCCAGGGTGGGAGGGGGGGGAAGATCAGGCTCACCGCTTTTCTTGGACACAGCCTGCTTTCCTGGGCTGCTGCCAGGCTGCCTGCAGAGCTAAAACTCAAAGGAGTTTTAGTTTGCTATGCCTAAAGTCATTTAAGGTGCGTTATGTCACTGAATTGCCTACAGCGGCTGGAATTAATGTGCACTATGCTGCCAAGGCATGCAAACATCGACACCATTTAAAGCATTTAGCCCGCTTTAAAGTTTTGTCTACACATAGGCCAAGAAAGCAAACAAAATCTGGCAGGTCAAATGTAAAAGAGTAATAAAGCAGGCCAAAAAAGAATTTGAGGAGATGCTAAAGTTATTTTTAAATTTTTTTTAAGTATATCAGAAGCAGAATGCCATTTAGAGAATTGGTGGAACCATTAGATGACCAAAGTGTAAAAGGTACACTCAGCAATGATAGGAGCATACCATAGAAGCTAAATTATTTTTTTGCATTTCCCCAAGAGGATATTGGGGACATTCCCATACTGGATTGAGTTTTCCTAGCAGACAGATCTGAAGATCATATTGAAATGATGAGGAGGTTTTTAGAAGAAAGCAATTGAATAAATAGTAATGAGTCACTGGGATTGGTCGGCATTTACCCAGAATTTTAAAGAAAAAAAATGTGAAATTGCAGGTCCATTGGCAACAGTATATAACCTATCATAAAAATTGCCTCTATGCCAGAGGACTGGCAATTTGCCAACATAACACCCACTTTCAAAAGGGCTTCTGAGGTGAACCTAGGAACTACAGAACAGCGAGGCTCACTTTTATCCAAAGAAAATTGGTAGAATCTATAATAAAAAATAAAATCAGCAGTCAGATGGATAAGTATGACCTGCTTGGCCAGTATGATTTTTGTAAATGGAAATCCTGTCTCATTGATCTGCTGGAATTCCTTGAAGGTGTTAACAAGCATATGGACAAGAAGGAGCCAGTTGACAACATATTTGGATTTTCAAAAAGCTTTTGAGAAGGTATGTCACGAAAGCACTTTAAAAAAAACTGAGTTGCTATGGGATTGAAGGGAAGGTTTTTCCATGGATCAAAAGCTAGTTTAAAGATTGGAAACAAAGCTCCTATCTAAACTAAATGGTCAATTTTCAAACTGGAAGAAAGTCAATAGTGGTTTCCCCCAGTGTTTTGTGCTGGGTGCAGTTTGGTTCAAAGTTTTCATAAATGACTTGGAAAATGGACCACACAGTGAAATCTCAAAGTTTGCAGATGATACGAAATTATTCTGAATATGGAGCTGAAAGGAAAGATTTAACAAAACTGAGTGGGCAAAAAAAATTGGCAGATGAACTTCAATGCTGACAAGCACAATTTAACTCACATGGGGAAAAATAACCTCAATCGCACAAAAATCATTCAGGGCTCTGAAGTAGCTATTATGGTTCAGAAAAAAAGACCTTGAGCCATTGTAGATAAATCTCTAAAAACAATGACTCAATGTGCAGTAGAGACCAAAAAAGCCAATAAAATATTGGGCATCATTAAGAAAGGAACTTAAAACAGAAAATACCATTTTGCGACTGTATAAATCCAGGGTGCACCTACATCTTAAATATTGTGTGCAGTTCCGGACTTCACATCTCAGAAAGAATGTAATGGAATTAGAAAATGTACAGGGAAGAACAACAAAGAAAATCAGCTCTATGGGGTGGCTGCTGTACCAGGTGAGACTAAAAAGGCTGGGACAGTTCAGTTTGGAAAGGAGAAGGCTGAGGGGGGACATGATAAATGTGTAAAAAATCATGAAAGGTGTGGATAAGACGAATAAGAAACTGTTATTCACCAAGGCCTAGAATACAAGAACTAGGGGACACCCACTGAAATTTACAGGAGACAGGTTTAAGACAAACAATAGGAAGTCCTTTTTTACATAGTGCATAGTTGCCACAAGTGATTGTAGAGACAAGATCCAAAACAGGATTAGAGAAATACAGGGAGTGATAGGTCTATTGATAGCTATTAAATACAGCATTCAGGGGTGTATCATCTGACATCCCTAAACCAGTGTAGCTTAGGGAGGGTCTGATAAGGCACATTGTAGATGTGCCACATTGCTTTAAAACATTTAAAATTGCTACCATTGGAAATGGGCTTATTTGTTATACATGGACAGTGGGTATAGGCCCATCACTGTTGGAGACAGGATACCAGGCCAGAATGACCATTGATTTGACCCGGTAGAGTGCTTCTTATGTTCTTTTGTTCCTCCATTGCATTTTCTAAGCTGCCTGCATTAATAGAGAAATATTGGGTGCCTGTACATGAGTGTGGAGCTGGCTCCAATGTGCTGTAATTACAGCGTGTTGGAGCAGACTCAATTTCATAGATTTCATAGATGTTAGGGCTGGAAGGGACCTCCAAGATCATTAAGAGCAGCCTCCTGCCCCAGGGGCAGGAAGTCAGCTATCAGAGGGTCAAAGGATCCAAACAAGATAAGCATCCAAAAATTTCTTGAATGAGTCCAGAGTAGGTGCCTGGACCACTTCTGGAGGGAGTCTATTCCAGGTCTTGGAGGCTCAGACAGTAAAGAAATTTTTTCTGATGTCCAACCTAAAATGGTCTTGGAGGAGTTTATGACCACTGGTCCTTGTTTTGCCTTGGGGCACTCTGGTGAACAGACGTTCTCCCAGGTCCTGAAGCACACCTTATGTACTTATAAACAGCCACCAGGTTCCCCTGAGCCTGTGCTTTTCCAGGCTGAAGAGTCCCATGGCTCTCAGCCTCTCTTCATAAGGCCCGTTCTCTTGCCCTCTGATCATGCATGTGGCTCTCCTCTGGACTCTCTCAAGCTTCTCAACATCCTTCTTGAATTGTGGAGCCCAGAATTGGATGCAGTACTCCAGCTGCAGCCTCACCAAAGCCAAATACAGCGGGAGGATTACATCCTGAGATTTACTTGAGAAGCATCTATGGATGCAAGCCAGATTTTGTTTTGCTTTACCAGCTACAACATCACGTTGGTGGCTCATGTCCATCTTTTGGTTGATCATGACCCCCAAGTCTCTTCTAGCAGTGGTGCTAGCAAGTGTAGAACCGCTGAGCCTATAAGTATGCTGCAGGTTTTTTTCCCTAAGGTGGAGTATCAGTATTGAATGTCATCAGGTTTGTATCTGCCCACTTAATAGATCCAAGTCTGCCTGGATCACTAGCCTGTCCTAAGGTATGGACGCTCTGCCCAAAGTTTAGTGTTATCGGCAAACTTAGCCAATGTACTTCTGACACCAATGTCCACATCATTGATAAAGATGTTAAAGTGAACCAGTCCAAGGACAGAGCCTTGGGGACACCACTGGTCATGGAGTGCCATAAGGATTCGTTACCGTCGACCACTACTCTCTGGGTCCGACCTTGGAGCCAATTTTCCAGCCATCGAACAGTGATGTAAAACTTTCTTTTATAGCACCATCTTCAGTCATCTATTAATCCACACTACCTTGTCATACCTTCACCCTCCTCTAGGAGAAGAATAAATTCTACTGAAGATTGTGTAAGAGTCCACTTTTTCAAGGTTGTTTTCCTGATAGGTCTAGTCATCCATGATCTGTCATGTATCCCAACATGAATGATTCTCTCCTGATTCGTTCAGGCTCTTTTTCAATCTCAGGACTACATCTTGTATCTTTAGTTCCTAACAGACTGCATACGTTTATGTTCTTTATATCTGCTTTGGTGACATGCCTGTCAATTCTTTTTAACAAGGAGTCCCAATTCCATATATCTGTGTCTTTTTAGTATTGACATGAATCTCTGGTCCTTCTTTCTTTTAATTAGCCTTCTGTCTGCAGATCATCCTCCCTTTTCCTCTCTCTTTCATCCTTTTTCCTCCTCAGGCTACAGCCCCTGGCTATCTCTGTCATTGTCTTTTCTCTGCTTTTGAGGCTAACAACTCTTCTCTTCTCCCTTTCTACTAAGCTTCTGTTACTGGATGTTTCTCTTATTAAGTCTCCAGTTTTTTAAGTGACTCTATTTTTCTTCCGTTAGCCAATCTGTTCCCCTTCCTTGTATTCATGGTCGTGTTCTTTTAGGGGTCGGCCTTTCAGCTCCTCTTGTTCAGTAGGTGTCAGCAATTCTTTAGTTGTATGTGTATCTTCTTCTCTCTTTTCTCTCTCCATCAATATTTAAACCATGTCTGAATTTCAACATAATTTCCAAATGTATCTCAAGCTCTTGTGAGTGCTCTCCATTGGTACTCCATGCCTACATATATATATTATACACAGGCATGTGCACACTTGTACATGTATACACACATACATACACAGATAACGTACTTTCCACAGTTTCTGTATTCAGTCATTTTTCTTCTTTGTCATTATTCAGGTGCCTTCTGCTCCTGTTTTCAGTAGCTACTTTATCCTTGCCTAAAAATATATTCCCCCCTCCCCCACACACATTTTTGTTCTTTGGCTCCACTGTTTTCTGGCTGCTTGGGTTCTTGAAGCCTTTGGTCAGTCAGTCTCACCCCATTAAACTCATGTATTTATAGTGGCACGGTGTTTCATGGGAGTTGTAGTTTAATTGCTTTGTGCCGCTATGAGTCAGACTATTTGAGCAGATTACATCTTTAATGATATAACACAATTTTCCCTTTGACTAAGACACATGATATGGCATGAGAGTTACATGATTGGGAGTGCATCATGAGTGATCTTGACCTTTAAGGAAGAATAAGGATATCAACAGATCATCAGCGGATACAGTTTAATGTTGAGAGCTGGCTCGCAACAAAATATTTCAGTATTTCTAATTGAAATTATTTGGAACTTTTGCAAGATAAACATTCAATATTCTCTTAGCTGTACAAACATCCTCATTTTATTAATGGGGACCTGAGGTGAAGAAAGGGCAAAGGTCACTGCAAAAGAACCTGACAATGAATCCTAATTTTCTAAGACCCAGTTTAGTATAAGAATTATTCTAATATTTTGATTCTGTGTATAACCTACTGCAAACAGCATTTCATTTTGGCAACTCGCATGAATGAAACCTATTTTTTGTGCAAAAGCTGGAAGAACAGTCCTACCTTACACCTCCCACCCAAATCTTACAAAAAGAATAGTACGCTGTTGATCAGTGCTTCCTGTATGTAGTCCTACAAGTTTGTACATATGTTAATGAAAGAGGTAAAACTTTCAGATACATTTTTTGTGACATTAAAAGGGGAACTATGCAAGATAAAGAGATTTTTTATTATAGTTTCTCACTGTATAAGACAAACTAAAAATCATATAAAATGTCCAGCTAATTTCCAGAGACAAGTACAAACATTTTGGTGAGAACAAATACCTAGACATAGGTAGATGAATGCTGGGAGGAAAATAATTACATTTGTGTTAGTAGCTTTCTTTTTCTCAGTACTGAACATCTTAAAGTTATCACTGTCTTAGACCTTATACAGGCTGCAGACATTGTTAGAATGCAACATTTATATGCATATGGATGTCTGTAGCCCATATTCCCCAGTGCTTAACTCAAGATCCTCTTTCCTCACACAAAAAATCCATCATTTTTTTTCTTTTTCACTTTCTCTTTCTTTTTTTCTTTTCTTCTGAAAGATCATTAAATGCAAAACTACAAAAAAAAAATCTTTGAAACATGCCCCTGGCATTCATTTCCACATCAAGCAGTAATATATCATATAAGCAACAGCTCTTTGGTGATGTATTATACTAATATGTTATAGCAACAGAGCTTTGAGAATATATTAGTGTAATGCATCATCAAAGGCCAGTGTATGTAGTAAAATAGCCAGTATAAGGTATCTGAGTACTAGATACCATCTTTCAGGTCATTTTAACCCTGCAGTGCTACAAGTAGTGATTTTCGACCTTTAGTACATTATTGGAATTTATGATATCGCCAAGTATAAACCCGAGAGAAACTTCCAGCACCAGCCAGTCAAATGACCTCATGTCATTCCTGTAGGAAATTGTGCCCTTGGGTCTAATCTAAACCTCCCTGAGTTGAACAGAAATCTTTCCATTGTTTTAAATGAATATTGGATCATATTCTTGGTGAACTGTGCAAGGATTTTAAATCAATACTTCAGTTTCTCTCTGTGGATAGGTATTATTAGTCCTAAAATGCATGCATACGTGAAGTGATCTTCCAGGTTAGGACATTCTTTTCAACCTCTCCTCCTTCAGCTGTCTAAAATTAATTTAGCCAATATGTAGAAAGAACACTGGGAAATATTTTTATTAGTAGTATATTTTGAAAACCTTTGAACCAGAGGGTGCCTGAAGACTGAAATGATTCTATGTTTCCCTTTTAATAGCTGATTCAGTCCAAGAGACCCTTTCCACTTTGAGATAAACCTTAGTCCTGTGAGCAGTACCACTGACAGTAGAATTTATAAAATCAGTGGAATTACTGACATGAGTGAAGATTAAGCGAGTCCTGCAATCAGAGCTTATAGTAGAGATGATATCTTTTATTAGATCAAGAAGATTTTTGCAAAAAAAAAATCTTAAATTGCTTTAATCCTCTAGACAAATACAGCTACAGCCTGGATACATGATTAATCTAGTAAGAATTTAAGGGGTTGGTTGTGCTGTTTGTACTGGATTCTGTCTAAACTTACTCTAAATTGTATTGGTATTAATTATACAGTAGTGGTAATAGCAGTAATAGTATATCTATTGGTCATTTGAGAATTGTCATTAATTTAACTGAACCATGTTTCCATATGCCCTAGACTAATTTGACTGTGCAGAGAAGCAGGTGAAATCTCATTACATTCATTTCTTCATTAGTTGGAATAGCTGTAAATATGATTTTGATCACTGATGGGTCATAGTACTTGTTGTAATCTCTTTGTAACAACTTCAAGGCTGTAGTAGTACTAAGTAGTATTTAATATTTTGGAAATAGATGTTATCTCATTATCTCTAGTGGCCTTTTATGGCTGCAATTCAAAGGGCGCAACTATTTTTCTATTACAAGTTAATTAAATTTTCTTAATTATAGTTTACAGAGAGATTTTTGGAAGTACAGTTGGCATGTAGTCATGAACCTTTTACTGGAGTGCAATAGGAATTGTTGGTTATACTCCCGTGTACATCATTGCTTATCCCAGTCATAAAAAAAGAAAGGAAAGATGTTTAAACACCCATTGTCCTTTAGCCAGTTTTTCAAACATTAGTAATGAAAGCCAGTTTATTTTCATCTTATTCATGTACTAAAATATACTAATATTGTCATGTCAGTTCTAATGAAAGTCCAGGCATAATCTATTTATTTTCATCACCAAATTCAAGAGATAATCTCCATTCAAAACTGCACTTAAGAAATGCCTACAATTAAGCAGGTATTTCTAGTAGTCTCTAAAATGGGGATGGACTTGAATCAGGGCCCTACTCCTTGCAAGAATAATGAGGTAGAATGAAATTACTTGTATACCTTCCAAGACGTTAAGGCTAGAATGAAACATTTTTGGATACTATTTATAGTTGGAGGAAGTTTTTGTAAAGTTATTAAAATGTATATGTTTCTTAGTCCAAATCATAGGGCATTTGCCACTTTGGGAAACTTTAAAATGCTTTCCCCCTAAATTGTCTTATAAAAATTTGGAAATCTTAAACAAAAGATAAAAACAAAAACAAATTAAAAAACCAAAAACAATTACTTTTTTAAGTGCATGCTGGATATTTTAATGGAAAATGAACAATTTTGATCAAAATGAAAACTTCATGAAAATCTGAGTTATGATTTAAATGTCTCTTTCTCATTAAAAAAGAATGAATGAAAACCTTAAAAGGGTGGTGGTAGTGGGTAAAAAGGAAAGGTAGTTGAAGTGTGAGCCATACTTTCCTTCCAAAGGTGGTTTTAATCTCTCTCCTGTATACCTTCTGACAGTAGAGTAATCCAATGACTAATCTCCTATTACTCACAATTTTCTTCATGTACCAGTGTACCTCCTTTCTCTCTCTTCCAGCAAACTCCTGCACCTGGCTTTTCCAGCAGTTCTTAATCTGTCCTTCCCCATTTGCTGATTTTTTTTTCCTCTTCTGAGAGTTTTCATTTCTGGTCTTTAGTGTTCCTTGCAGCCTATTGCCAGCCTGCCTGCAAGAACTTTTTGAGATATTGATGACGTTAAAAATTAGGGACAAAAAAATAGAATTTGAGTGCAAGCCCACCTTATCTAAGAAAATCCACTATATAAATGGCCTAGTCTCTAATAGGCATATTCTCTCATTTAGAGACTTAAAATCACTTTTTCAGATATCTATAATTCAGGGAAAGTTTCCAATCCAAGAATGCTCATCCCAGACTCATTTATCTTAATTATGTATCTTCGTGGCCCTTACAAATTTCCCAGTTGTCTGAGATAACAGTCTAAAATTTAGATAACCTTACTGTGTGTAGTTTTCAATGGTATTACCAAAATAAAGAACAAGAAAGTACACAGGGAATTCCAAAGAACTGAAGCAGCTTTATGTGCAAAAATGGAAGATCTCCCTATTCACAACAGTGTATGAAAACTTAAATTATCACCTCCTGACCGTGGTTCTTATCCAAGACCACTGAAGTCAGTATGGAAGGCATCTATTACTTCTGTGTACTTTGGATCATTCAACTATGATGGCTGTGACAGAATTCCCATCAACTTTAGCAAGACCAGGATTTAATTTATTGCATCCAATTCAGTATTGTGAATAGTAACATTTTTCAGTCAGATCTTTCTCTATCTCTCCTTTCTTTTTTTATTTTTTTGCAAAAAATGCAGATTCAGCTACATCAGCATATTTTCTATACTTGTCTTGATATAGAAAAAACAAACAAAACAAAGTCTAAAAGGACAAAAAATTTACTTGGATATTATCAGAATCAAACTTCTAGATTTTTCAATTTGAAATAGATTTTTGTATAAAGTTTAAATTGTGTCAAATATTTTGTTTGTTTGAATATGACATGAAACATCTAATATTGGGTTGATTAAAACATATAACATAAAACAATATATTTTGATGTTTACATTTGCCAAAAAAGGAAAGATTTTTGGTTCTGATTTGATCTACAACCCTTTTCTGTTGTTTTCAGAATTTTCAATGGATGACCAAAAAATTATCGAGACCACTAGAATTATCCATAGTTTGCATAATAAGACATCTTTCACCTAATGTCCTTTCCAATGTCTTATCTTTTATATTTCAGTCTTTTTAAAAAGCTATGTGTTTTCCAGTTAGAGGTCTTCCTAAATGAACGTAGATATTCAATAGGCAAAAATGGTTGTGCCCATTTATGAATAGGTAAATATTGTCTTCTTACTCCTACATTGTTATTTTTTGAGAATGTGTATTATAGGATTGGGTTCTGTTATCTATATGTGCAGATGACAGCTACATAAGAGGTTAATAACAGAATTGTGAACTAATAGAACAAGTTGTAAAAATTTAGTTTGAAAATTGTAATTTGTTTTTTCAGAAGAGAACTGTTCTCAGAAGGGAACTGAATAGATCAGGTGCCATGGAGCACTGGTGTTTATATTTTAGAATGCTGCTAGTTCACATTTGTTCTGGGAGAAATTTGCACGCTCACATATTTTCGTAGCAGATATTAGATTGATAACAAATGGATTGTTTTGTATTATTTAAAGAAAATACTCAATTAATATTAGATATATCTTGATTACCTAGTACAGGAACAAACTGGAAACAAAAGTTATAAGGTCTGAGAATACCCCTTGGATAAGAATAGAGATGGGTGGATGAGAATAGAAGTGGGAGGATGCCTACACAGTCAGATGGGTGGCAAATTGGCTCAATGGTCACACCCAGAGAGTGGTGGTGGACAGGTCATTTTTGACTTGGAGGGACATGGGCAGTGGAGTCCCCTAGGGCTTGGTCCTGAGGGCTGACTCAACACCTTTATCATTGACTTGGAGGTGGATGTGGAAAGCACGCTGTCCAAATTTGCTGATGACACAAAGATGTGGGGAGAAGTGGGCACACTGGAAGGGAGGGGCAGAATCCAACTAGATCTAGACAGGTTACAGAGGTGGGCAGATGAGAATAGAATGGAGTTCAATGCAGACAAGTGCAAGGTTCTGCATCTAGGGAGAAGGAACCTGCAACACACCTATAGGCTGGAGAACACCCTTCTCATCAACTCTCTGGCTGAAAGGGATCTTGGAGTCATCATTGACTCCAGGATGGACATGAGGCACCAATGTGAAGAAGCGGTCAGTAAGGCTAACTGCACCTTGTCATGCATCTACAGATGCATCGCAAACAGGTCCAGGGAGGTGATCCTTCCCCTCTATGCAGCACTGGTCAGGCCACAGTTGGAGTACTGCATCCAGTTCTGGGTGCTGCGTTTCAAGAGGGATGTGGCTAACCTTGAGAGGGTCCAGAGGAGGGCCATTCGCATGGTCAGGGGGCAGCAGGCCAGGCACTACAAAGATAGACTAAAGGGCCTGAATATTCAGCCTCCGGAAGAGAAGACTAAGAGGGGATCTGGTGGCCATCTATAAACTCACTGGGGGGACCAGAAGAAAATAGGTGAGGCTCTGTTCCCCTGGGCACCACATGGGGTAACAAGAAATAATGGCCACAAATTGATTGAGAGCAGGTTCAGGCTTGATATCAGGAGGCATTACTTTACGGTTAGAGCTGCCAGACTCTGGAATGAGCTCCCAAGGGGGGGGCTTTGGGGGTCTTTAAGAGGATAGATATCTGGATAGATATCTGGCTGGGGTATTATGATCCCAGCACTCATTCCTGCCCAGGGCAGGGGGCTGGACTTAATGATCTGTTCATGTTCCTTCTGACCCTAGAAACTATGAAACTATGAAAATAATCAATATATTTGCATGTTTTCTCAAAACAGTTTTTAAAGAATATCAACCTGAAACAAAATATGTCTGTTGTCACTCCCTGGGCACCTTTGCGGATGAACAAGAGTGAACAATTGATATGGGGAGAAAGTGGGAGTGTGATTCTGTGGCCCAATGCTATCTATATATTTTGCACCCAACAGTCATTGGATACAATACAGTGCTTCCTCCATCTCTGGCAAGTGTCTTCCTCACTAGGCCACACAGTCACATTCCTGGTTGTTTGACTTCCTTCTTGCCACAGAACTTTTTATTCTGGCTACCCAGTAGTTTAGCTTCAACAAGAGGGGTGGTGTATGCTCTCAGCATAGCCTAGCCTAGCTTATAACCTGTTTCTCAATAATTTTACTCAAAACAAGAGAGACTAGCTTGATGTATATGTCAAGGTAGAATTTCATAAATATCACTATAATCTTTTAAAAATGGATGGTATGGATGAACATGCATACCAAATGGTGCTATGGATGAACATGCATACATTTGACCTCTTTAAAAGGGGAGGGAGAGCTGTTGCTCAAGAGTACGTAGCATCTGTTACAATACAACTCTTATGTCTGTATGATCCTTTAGCAATACAAGTGTGCTAAATTGCCTCTAACATCGACCCTGAGTCAAGCAGGGTTAAAGCTGATGTGGTTTTCATACACTTGTATCACTATATAATAATGCAGATAAGACCATTGTATCCTAACAGATTGTACTGGCAACTTTAATAACAGTTGTTATGTCTGTCTATACTCAGAGTTGGGGTGATATATAATAGAATAATAAACAGAGGTACTAGCTCTATTCCATTACTAATACACAGATGCTGAATACTTTGCATAACTTTTATGCAAAACATTTTGTGACTTCTTTCATCCATATTTAAACACATACACTCTGGCTGGACCTGCTCAAGTGTTTTTCAGTGTGAAAAAAATCCTTGGAAAGCATGACAACAAATATTATTATCCCCCTCCTCTCCATGGAAAAGTGTCAATGTTAATATTTTTCAGTTTTTGAAAGTGCATTTAAAAAATGTCAAAATGGCTGAAGTCTTTTTTCAGGTTGAAGTGTCAATTCAGAATTATGGGGGGGGGGGTTAAATTTTAGGAGGAAACAACTGTCAAATTATTTATGGGACAGAAATTTTACTTTCCTACTCAATAGAATAGAGGTGTAAGTAGTGCTGCCCTGTACTATCTGTCTTTTCACTCTGTTTGCAAATGAAAACATAACATTGCATAATAATTTTATTATCAGAGAAATATTTATAACTACAAACTTATTTTCAGAACCTACTATCGTTGCAGTATACTTTAGTACAGTATAGTTTTTCAAAGTTTTTAGAAGACTGAAGGTGGCTGGTCTAAAAATAGAAGTAGAATATCTCAATTAATGTCAAGGCAATACGTTGCAAGATGTACAACTAAAATGTAGTTGAATGAGGTTCTTGTAGCATCACAAACTTTTGCTGATCATTTGACAAGTGTGACAGGACCTGCATTCAGTGATGCTGTAATGCTCTCTGGTGGGCAGATGACCCCTGCCTCAGCTGTTCCCTTGTAGCATCCTTCCCTACTGCTCACCTGCTACACCTCAATGTTTTTTAAAAAAAAAAAGCAAAGGTTGGGAGGCTACCCCAAGGCCCATGGGGAATCTAGCTGCTTTTGTCAAATCTGCCATGGCCCTTCCAGCAGTCCTGCTCGTGCCTTAGGACACTGGGTGCTGTTTGTGGCCTGTGACCCCCACTACAGTGATGCCTCACAGATATTGTCAATTATCACTTCAGCAGGATGTTCACCCAATCCAATGTTTTGCCCCTTGGGCTTCAAAGCCTTTGTAGGGAATTTCCAGCTTTGGCCCCTTTTCACTAGCTGGAACCTCTTAGCCTAGGCCCACTACACCAGACCTTGGCTTCTAGGCTTCAGCCCCAGTCTCCTGCTCTCACCCTTCCCAGGATCTTGTCTCCTGCTCTCACCCTTCTTGGACCCCCATCTCCTACTCACCCCTCTTGGGCTCCTATCTCTTGCCTTTCTCAGGCTCCAGGACCCCTGGTCACCCTCTTTGGGCTCTAACCCTGGATCTCATGGCCTCAAGTTACCTCTGCATTGCCTCTCCTAGTTCAGGCTTTTTTCCCTCTAGGCTTCTTCCTGCCTGTCTTATGTCTGGCCCCTAGCAGGACCCGAAACCTCCTATGCCCCTCGGGCATGTCAGTGGCTCCTCTTTTAGCCACATCCAGTCCTCTGGTATAAACTAGAACATGAAGACAAGCTATTGTTTGAATGAAAACCTCCCTGCTCTGGGTAAATGAACATTAGGGAAGCCCTCATCCCCTGGCTCTCACCACTCTGCCTTCAGAGTGTTTTGACAGCTGTAAGGGGTTCTTGTGCAGCCACTTTCTTTGGAGAGCTCAACTCCCTGTAAGGCACCAGTCCTTCTTCCCTTTCTCCCTCAAAATGTTCGGCTAATCTACCCTTGGGTACTGTCCTGTCTGAGTCAGGTGATTCATTAGCCCTCAAAAATGTTCCCTGTTTGGTCTTATGAGCAGCTCACTTTTCTGCTTTGCAGTGTAGGTATGCTACCTTCAGCCCTTTGCCTCAGCTGCCTATTGGCCTACACATGAGGCTAACCTGCTGTGTTTGACCATTGTTTAAAGTAACATTAACCTGTAGCTCCCTATTAGAACAAGAAATCAGACTTTATTTTGATAGGTGCTGAGTGCCTCCTACTCCCAATGACAGCAGCAGGAGATTGGATTGCTTAGCGTTTCTCAAAATCAGATTCATCAGTCGTGATGGAAGGTGTTGGGTATTTGTTTTTATGTTCACCTTGATCTTCCAAGGTGCAGTGTGTTTGCTGCCAAATAGACTTTGGAGGTGCTCAGCAATTTCCAAACTCAGGCCCTTTATGCACTAATTGTATGCATTTTGGCTCATTACTCTTGCTGGAATGATTTAATTAATAGATGCTGCATCTTGCAAACAGAATAACAAACCCGTTATTATTATTAATGATGATAATTATTAAGGCTTATTTCAGCAGATTCTTTTTAAAGACAACTTTAACCTAAATAACATACTCATTAACACACAGATGGCCCATAGATGAGTTATGGATGTCAGTGCCTGAGATCCTGGAGAGATAGATGCTTTATAAATATGATACATTAATAAAATTCACCCTTCTCTGGATTCATTATAGAATGCTTTCAGCCACACTGTAATATTGACCTGCACAGGGGAATAATGTGTTGTGGAGAGAGAGCCTGATCCTTCCTCTTGTGTCCCCGTGCAGTGTCTACCACATAGACACCCTGCTTGCTCATTTAATTACAGGAAATAATGGTTGCTTGAATGAGGAATATTGGCACAGAACAAAGTCCACTGCAGTCACTGGAAGGTGCAGTCATTGTGAAGTAGTATTGGAAACCATTTGACAGTTCAGTACTGTGCTTCCTTTTGTCACAGCTGTGGAATTTATTGCCCAGAAAATACCAGTAAAGATAAAAGGTGTCCCATTTACAAGCCACTGAAGCAGTGGGGCAGGGATCCACTGTTCCTTTAACCTCAGCATGAGAAGGAGGTGATGTAGCAGAAAGAGGTGATGTCTGGAGGGGCTGGACATTTTCAGGTCAGCCGGTCCAGATGATCTCCTCCCTAGAGCTCCAAAGGAACTGGCTGAGGTCATTGCAAGTCCCCTGGCATGGCTTTACGAGCACTCGTGGTGCTCTGGAGAGGTACCGGAGGACTGGAAGAGGGCCAATGTGGTTCTCATCTTCAAAAAAGGGAGGAAGGAGGACCCAGGAAACTATAGGCCAGTTAGTCTTACCTCGATCCTAGGCAAGCTGTTCAAGAAAAATATTCTGGCACACATCCAGGAGGGGTCAGCAGGGCACTGCATGCTTAGGGGCAACCAACATGGGTTCGTCAGTGGCAGGTCCTGTCAGACCAACCTGGTGGCCTTTTACGATCAGATCACCAGATCATTAGATGCAGGGGTAGCAGTGGACATAGTCTTCCTGGACTTCCGGAAGGCTTTTGACACTGTCTCTCACCCCGTTCTCATTAAGAAACTGGGGGGCTGTGG
>NW_017729022.1:146053287-146057045 GCF_001723915.1 Gavialis gangeticus
GCGGCTAGGGTCTGGAACCAACTTCCAAGGGAGGTGGTGCAGGCTCCTACCCTGGGGGTTTTTAAGAAGAGGTTAGATAAACACTTTGCTGGGGTCGTTTGACCCCAGTACTCTTTCCTGCCATGGCAGGGGGTCAGACTAGATGATCTGCTCAGGTCCCTTCCGACCCTAGAAACTATGAAACTATAGTTACCACCACACTCCAGCTGCCTTTACACCAGGTAGCTCCTGGTACTTATTGGAATAGGAGGCTGTGTGGGCCTCTGGGCCATGCTGGAAGTGGAAGTGATAAGTGGAAACCCACCTCCCACACCTGGGATTGAATCTAGGTCCCTCCTGTCCATAGCCAGCCACCTTACTAAAGGAGCTATCTGGCTCCCCAAAATACCAGTACTAGTACAAAATGTTCTTAAGTATCATTTCTCATGGCTTCTAATTGTCACAAATATGTTAGCAGTGAGCAGGCATCACGGGTACATGATAGTGTATGAAAGAGCTTACCTGAAGAGAGCTTAATTTAATAGGTTGAGGATGGCAGACAGAGAGGCATTGAGAAAGAATCAAAAGAACACTTTTCAGGAACACTATCAAGGAAGTTCTTAATTGATCCAATCAAACCTTCCACCTCTCCCTCAAGGTGAAGGGAGGAGGGGCTAGAGAGGATACTAAAAAAGGAGAGGGTACTAGAGTTTGCCCAGGATGCTAAGAAGTTTGACTAAGAACATGCACAGCTATTTGCTCTCCCAGGAGAAACTCTCCCAGCAGTGATTTAACCCTGGTTGATCCTGGGTTATTTTTTACCTGAAGTGGCCATTTTTGCTCTGGGAGAAAAATCTTGAAAAGTATGCATTTTTGGTTTCTAATGGGAGAGAAGTGACTAAAAAGCTATGTACAGGTATTCAGTTTTTCCTAGGAGAGTCACTTCTCTCCCAGTAGAAACCTCAAGTGTACACGGGTTCAAGATTCCTAAGCCCCTTTCGTAGCCCATTTATCTTGCTGGGATCCTATGACCCCTGCTAACTTCCTGCCCCTGGGGCAGAGGGCTGGACTCAATGATCTTTTGAGGTCCCTTCCAGCCCTAATGTCTGTGAAATCTATGAAATACATCTTTGTGCTTGCAGGGAGACACGGATTTGTTCTGAGTAGTCTGGATCAGCCAGTCAGGGCTGCCCTATGCACTACTGTACTGTGTTTCCAGGCAGATAGACTGAGATGTGTGCACAGGGGCCTCTTGGCTGCACAGTGTCAGCACTGCAAACTCTCTGCTCTTCAAGGGCTCAGCATTCAAATATCTGTCCAGACATCTCCAGGTACGTTTTTCTAGCAGGGCAGTTTTTCTACTTGGGAGACTTCACCCACATCATTTGAACATGTGTATGTAGCCCAAAGAAAATCAGCTAGCTATGTAAAATAAAAGGTAGGCAACAGCAGCATAAGCTGTCAGATCATCAGCTGCATAGGCAGAATTTGACTGAGCCAGTAAGTTAGCCAATATAATATAACAACTACCAGAGTAAAAAGGAGGCACGTTCCTGTAGCTAGTAAGCAATAGCCATGGCTGCTTCATGGGCAACTAGCTAGCATAACAGCAAAAGGAAAAAATTAATCTACCTGGAAAGTGCCAGGAGAGTCAGTTCAAACAGCAGCAAGGAAAAAAAATCATTTCTGCCTAGAATTAATGGGCAATTTGCCTGGCAGTGGAAGAGAGGGGCCTTTTCAAATCAGGAATCAGCCAACAGAACAAAACAATCCAAAATGGAATCCAGCCAGAAAGGCCCAGAGCCAATAGCTATTCAGCAGCTAGATTCAGAAGCAACTTAGAAAAGTGAGACAGGAGAGAGAAATCCAGGCTGCCAGATATAATTATTATGGAGAAGTGTAAGTAGGGTTAAGGATAATGGCTGGCTGCTAATAGAGTAGTGAAGGGAGTTCCAAGGAGGAAAAACTAATTAGCAATAGAATATAGAAATCCTTTATTTCACCTAAAGATACTGAATACATGTTCTGCTGATAAACTAATTGAAGCCTATGATGGTTTGAAACATACATTTTAAAATCTGTGCTTAATTTACCATAAAGATTAATTCAGATGTTTATAGATGTATTCATGGTAAAATATTTTGTTAAAGCACAATAATTTTCATTTTATTGATCATACAACTACAAAACTCTACCCTATCAATCCTAGATTGCTAATCTTCACATAGTCTCTACTCTGCCAGTGTTAATTTCTGGCTTTGTCTATTCCCTTTTTTGTTTTTTTTCCACATTACTCATAGCCATATTTCTAAGACCTTCTTGATATGAAGGTCTTTTGCCATGCTTCTTAATATGAACTTTTGCCATGCTGCTTACAAAACATGGTACATAAATTGCCTACAGTTGTTCCTTTTCCTGTTATCTCTGTCTTTTTGTCTCTGTCCTTATATTAAAAATTCCTTAAAGAGAGTTTGCAAGGAACCTACCAAAGAATGGGTACCATAGCAATATAAATAATAATGATTTAACTGTTCTATTGTAAATATAGTCCAGTGTTAGAAAGTCCTTACAGAGTTCTTACTTAACACATGGTCTTGAAAAAAGGCAGCTAAGTTGGAAGGGGAAAGACATAGCCATGCATTTAACTTTTCTCTGAACCTAGGGGCATTTGGCAGCCTATTGCTGTGCTGAGAGACGGAAGAAAAAAATAAGCCTAGACCCAACTAAACAAATGATGTTCTAAATAGCCCCTTTTTCTCCTGAATTGTCATCTGAGGTGGTACATGATTTGTTTTGTTCTGTAGGTTTCATGTGATGTATGAGTGTAAAGCTGCTTTTGCCTCAAAGAATGCATTTTGCTTTCCTTTTGGTAATTTGTGTTGTTGTTCCTTTTATTCTGTGACTTATGTCTTGGCGGAGGCTTTATTCTTGCTTGGGAGCTGTTTGAGCCTATGTGGAACCAACCCATTTCTAAGTTCCGCAATTTAGATGCTGCCAAGAAATTTCTAAGAGTCTTTGCCATGGGAAATTCAAATGTAGAAAACCCTGAACCCATTCATTAAAAACGGTGAACTTAGCAACCACAGTCAGAAAACATTTAGCAGCCTGGCAGCTGACAGCAGGAATAACATACAAACAGAAATAACAACATAATCTATTAAGAAAAAATATTCTTCATTAAAACACTCGTGTCCACAGCAGGGTAAAAATAAAAAACAATAGAATAGACCCACTATCAAAGCTATTATTAAAAATGTAGGGTTTCAATTTTTACTAACATAATACATTAAACAATATGCCATTGAACTACTTCCTCCACAAAAAGCAAAATAAAAAACCCATTCTTTAGCATCCTGTTTAGAGGTCCCTGTTCAGACATTCAGAGCAGTGGGGACAAGAAACAAACAAATGTTTGTGATGTCAGCTCTATAAACTCATTCTGAGCAGACCAGTTCCCTTTCCCAGCTTTCCTGTCGTGCTTTTCATCTGTACATCTCAAGGCACAGAGAGGCAAACCATGGCCAAGGTCATGCAGCAGGTCAGTAATAGGACTCACAGCAGAGATACAAATCTCCCAATCCCGTGACATGTCATCTTGACTGAACAGTTTTCTTGTAATCATGGAATCATAGCAAATAGGGCTGAAGGTCAAGGCAGGACCATCTGTATCTCTTAAATATCCCAGCTGAGTGTTTGAACTAAATTAAAAAACTTCCAAAGGTGGAGATTCTAGAGCCTCTCTCAGTAATTTCTTCCTCTTCTTACCCAGCCATATAGTT
>NW_017729022.1:146062045-146064928 GCF_001723915.1 Gavialis gangeticus
AATCATAGCAAATAGGGCTGAAGGTCAAGGCAGGACCATCTGTATCTCTTAAATATCCCAGCTGAGTGTTTGAACTAAATTAAAAAACTTCCAAAGGTGGAGATTCTAGAGCCTCTCTCAGTAATTTCTTCCTCTTCTTAACCAGCCATATAGTTAGAACGTTCTTCCCAGTATCCAGCCTAAATTTCCCGTGTATAATATACATCATCACCCCACTCTCAGCTGAACACCTCTTGCAAGGTGGCCAACTGCCTTTGTCTCCCACAAACTTCCCATTTGCTTTAATGGCATATAAAATCTCTCCTCAATAACATGATGTGCCCATTTGACCACCATGTTTATTCCAGGTTTACAGTCATAGAACTAACATAATTGAACTGGAGTAATCTCAATGAATGAACTGAATGAATTAAGCTGTGTATATGCATGCCTTGCAATGGGTCTTCCAAGATATACCTGGTACATGGATGAGTTCAGAACATTGGCGAGATCAGGGAAGGAGGTCGTATGTATTTGCCTTATTGGGATTTTCAGGAGACTATAAACAATTTGAATAAAGCATATATTTATTGTCTACATTAAGTGCATCTGTTTGCTCTGAGCAGAAGCCTTTTAAAAAATGTATGATGCACTATATATGCTATAATGTTATGGAGGGTGAATGCAGAAAAGTTTCATGTTGCTTAGTTACAGAAACAATAAACATAACATATTTATTGTCTCTAGTTAACCATTCAGCATAGTTCTCTAAAGCATTAGCTAGGCTTATTACAGCATAGCATATTATTTTTTAATGTTTACCTGGAGACATTTATTGCTCAAGCCCAGCTTTTATTAAATGTAGCTTTTCACCATCCCAGATACATTTTATTTTTATATTTTAGCAAGCAGCCATAAGCAGTATATATTTTTTAAATCTGCACTTCCAAAGAACATAGTCACAGGATCACACTCCTTTGCCATGGTGGTGTCCTTCTGCTTCCCACTTAAATAAAACTTTGTGGGCATTTCTCTTTATTGAAAAAGAAATAGCTGGCTATTGGTTAACACATATCAGCATCCATCATCATCGTTGCTGTCATCTCAAGTAACTGATGCTGCCATCCTTACTCAAGACCAAGAAACTACACAACCTCAGAAGTCCCATTAAGATCAATGCTAATGATGGCATACTTGCATCTCAAATGAGTAAGATTTGTCCTCTTTGAGGTAATTCCTTCTATCTTACAGAGGGACAAACAGAGGCTAAGGGAGCTTACATCACCCAAATTCTCAGTTTTAAGTCTGTTGGAGCCAGAGTAAAACATGGGTTTCCTGATTAAGAGTTCTAGATTCTAATTGCAAATTGTTCTGCTTTTTTGATCTGTAGCTTAGATCAAGAAAGCAGAGGGCAGAAACACCTGCTTTTGTTGTGAGGGCAGAAACACCAGGTTTTGTTGTGCATTTACTTTGTACAGCACAATTTGATCAAAAACATTACTTGCCTACTTCCCTTGAAAAAAAACTTGAGTTCTTGAATGACAAAAATTGCATTGACTTAAGTGGGACCAGAGCCAGTAAAACTGAATAAAGCATCAGATCATCATAATTGCAATAGGTTATTTTTTTTGGACAGTTGGAGCCATGTCCAGCTTCTTTAAGGCTGGATCTTACATAGCATGGTTTGGGTTTCCCTTCTTTAATGACACTTCAAGGAAGCCAAATGCAATTGCCATAGTTTGAGTGCAGGCGTTTGATTAGCCTTGAGATCTAGGGATCAGTGAGAAGTAACAAACCTGCAGCTTGAAGCTCTCAGGTTATATATCCTATCAAACCTAGGCCATCTCTCTTTGGACCATTGTCCGTTTCTTCCCTGCAGGAATTGTACAGTTCTATATTTGCTTTAGGATGAAACTTCATAAGCAACTTTTTAGCTCACCCTGTTTCATCTGAAATGGAATAAAAATGTGCATTTGGCAGTATTTTCTCAAGTCTTTTCTATACAGACTACATCCTGTTCTTGTGAATATCTTCTGCTAACTGGGGCTATGTGAATAATTGATGTTTTGGAGTAGTGGACAAACTAGAAAATCAAAGAAAATTTCACTTTGGGTCTCTGTTACTGTTCTCTTCATGGAAACAACAGCAAAACCTAAAAATATTTCATTTCAGGTTAAGTGAACTTGTTAATTTAAAGCTTTCTAAGGGTGTTGTTACACGTTAACTTAAATATGTGTTGAGATGCTTAAAACAGGAGTGCTCACACATTAAGGCACTAAACACATGCTATAGGCCCTCTGAGCAGTTTATGGATAATCATAAGCCTCTTCCAGCAAAGATTATCTCTCACTGATTTTGAGCAACTCATGTTGCAGTCATGTATGGCTGCTCCACAGACCCCAAACCAGTTAGGAGTGATCCCTCAGCATCCCAGGAGGAATCACTCCCAGCTTCTCTATCTTCCATCACAGTGACAGTGAAAGTAGCTGGGAAGGTACCTAAAGGTGAGAATCCCCTCCTTGGGGCTTCCCCTGTCTCCCCCTGCCCCCACATCCACATTCTCACCTGTGGCTGGTGGTGCAGTCGTGGGGGAGTGAACAAGGAAAGGGAACCCACCTGTCCTGCTGGCACCACTGCTCCAGCCCAGACAGTGGCAGTACTGTGGCAAGCAGGCATCCCCCTGCTTGCTCCCCCAGTTCAGCACTGGCAGCCACAGGTAAGACGGGAGCTGCTGGTTGGGTTTTGAGTGGGGATCTAGGATGCCTAGGAGTGCCAGGGGGGTGGGAAGCTGACCTGATCTAGGCTGACAGGGGGGGCAGATGGCACATGGCATGATGTCCCTGATCTGGCCTTGTGAGAGAAGGGGTAGGCAGCACAGTGTGGCAGGGGCTGGGGGGTGGGGGC
>NW_017729022.1:146065337-146098885 GCF_001723915.1 Gavialis gangeticus
GTGGGGGGCAGTGGGGGTGGAGGGTTGTGGGCCCAATCTGGGCAGTGGGGCAGCCTGGACCCAGTCAGGGCAGACAGCGGCTGATGGGCCACATGAATCCCAGCCCCTGAGAGCAGGTAGGCTGGGCAAGCCCAGAGCCAAATTGGTTCCTAGTCATGCCCCTGCTTGCCAGCCATCTGTTGGTAATTTTGCATTTAACATGCTGTACACATTACAGGGGTATTAACCCTTAAAGTGCAACTGCTCAAAGTACATGCTAACACCAACTAAAATTAGCACATGCTAATTGTAAGATGTCACTACACCCTAAGTGTGCTTTGCATTTTATTTATTCAAACTAAAGTTCTGTACATATAAGGCCATCAAAGGACCAAAACCTTATTATATAAATAAAATATTAAATGGTCAGAGGGGCTGAAATGGCTTTTGTCTTTCCAGTTTTCCCCTAAGGATTGGTGCATTGCATGGACAAATGTGAGTCATGGTTGCAAGAGTTGTCCGTTTTTCTTTATTTAAAACAAAAGATGGAGAAAAGGAGAAGATATTCAGTTTGAAATGCTCAATGGTTCTCCATTTTCTTTTGCTAAAATGCAAGATTTGGGCTCTCTTCTTTTTTCAGTGTTTCTCTTCTGTTTCAGGAATTCATTGTTATGATATGGGCTGGATTGTGCCCAATAGATAGTAGGATCTGGTACAGAGCTAGTAACCGAGGGAAATCTTACAGGTTACTGTACTTGAAATTTATTGGAGATGCAAGTAATTGAGTACTCACTGCATTATCCTTTCAGCTGGTTCTACAACCTTGCCTCCACTCTGTCCCTTTTATCTCTCTTCCTGTGCACTAGCCTGAAGAACTTCCTGAACTCAGGAGACCTGCAGAGACTATATCTGTGGGATGCAAACCTGCAGAGAAGCAAGTCATATTCTGGCTGCATACAACTATAGAGACCATGATCCATAAATATTTATGAATGTTCAGAGTTTGAACATGAAAACCCAGTTAGGTATAGGAATGCCATCAGAAAAAAAGTGTGTGAATATCTTATACGGCAAATAAGTAAAACTATTCTTTTACCTCCTAACTCTTACCCAAATAGCTCAGTAAAAGCTAATTCCCATAGTACTGTTTAATTCAGACTTGCATCCCCTTGCAAGAATTTGAGCTGTACTGTCTCCATAATTTTTTTTTTTTTTTTTTTTTTTCAATTTTTTTTTTTTTTTGTTTTTTTTTTTTTTTTTTTAAATTTTTTTTTTTTTTTTTTTAAATTTTTTTTTTTTTTTTTTTAAATTTTTTTTTTTTTTTTTTTAAATTTTTTTTTTTTTTTTTTTAAATTTTTTTTTTTTTTTTTTTGCAATTTGTATTTTATTGTGTTCCCTTAAGCACACGTTTTGGGACATGAATTTATACAGAGGAATATTAACAAAAAGACATCCGTCTCATATGAGAAATCTTCATTTATGGATCTGCTCAAACTATTTGGTAATTCCAAGATCTAAAGTTCTCCAGTGAGTACCACAAATGCATGATGTCCCTCAATGACAAATTTTGCTTTTAGACCTCTGATTTATTTTAAAGATAGGTAAAGCTTTGTGTAACAGATATTTTCTCAAGTCATATAAGAAAACCTGCAAACATAAATTTTTCTGATGCCAGTTCAACTGGACTCATAAAGCTGCCTCAAGCTTTGCCTGTTGTAAACCTCAACAACACTGCTATTAACATCAAAAGCAAAACTCCCATTGCCTTTCTTAGGCAGAATGAAGCTCACCTAATAATCTGAAGCATTTGGGGCCAAACTACTTACCGTTTTAGAGAGCTGTCATCCCTTACACTGGAGAACTGATAAGATGAACATGCATACTTTTTGAAGATGTGAAAAAAATGCGGCTCCTTGTAATATAAGCAAGGTGGCTGTTTACATTTAGCAAGTTTTAAGGAGTAATATTTTGATTTAATCTGACAAAGTACTTCACCACCTAGAGGAAGTGATATTTGTTAATTTAGAATTTGTCAACCATGGTAACATAGGGCATATTTATTTTCTGCATTTACTAGCATTTATTAGTGTTAGCAGAGTTTGAGTTTAGACCTGAGGAAGGGCATTCGATGCTCAAAAGCTTGTCCTGCAACTCTACCAATAAAAAATATTACAGAACAGAAGGTCAAAAAGGAGTGATTCTAACTGAGAAGTGTTATTCTTAGCCTTAAGATTAGACCCAACAACAACATTTTTAAATTTCGTAGATTTTATAGACATTAGGGCTGGAAGAGACCTCAGAATATCATCGAGTCCAGCCCCTGGCCCCAGGGGCAGGAAGTCAGCTGGGGTCATAGGATCCCAGCAAGATAAGCATCCAATTTGCTCTTGAAGGTGTTCAATGTAGGTTCTTGAACCACCTCCGATGGCAGGCTGTTCCAGACCTTGGGGGCTCGGGCAGTAAAGAAATTCTTCCTTATGTCCAGCGTGAAACGGTCTCGCAATAGTTTATGACCATTCAACCTCGTCATCCCTTGGGGAGCTCTGGTGACCATTCTCAAATGTTGATAGCATTCTTAAAACTCTTACTTTTCTCTTACATAATGTTTGTGTGTATGCACACGCGTGTGTGTGTGAGAAACTTGCTTATGAAGGCAGCTGAACTTTCTGACGAACTGTCTCCAAACTGTGAAAGAACTGCTTTGAGATATAAGAATTAATGATGGATTTCATCACTTGGCATTGTAGGTGCCTTGACTGGTCCACAAACCTATATATATACACACACATATCTACACACACACATACATATACATATATTCATAGATTCATAGACTGAAAGGCTGGATGGGACCTTGGAAGATCATGAGGTCCAGCCCCCACACCAAGCAGGAAAGATAACTGGGGGTCAGGTGATGCCAGCAAGGTGACTGTCCAGTCCCCTCTTGAAGATTTCCAGCGTAGGTGATTGCACCACCTCTGGAGGGAGCTTATTCCACAGTCCAGACACCCTGACTGTGAAGAAGTTTTTCCTAATGTTGAGCATAAATCGGTTTTCCAGGAGTTTGTGGCCATTATCCTAGTTTTCCCCAAGGGTGCCCTGGTGAACAGTTGCTCATCACACCCTTGATCGCTCCCTTAGTATAGCAGGAGTGTTTATGTGTATATGTTGGGGGGAGCCAAAGGGTAGAAAAAATGTTCAGCATTTTTATGCTAGTGGTATAGGAGCACTTTTAAAGGACTCTAATGTGGGGCCTCTCCAAACTTTATTAACCTGAAGAGCCTTTGAAGTGAGGGGGTAGAATCTAGTCATTGATTCTTATGCTATGCCTATAAGAACTAGGACCTTTAAATGTATGGATCGTGTCTTATTTCTTTCTCCCTCTTTCTTTATGGGAAATTGTCCATGGATTATTTTTTTTATCACTCTATCAATTGCTAATAAATTTTGATTGCATGTCTTCTGTGGGTTTTTGACCAGTGAAGGCACCTATGATGCCAAGCAAAGCTGACCCTAGTAGGGTGTGGGACCCAGGGCAAATCAGCCCGTGCAGAGCCCCACCTCCACTCCAATCCCATGTGCCCCAGACCTGAAGAAGCTGGCACCACCATTAGCAGTGGTGGCGATGGGGGGGAGGGAGTGTGTAGTAAATGACTGGATGCAAAGCCAGCGGCGCAAGAGTTGCCACAGCCGTTCCACCCAGCACCATGGGGCCCCCCAAGTGCAGGTCCTGGGGCAGTCACCCCGATTCACCCCTCCCTAGGGACGGCCCTGATGCCAAGTAATGAAGTCATAGAATCATAAACCTTTATTAAGTCTTATAAATGTTATTAGATTTTTTTTTTAATATTTAATTAACAAACCCCAAATGTTCAGAACATTGGGTGCATCTACACAAGATGTTTATGGCAGAGCTGCCGAATTATCTCCACAGTAAATGTCTCAGTGACTAGCCTCCCAGCTAACCCCACACTGGAGCACCCTTGTGCCGCAGCCAGCCCCTCCACGGAACATTGAGCCAGGTTGGAGCAGCCCTGGGCTGGCAGGCTGACCCCCCAGGCTTCCTGCCACCCAGGGCTGCTCTAACCCAGCTTAACATGCACATTAAGACAGTGCCTGAGAACAATAAACTGCAGTGTAATATGTGCTGGAGTTTATTTATTCACCTTAATTTCACATGTAGCTACACAGGTAATACATTTTACAGTTCAGTTACACTCTTCATTAATGAACAAAAATGAAGTATTTCAAAAGTACTAACAAGAAAGAGGCTGCCAAATGTCATTGACACTCGGGGGTGGAGGGGTGTATCTACACTTTCATTAATGTGCTACAGTTACTGCAGATTAAATTTAATACTGGGATAACCAAGTACTAAATTGATGCAGAATTACTTGTGGTACTGCGCAGTAATGCCAGCACATGGTTTTTTTCTGTCATTAACTGTGCAGTAGCCTAAAGCTACTTCACAATAGCATATTAGCACAGTTCTTGCCCAGCACACTACTGTGCAGTGTTATTAGGCTACTGTGCAGTTAGCATCTTGTGTAGATGCACCGAGGAAGAATGAAGCAAATTAGTACCCTTTATGCCTGGGAATATCTGAATTTACATTTGAGATAAAGAACCTAAGAATGCAGAATGCCCAAGTAAAATGTGTTATTTTTATTATATTTGCAAATGGCTAGATACTTTAAGTCTGTACATGGAGTGGGATGTGGGAGTTAAAAGCAGTATCCAAGCTGAGTCCGCTACTGAATGCAAGATCAGCTCAAAGACAGCTGACGTAGATCTGAAAAGAAGAAAATGTCATCAGGACCAGACTAGGGTTGTCATCTAATTATACTCCAGGCAGAAATAAAGAAGGATTTAAGAGAATGAAAAGAAAAAAAAGGGAAGAAACAATGTGGAGAAGTAATGGAGAGCATGAATAGGAGACAGAAGCCACCAAATAATTCAGATAAACTTTGGGTAGTTTTGTTTTCCCACTATTAGTAAATATTATTGTTTCCAAGGCACTATCATGCAATTGCTGGGATATTTCTGAAAAGCCATATTAGTTATTTTGTTACAATTATGCACTTACTTATGGTAATATAATATCCTGGCTTGCATATAGACATATAATTCTGGTGACCATGATTGTGATCTTACAGTGACTGTACATTTGTGTATTACACTCATTTTATAGATGCATAGATTAGTGTCATAAAGGACTGTTTTGATCATGAAGGCTGACTTCCTGTATAACATAGACCATAACACTTTCTAGAATTAATTATGATTTGAATGGCAGCATATATTGTAGAGGAAAAAAATCTAATCTTGATACAGTCATAGTGTGTTGGTAACTTGTTCCAGCACAACACTTAATTAATTACCCATGCTAGTTTTAAATAAAAATTGCAACCCACCAACCAGTTTTCAAACCTGATTTTTGAGCTTCATCCTCCAGCTACTGTATCTTGTTATACCTTTGCATGCTAAACTAAAGAGCTTTCAGCTAGCAGCTTTTTGTTCCTCATATAAGTACTCATAGTCCACCCATAGTTAAAAAAAACTGCTTAACCTTCTCTTTCATAAAATAAATAGCTTGCACTCCTTTGATCTGTCACTATATGTTTCTAGTCCTTATCCCTTCTCATAGTTCCTCTCTATTGCCTCTCTTAATTTATCATCTTCCTTGAAATGTAGACATGAGAATTTTACATTGTATTGCAACAGTAATTGTACCACTTTCAAATAGTATAATCTCCTGGATCAGAGTCAATACCCCCCTGTTTATAAATCTAATTATTGCATTGGCCTTCTAACCACAGTATCAGTCTGAGAGGTGGTATTCACCTTATTATTAAATGCTACTCCAATTGTCTTTCTGAGTCATTGCTTCCCCGGATCTAGAATCATAGAATCAGAAAAAATGAGGGTTGGAAGGGACCTCAGGAGGTCATCGAGTCTAACCCCCTGCTCAGAGTAGGACCATCCCCAACTAGGTCATCCCAACCAAAGCTTTGTCTAGTCCCCCATTCTGAAAGTATGACCTACATACCTTGCTTAAAAGTTTGCCCTAGCTTTTGGCTGTGTTGCAGTGCATATTTGTTTCTTGCACCCAGATTACCAGTGATCCAGATTGCTGTGTGTCAGTGCCCTCTTGAATACTTATTAACTCCTGATTTTGCTACAGTGTTCAAAATTTATCAGGAATGATTTTATATCTTCTACACCACTGATAAAGGTGTTAAATAGTGAAGAGTCAAGAATAAATCCCCCTGAAATATGAAATGAATACCGTATCAGATTGTTTTCCTCTCAAATACAGAACAGGGATATTTAACACGTTTGCCTTTTCTGCCCAGTTTTCATCAAATAGTGCCTGATGCCATTGTTAGTATTCCTCTTGGTCCTATCATACTTTAAAAATTCCTTAACATTGCTCTTTATAGTTCTTAAATCTTTTATGCATTGATCTGCCCATGCGCCTTTTTTGCTTCCTTTATCAATTTTTTACAGTTTCAAGCTTATAACTTATATTCATTGCTATCTCCTGAAAAAATTCCATTCTATGTGTATTATAACCTTTTTATAGCTGCTTTTATTCATCACTAAGTCAGGTTATGTTTTAAGAATAACTCTCTTTCACACACTATAGCTTTTAGACCATCTAATAAAATACTCTTAAACAGTTCCCAATAATCATTCGTATTTTTCTGTTTTAATTCTTTTTAATAGGTATTCTGGGTCAGTTTTGAGAATCTGGGCCTTCTCATATACATATAAGTCATAAACCAAGATAAATATTATGATTTCTTATAATGAGCATATTATAATAGAATTTGCTATAATAATATTCTCTATGTTGTATGAAATATATTGTAATACATATAATAAAATATATTATTATATTATATACACCAAGTGTATATACTACTGATTTACACATTTCCAGTGAAATCAATGCATGATCACTTGTTTTAATTCTAGTTGTAATACTATTCCTCTTTATCTGTCCAGATGAAGTCCCCTACAAAATTCTCTCTACTTACATTCTCTCTACCATATTAGATGCTCTACTTCTTGTGTTAGGAAAATGTCATGTATAATGTTTACACATTTTGAGGATGTTCTAATACTGAGAGCAAGAGACTTCCAGTGTTTGTCACTCATTTTGAGAACTTTGCATGGCATTTTTTCTCATGCTCATCCTAAGCACTTAAGGAGTCAGTCCTGTTGTCTACTATGGCTTGATGTTGAGTAGAAAACATCAATTTTTGCCTTTTCTAGTGTTTAGGCTTTTAGGTCCTTGATCAATCAGCATTCAAAATCACTGCTTCTAAGCTGTTTCTGACTTGGAAGCAAATAATGCTATTTTTGACAGTTTCATTCACCTCCCCTTTTTGTCCACTCAGTCCTTCCTACAAGGTTATCATTATTAATTTTGATATTCTAATCATGGGAACTTTCCAACAAAGGTACCTTTAAATACCACCTAGTTCAAATTTATCCACATAAATGTGCATTTTTTCCTATCTTTACCCAGGATCCTAGCACTGCATACCACTGGATGTTGGCAATTATATAATACTTTCTGTGTCTCTTGTTGCTTTGGTTCCTTTTGTTCTCAACATCATGATTTATACTACATGGAGGCATCTACACATGTGCTTTACTGCGGAGTTGACTAATTAGCTCTGCAGTAAAGCATGACCTTCTACACATGCAATGCTATTTGGCCAGAGTAAACTAATTAATTCCACCATGGGGTAGTACTGCCCAACACAAGTACTATCCTATGGCAGTGCAATTTACTCTGCCACAACACACATTTAGACAGTATCTGGGGCTGGCTATGGCATGAGGGTGCTACAGCGTGGGGCATACCTGACAGCTAGCCCTGTACTATAGCACCCTCATGCCCCAGCCAGCCCCTCCACAGCATGTTGAACTGAGGCAGAGCAGCTCTGGGTGACAGGATGACCCCCTGGGTCCCCTGCCCACCAGGGCTGCACTGCCCCAGCTCAACATGCTGCAGTGCTGGACGCATGTGAAGACGCAGCTCACAGGAGCAATACATTCTGGCATGAACTGCACCAGAATTTATTCAGATGGACTGTTTGCACATGTAGATGCAGCCAATGAGAGCTCATTTCTTCCTCTGATTCACCTTCCTTTTTGCTTTTAGTCTAACAGAGTAAGCCTATATGTGCCTCTTTTAAGCACGCTTAGCCTAAAATTGCCATGTTTAAGGCACATTAAGGGTTCATGTCTATATGCACATGCCCTTAATGCTCCTTAAAAATGGAGATTTAAGGCTATGTGAGCCTAAATTTGATGCCTGCATAAAGCAGGTATCAAATGTGGGCATAAATAGCTAAGTCACATTAGCAAACATGTAGACACACTAATGCACATGAACACAGTGTGTGTGAATGGATACACACCACATTAATGTGCATTAGTGCATCTGTATTTGTGCTAATACAACTTAGCTATTCACACCTCAGTTTAATGCACCTTAATGCACATTAGCATGTCCATGTGTAGATGTGTGGCTAAATCTCCTTAATGTGCCTTAAGTAAAGGCACATTAAGTTTAAGCATATGTAAATACATGTGTAGATATGCCCATAGTTTCCTAACTCGTCCAACTCTTCAGTCCTCTAGAAAAAATGGTTTTGCACAGGCCCTTCAAACATTCAACCACAGTTTGGAGACAGTTCCTCAGAAATTTCAGTTGCCTCCATAAGCTATCTACAGTCTATGAGGTATTAGCAGTATTGCTTTTGTGCCAATATTTACCATCAGCAATGGATCACTGCCTACTGATTTCAGAAGCCATTTTAATTTTAAAGTAATATCTCAGGTCTTGGCTCCAAGAAGTCAGTACATCATTTCATTGACTCTCTGTTCCTTGCAGAATGTTCTTTAAGTTTTACTAGAACTCATGAAAAGGACCGTCTGTCTGTCTTAGACATCTGTACATGCATTCACATCTTGTAGGCTGGACTGAGCAGCCATCCACAGCTATGCTCACATAGCTCTGTGTTCTGTTTGATCAGATCAGTTAAGACTTTTAATTCCTATAGTTTCCATGCTGAGAACAGAACAATGACTGAATACTTATAGCTGCATATTCTAGCTCTTCCATCCGGGGGCCTTAGTCTTCTCTACCTCCAGTTTTATAGAATGCTTCCTGGTCCTCTTACTTCTAAAGCAGTGGTTTTCAAGCTTTGTAGACTCAAGGCAATGCTTGGAAAATGCATATTCTTAGCTTTCACTGAATTTTTTACTACAGAAAAATAATAGAGTAATTCTTCTGTTGCAAGGAAGAACACAACAGGTCAGAATGTTTTTAACAGTATTATTTTCTATTTGAATTTCTGGGTTTACCTTGTGAATCATGTTTGCACACCCAACAATGCTAATATTGCACCACACCCTGCAACACTCATGAAAGGATCTGAAGGCACTCTAGGGTGCTATGGCAATCTGGTTGAGAATCACTGTTCTAAAGTTTAGAAAAGATTACCAAGATTTCTCCCTAGTTCCTTGGAAATCAGTTCTTATCTGTCTCCAAACTGGGGTGATCAAAACTGCAAAATCTGAGTTTCAAGAACTTTTCAGTTTTGTTGATGTTCTGTAATGTGGGAGCATCTAGACAGGATGTTTACTGCGGAGTTGCCTAATTAGCTCCACAGTAAATGTCTTAGCATCTACATATGCAGGGCTATTAGGCTGGAGTAAACTAATAAACTCTGCCACAGGCTAGTACTTGTAAATACAAGTATTATCTTATGGTGGAGGTTTTACTGCACAGCAGCACACATGCAGATACTGACTTAGCTGTCTGGGGCAGAAGGGTGCTTCAGTGCAGGGGCTGCAGCAAGTTGAGCCAGGGCAGAGCAGTCCAGGCCAGCAGCCTGAACCCCTGGACCCTGTGCCAGCTGGGGCTGCTCCAATCCAGTTCAATGTGCTATTGTCCCAGGCACATGTGTAAACACAGTGCCATGGAGCAATAAACTCTGGTGCAATATGCACTGGAGTTTACTGCTTCACACTAATATACACATCTACATGCACCCTATCTATACTTTTCCTCTCAATTTTTTTTCTCAGCACAACAAACATCTTTCATTTCAGGGGAAATCCCTTCTGGTTTCTGTTGGCAAAGAAAATATGGCACAAATGTTGTACTATCACTTTTCCATTGCTGGCCATTGTAGTACTGAATACAGAACAGGATCTGGAAAGCAAGAAACTTTTATTACCTCTTTGAAACTACACCCCACTAACCTGTTTGGGAGTTTACCTGACAATTCATTGTAGGAAATACTGATTAATACTAGGGTAAAATCAAGTTCAGGGTCATTTAATTTCTATATTTATATAGACTGATTTGTATGTACTGATTTTTCACTTTTTGGGCACAAATACGTGTAAAAGCTCTTGTGAGAGGAACAGCACTTTATAGGGCTATATCCTGAAAGAGATTTCTTGCTTGTTTTGCGGACTTTATGGTAGCTGACATAAAGTGACATACCCCCATTTAAATCAGTGGAGTTGCAATGATTAACCACGCTGGGGATCTGTTTCTTTCATTTTAAAATCTTCTTTTAATGTTAGCCATTTCCCAAAAGTAACAACCAAGCCTAAGGTGCGTCATTGTCAAAACATAATGCTTTAGGGGGCTAAAAAGAGATTATAACTTATGTCACCACTATTTTTCTTTTATTCTTATAGAGTTATGATGTTGCCCCAGGCATATACCATACCTTATTGATTCATTTTATTGATTAATTTAACAAGATCACAAATGCCTGTTAACATCCATGCCAATTGAGTGACTCGTAAATACAACACTTCTGTCACTGGTAACACAGAAAACACCATACCATCAAAATAAGCTGAAAAACAGTAGAAAAAAAGTAGCATTATTGCTTGGAAAATAACTGTTTCATATCCAGCTTCTCAAGGGTTTTGAGTACAGCAAACATGTGATTTAAAACAGGGACATTTGTAATGCTGGTCCATTAGATTTATAGCCAGTGCTGTATTTCAGTTTTATTAAATAATCTCCACCCAGACTCCAATGAGAAAAATTCAGCAATATATTTTGCTTCCAGTTTTACTGTCTCTGAAATTGTCCTGCTTTTAGTGTGTCTTTATATCTGTGATACTGAGTTCCCTATTGTATTGTCTTATAACTAACATAGGTAGTATTATTCTCAATTCCAAGGGCAAGTCAAAAGGATCCTGAATAACTGAAAAATGTTAAAGTATAGAATCTGACCTTGATAGGTTTTATATACAAAAGTTGAAGACTTAAGAAAAAGTGATAAAGGGCTTAGAGGAGCAAGAAACCTAATACTTCACTAACATCAGCAAAATGGCTGTGCACAGGAGGCTTTTAAGCAATCAAGTCTATACAAGCTAATTTGCAACTGATAGCACAAATTATGTTCAGATTCTTTCAGATTCTTCAAATTAACTCTTTGGATATTTTTAGAGAACTACTGTTTAGTTTAATCAAAGATACTACTAAAACCTCACTCAATGATGAGCTATCTCTTTACATTTGTCTATCTATCTATCTATCTATCTATCTATCTATCTATATATATGGGTCTGTGTAGATCAATTAAAAACATAAAATTCACATGTATATTCACTAACACCCTTCACTATGATTTATTTATTTTTACTGGTATTTATTGACATTTATGATCAGTTAAAATACTTGAGATCACCTTTGTAATCACTGTGCTTTGTTTACAGGTTGTATATAAAAATAATGACGTCAGGTTGGAATTATCTCGACTAGCCAAGCAAGGAGATCATAAAATGAAGATTCATGGTGTTGTGGCATTTAAATGTGAAAATGTTGCAACTTTGGATCCCATCACATTTGAAACACCTGAGTCTTTCATCTCTTTGCCAAAGTGGAATGCCAAGAAAACAGGCTCAATATCATTTGACTTTCGCACAACTGAGCCAAATGGCCTGATTCTCTTCAGTCATGGAAAACCCAGGCACCAGAAAGATGCCAAACACCCACAAATGGTGAAGGTTGACTTTTTTGCTATTGAAATGCTTGATGGTCATCTTTATTTGCTGTTAGACATGGGATCAGGTACTACTAAAACAAAAGCCTTACAGAAGAAAGTGAATGATGGAGAATGGTACCATGTAGACTTTCAGCGGGATGGACGAGCAGGTAATATATATATTTTTTAATTACAATTCATTTTTTATTTTATTCCTCTGATTTAAAAAAAATATCAGATAGATTTGATTGTTGCCTATGCATAATGTTCTAGTGTTAAAGTTGTACATCATCTGATAAGTAAGTAAAGGAGTTGTAATGAATCATTATTGTCAGGTACTGAAACACAAATGATTTCCAAGTACAATATGTTCTGTGAACATTTACTGGGTTATTGAGTACTAAATCTTGCAAGTAAATATATCATCTACTTGAGACGGAGGGAAGGAGGGAGGGAGGAAGGAAGGAAGGAAGGAGTCCCTGTCCTCCTGATAATCACTTTCATCATCATATTTTCAGAAGTAGCTGAAGTGGCAAATTGAAAGTGTAAAAAAGCAAGTAAACAAACAAAAGGAGACTATAAGTAATTGCCAGCACACTGAAACTGATTACTATAACCATAGGAACAAATCAAGACTCCCAGTCATTGGTTAATAGATCTCACAATAATTAAGAGGCATGCTAATGAATGATAAACAATACATTGTACCTAATACCAATAGAAGTGGAAATAAATTACTAATGAGTAAACATTGCTAGTCTTAGACCTCTGGCAGAACATGCTACATTTTCAACTAATATATCATGTAATAAAAATGGCAAACCAGCCACAAACCTATTCTATATTAAGTATGGAACAACTTTGTAGCTGCTTTACAGGATGCTTTAATTTACATGTGTGGCATGTTATCATCAAGGGCAACTGGGGAGCCCAGCTTCAGAGTTGCTCCCCAGTGCTGGGGTTGCCTACAGACCCATTTAAGTTTCCTGATGTTCAGGAAGCCAGATACTAGGGAGCTGGAGACCTCTAATGCTAGGCTTCCTGGATGCTGGCAAGTTTTAAGGGGTACATGGGGAGCTTTGGATTGGGGAGCAGTTTCCTAATGCTGGGTTCCCTGCATGCCAGCAAGTTGAGAGGGTGCATATGCATCTTGACTGAATGCACACTTTTAAAGTTCCTGGTACATGCAGAGCCGGGGATCAGGATGCATCTTCATGATACCATAAATGTTTAATAGGCACATATGCAGCCCTGAACTTTAAGATGTGCAACTTTTAAAAGTCCAGGTATGTAGAAAACCTGGGATTGAGTACCCTGAGCTTCACTGCGCACCAGAAAACTGAAAGAGACAGGGATCCAGTCACCAGTGCTGGGATCCCTGAGCCCCATTAGGCAAGTGGTGCAGTCTGAGGAACTTTATCCCAGATTGCAGAAATCTCACGTATTGCCAGCTCCTTACATGTCTGACACAGCAGGATGCATGGTTTTTCACATTTGAGATAAAATTCTTCAGATCTTGTTGTGCAATAAAATTAATGTCTGCCAGAGCCTTAGTCATATTAGATTGTATTTTACTCAACAAATGTTCCCACTGATATTGATGTGATTACAGATTTCATATACTGCCCCTAACTCTCCAGTAAAATGCCTGCTAGTGAAAGTGTCTTTATGTTTCAGTAGCAGTTGGAATGCATGCTGGCTTCAGCAAATAATCGATAGCCATTAGTTATAAGACCATTTTAAGGTCTGTGCTATAGTGCCTCTTGTAAGTATGATGTGAAGAGTTCATGCCAATATTCTGCTAAGAGTAAAACGAATCTAGACGTTTAAAAAATGGAATAATGTCCATCTCAGCAGTACATAATACGACTGTAATCCATCTCATTGAGAGATTCTTGAGAAATATACCACTAGCGCACACTTAAATGGTTTGTGGTTTATCCACATTACTAAAACAGCTAGATGGAATTCCAGCTTTAATTTATGTACACTTTGCAAGTGTATTATTCTAGCTGTCCGGCTGCAAACCTAGAAAATGCCTCCTTTGCTCCCCCTTGTGGATCTTGTATTCCTTTCTATTCCTCCAGGCTTCTTGCTTCCATCTCTTTGTTCCCTTCCATCTCCTCTTTTACCTTAGGTTGAATTTGGTTACTGCTTTTAAATTTCAGCCAAAGGTTGTTCACTTGCTTGCTATGAAACTGCTTTGAAGCAGAGTTTAAGAAATACCAACATCTTTCAAAATCAGATGGAATTTAAATGCACCCAGTAGCTTGTAGAGACTGTCATAATTTGTTAGGTTGAGGCCCCTGCAAAAGGAATGATTATACTTGAAAGCCAGAGCTTCAAACATATTCTCCAAATTTTCAGATTAAATCTACTTAATTTAGATGTCTTGAAAAAAAACAAACAAACCACTAGTAGCCATTAGATGGTCAGTGAACCTTACCTGTGCCTGCATAATTGTAGTCACAAACAAGGGAAAGTTAATTTAAATCTGAACTGAAAATCAGGCCACAGATTTAATTGTATTAGTCTACCTTGTTTCATGTCACTGTTACTTATTTACTCCTCTTAAGGTATCAAATACGCTCAAAAACCTCAATTATGATTGAGTATCCAGTGGTTATGCTATTTACACTGAAGTCATCATTTGAGTCTTCCCTTCTTAAAATGCTGTTTCAGTGGCTGAAATGGAGCAGTAAAATCAAGCTAGAGTCATGCCCCTGGGACACTATGAAAAGTAGAGGTTATTCCTATGGTCACAGCCATCACTATTCTGAAAATAGATACATTATAATTGTTTACATTTGGAGATATGCCTCTAAACTTTAATAGTTACATGATGACTTTGCCTTGCAATTTCCATTAAGAACCAGAGGAGTTAAGGGTAATGCTAAACTATATGAAAATCTTTGAAAACTTGCAACTATCTAGTTAGTTAGTGATAAATAATGGGATATTAGCACAGTACCAACCAGAATATTCATCAAAAATCAGAACCCAGCATGAACCTTCTTCATCAATTGAATAAATTTGATTGTTAGATTGGCCAACTACTGACATTTTTGCTGATTTTCTTTGGGGAGAGAGTTTGGGGGGGTGGGGAGAAGGATGCTGAGGGTGGTTTTTTACAGTAGCAAATTTCCCATTTAATGAATGACATTATTGCCTGAATAATAGCTAGTGAAATTTGACCCAATAAAAACATACGATAAGCATGTTAAAAAGCAGATCACAGCAAGTTTCTGTTTTGTTTAAGTGGAAAAGAAAGTATTTTAATATATCATGAGCTAGATTCTATTACATTTACTCATTTTTGGTGATCCTTTGCAGAATTCCTTGATATTAGCTACTCAATATGAGTAAGTATGGATGAATTGGAACTTATGAATAGGCACCTTTTGTCGTACTCCTGTTCCAGCCAAAACCAGTAAGCAGTGAAGATCTGAAATAGTAGTAGTTTATTTACAGTTTTTGCCAAAACATTAAAATAAAATGGACAATACAAAGCATATACAAATAAAATAACATCATTTTATTCTTATGTCTTACTAAAAGCATACAGTAAGATTATGCATTCTACCAGTTTACACAAAATTCAGACAGAACATAGTGTATAATGACAGAAAAGAAATGGAAAAATGAAGCAGTGAACAATAAAACAAGACAGGAAAATTCTGTTTGATTTTTGCCCTTATAGTTCACAAGTATAGCACAAATAAATGTAAGGAGTATAAGACAGGGTCCAAAGTTTTAGAAAGAAGCCAGATCATTATCCCAGTATTTAATATTTCCCATTAATGGAGAGAGCCATTTCCCTCTTATTTCTTTAACAAACGTTCAAGACCACAGATGATGATTTAAGTCATCAATCTCATTCTTCCCACGAGAGCATTTTCTGTCTGAATATGAAGTCCAACACCACTTGCCCATGACAACTGCAGATTTCACTGGAGTGGATCTCATTTGAGTAAAGACCTTTCACTATTTGAAGTTTTACACCACAGACAGTCAGGTTTCTAAGCCCAAGGAGTATTTTATAAAGCTTAAAAAAGGGGAAGTCAAGATAATCTCACACCCATCATATCATCTTCCTGCTGCCATCTTTAATATTTAAATTTATGTCCTATTTTAAATACAGAGGAAATATTGAGTCAGTGACTTGCAATACCTTTCCCAGGCCATTTATCTGGAGAAAACCTTAAGAGTGTGATCTTGTGAGCTTTCCAGCTGCTTGGAATCTGGACTGTTGGATACATATTTGAACTGAAGCTAAAAATGTCTCTTTGTAAGTGTAATCCATGCCGACACACCCTGGCAAGCCAGATTCCAGATCCTCAGGGTGCCAGTAGCCCTGGGAAATCCCTCAGGCAGGTCTACTGACACCCTCACCCTCACCACCCAAGAATTTGGTCCATGTCCAATAAACACATTAGGTTCTTGATTATATACAACTATATGCAGAAAAGAAATGATTAATCAAAAGAAGAAATATATATATATATAGTTAATAATAAAACCAACAATTTGAATAAAATTTACAACTGCAATATTAGGTGAATAATTCCAACACACGGGTGGTCCCACTTGCATCAAACAACCTCAGTAATTACATACCTGGTGATAGCCCTCTAAAACAGTTTCCATCCCATAACCCAGGTTGATTTCCCTCTGGTCACAATCCCCTTCCCATAAAAATAAATGGCAACACAGCTTTAACTATGATCCACTATATGGTGGAAGTGAGGCTTATACTGCTCCAGGGAAAGTGGACTCTTAGGTCTTCCTTGATAACTCAGAAAAGAACAAGTCTCCAATCAGCCACTGCAGGTAATAGGCTTCTTTTCTTTAGTTTCCTTCAGAAAAATAGACCTCCTGCAAAGACTAGGGGTTACGCGTCCATTCACACACCCATGCAGATTTGGGATTCACACAGTCTGCTCCCGCCCCAGGCTGTCTCTCTGCCCCAGCACCTCCACATGGAGACAGGGGATTCCCTCTGCAGGTCTCTGTTCCTGCAGCATGAGCTTTTCCAGCTCAAACAGAGGACTTGCCTCTGCAGGTCTCTGACCAGGCAACTTCTCCCAGCTCCCAGCCAGCTTACTAACCTCTCCCCACTCTTTCCCTGGGTACTTGTGCCCCTGCATAGCTCCAACCCAGGTGGGAAATCAGCTTCTCCTCGATAACTCAGGCTCTCCTCTGTTCTGATGTCTGCTCCCTGGCAAGCCTCAGCTCTTCCCTCTGCCTGATGGGGTGGAGGTGGGGAACGATGGGGCTGAGTCCCTGCCCCTCTCTCCAGGTTGGCTTTGCTTTCCTCCAGTTTCTCTGTTCCTCTCTTCCCTCACTCAGCTTGTTTATGGCTCAATAGCAGCCAATCAGAACCCTTGGTTTGCAATGGGGACTTTAGTCACAGTTCAAATGTTCCAATAAAAATCATGCACTGTGCACAGCATACCCTCCTGCCTGGGAAAGCAATTGCACCCTCTGCAAACTTTTTGCCACCTTTCTTGCAAATTTCTTAGGAACAGCTTACTCACTCAGCATGCAGCCAAGTGAGCCTTTGCAGATATTATATAAGGGTTGCCCATCCTTGCTAACAACACTTCCTAAATTCCTGGCAAAAAAGAAGGGCCTTCCTTGTTCTTGAATAAGTAGCTTAAATAATCTATTTTATGCAACCTTTTCCTTTTCATTTTTATAGCCTTAAATCCAGTGTAGTGGTGCCCACTGCTAATAGAAAGCTATGACATTTTTCAAGGATCTTTGCTATTTTCCTTGACTTCAGTATTGGTTGGATCAGCAAGTACCTCAATATATTTTCTAGTCTTTGCTCACTTCCTGATTCTCAGCCAGAAGGAACATCCACCTTGTACTGCAGAAGCAGTGATCTGCTTTGTCCCAAGCACATAGGGAATTAAAAAAAAAAGAACAGATGTGAAGAATTTACTTTAATTAGGCAGCAACTATATTAAAGGACTGTCTAGGGATTATCCAGTAATAACTGGGGTCAGTGCAGGTCATGAGTCCTTCTTTAATTATTTCTACCTGGTGGAAAGTTGCAATCAACCCTGCACCCCACAACACATTGCATTATAGAGGTGGGGAAAAGAGGCTGTTTCAGCACTGATGAGACATGTTGTATAATACCCTTAACCCCATTCCCCATCTGCTTTAGGGGATGCTTCCCCTTAAGTACAATTTCAATTGTGGCTTATCAAGGAATTGGGATCACTACAAAATAAGTGTCTGCGCTGAACATGTCCAGCAAGAGAAGTGAAATGAGCTTCATGCCTCCACTCTACTTCCACCTTGATTCCCAAATTAACAGTTCTTTTTCTAGTACCAAAAGTTGTCTATCTCTTTTCCCATATTGGGAAACATTTCTCCTAGTAAGTTCTAAATATCTTGGGTACTTAGAATGATATCTTTGGTGGGTTCTTTTGAATCTTCCCTATTTCAAATAATTCACAAATCTTGTGGTTGTGTGAACCCGTGTAGGTGTGACAAATCTTTCATGGTACCAAGCCAAGCCTCTCCTGCCATGACAGTACAAATTTGCCTCACCCATAAGGCCCAGATGTCTCGTTGCCTGCCTGTGGACCTAGTGCATAGTTCTGTTTGGTTCTGAACAAACACCACTCTTATAACCTTGCTCCTGTAACATGCTTAAGCAGCAAAAGTAGCACATTCAGCATGATCCAGGCAACTGGTCGCTGGCATTCAGATGTATACATATGAGGAAGAGTTGCATTCCAGTGATTTGAAAGTGCTGTTCTTAACTAAGCAATAATTGGTTATCAAACAGGGCATACCCTCTTCTCTGGGGATCTGTCTCTGCTGTTTTGTTTCAGGTATATGGAATGAAGCAGCTAACTCCCTTCCTTAGTATACCTCTCTCTATGTATTTTTTCACCAGGGACTAGTTCCTCTGTATAACCTGTGAGACATTATGACTTAACTGAGGTGGTCCCCCTTCTCTTTACAGGATTGTTTGAAAAGGGTAGCTATGCAGCTATGGCATGCACATTTTAACCTTTTCAGCCAGAGTGTATATGCATTCTAATCAGCAGCAGCAACAACGGTCACCTTTTTGTTAGCTGGCCTTTCCATTAGGGTTGGGTATTTAACCAGTCAAATAACGTTAAGTCAATTGACCAGTCAAATAGTGATAAAAAAAATTATTAAAATTGCCAGTAGGTCCAGGTAATACACTGAAAAAGCACACATTTTCCATTATGAAATGTGTCAAAAATTATATGTCTATCAAAAAAACTATGAAAACTGTAGGGTTTTTTGGTAAAATTGCCATAAGCTTTAACCAGGCAAAAATATGCAATCAACTGACCAGTCAATTGTCAATATTTGACTAGTCAGTTGACTGGCTTGCTAACCCTACTTCCCACTGCTGTTTTCAAACTACAAGATAGCCTTCAATCTAGCAAGCTAGGAGAAAGAACATGCTATTTTTTCTTAGGTTTTTTTATGCCTGCCAATAAATGGCTATAAGACTTCACATCATCACTGTAACTTTATAGATTAAATAGGGTAAACATAGAAATCAACATAGCTGAAGCAGCTGCGGTTACAATCTCTGTGTTTAACTGATCACAACTGATGAGGCAAGGTTTAGAAATATGTCTGTGCATGAATGTCTTACTTCCTGATAAACAGACTTATGAAAACTAAATTGCTGAGATAATGAATATGATTGAAGAGGCTCATTAACACGTACCTGAGGGAAATGTTTGGTGGTTCTGCCACTACAATACTGCCAACTTTGCAGTAAAGGAAAGAGGGAGAAAAACCACAAAACAGCTACAGACCTGCAAAGCGTCCTGCAACACATTAAGGCTGGGTTAATAACTGTTTTGTGAAACCTGAATGTTGTTTAAGTTTATGTTAAGCCATTTGGCATATTCAAGGATAACCTTACAAGGATTTTTCAAAACACCTGCCATTCATCTATTCGAAATCGTCATTACTCAGAGAAAGCAGAGAGAAGACTTATTATTCTTGTCAACTTCCAGTTGTGTACAGCACCGTAAAGCAGATTGTATCAGCAGTTTTTCATGGGTAAGGCAGCATTTAAAGGATAAGAAGGCATTGAGAATTTGAATTAAAGTCAAACTTCTAGTTTAAACACTAGAAATTGTAGGGAGGAAAGCATACAGATCTCTCCAGAGCACATAATTAGAGGTTTAGTGTAATCACTGTTTCACTGTAAGTAGTACTTTCTAAATATCCACTGCAAGTATGGTTGTTTGGGCTTTTTACGCACACACCACTCTTGAATCGCCACACTTACACATTTTGATTGAAATAACTATTTGAGGTATTGGTTGCATTCAAAGTATAAACAATCTCAGTGACCCTATGAACCTTTCCACTCAGACAAGTAGTTTTCAGGTTTGGTTGTTTTTCTCTAAATTAGTACAAAAGGTCCAACTTCTGATCTTAGTTGGTTTTATATGGCACCTGAGATGATGAAGGTCAAACAAAATTCAATAGGTCATAGCAGAAGCCTGACGGATGGTGATGTTGGGAAAACAAATAGTATTTTATTTAGATTTTCAAGTTACATCAGGTAATCAAGATTCATTGGTCTGAGACCAGTCAAACCCTGAAAGTACCAGTCTTTAACTAGGCTTTTCCTTTTCTCTCACATAACCCAGAGTTCAAACAAGTGTTTATAAGCAGTTGCTCCCAGGCGTTCCCTTTTTTGCAAGAAGAGCTAGAATTTTTTTTCTAACAATGGAGTGGTCAAATATTATGTAAAAGAAGCCTCCTTTTCCCAGAGGGGATTGCATTATCTCACAAATTGGCTGCATTATTGCTGCTGTTGTTGTCACTGTTGTAATAATAATGATAGTAGTAGTAGTAGTACTGCAGTATCCAGTACTGCAGGAGCCCTAGTCATGTACTAAGATCCAATTTTTCTAGGCTCTGCATAAACAGAGAGCAAAAATGAGACCTCAGAGATTTCACAAGCTAAGCTTGTAGTTCTCATACTGTGCAAAAACATTTTCCCTTTGAGACCTCCTTTCCAGGCTTCCCCTTTTGAGACCACCTTGTGAATCTCTTTCTTTGTCTTTACCTTATATTATTTGATACAGCTATATGATAGGCCTGTGCAGAGCAGCTAGTAGTCACTTTGGTTTTGGCCAATTCGGGGGACAGTGATTTGATTCGGTGATTCGAATCACTGTCCTGAATTGATTCAGCTGAATCTGATTTGGAGATTTGGCCACTGCTGAATCGGGTAAATCTCTGAATCAAACAGGCCCCATCCCCTGCCCACTCTCCCAGCCCTGTCAATGGCTGCCCTGCCCGCCCCAGCATCCCGGCTCTTTAAAAAAAGGAGCCCCGCACCCAACAGCTGCTGCCAGGTGGGGGAGTGATCACTGCTGCTCTCTACTGCCTCATAATGCATGCGGGGCTCTGCCACGACCCCCACCCACCACCCACTCTCCTAGCCCAACGTCCTACATGGCTGCCCCACCCAGTCCCAGATCCTGACTCTTAAAAAAAAACAAAACCCACATTCACCGGCTGCTGCCAGGCAGGGGTGGGGGGATGATCCCTGCTGCCCCACACTGACCCACACTGCATGGGGGGCATCTGCCATGAGCTTCAAATCAATTTGAACCTTTTTATTGGTCTCCTGATTCAATTCAGATTTGGAGATTCAGCTGTGGAACTGGGCTGAACATCCTCCAAATTGAATGAGCACCCAAAGCTTCACACAGCCCTACTAGATGGCCATCCCCTGAGCTTGACAATTCTGGTGGGAAGCATGGTTGGTTTGAGGTTGATGTGAACTCCTCTTTCCCTAAAACAATCAAATTATTTCCTTCCCAGGCCTAATGTGATACATGTATACCCTACCACATGCCTTTCCTATCTAAATAGGTTTTTTTTCTTTTTATTCTTGTTGTATATTTTTGCTCTGCTTCCTTGGCAAAAATGATATCTGTTTGTATCCCAGGGTGAAAATTATTCAGATGTACTATAGCATATTGATTATGTGGTTGAAGAACCCCTTGCTCCAATTCTGGAAATATATATGGGCAGTCTGAAAACCAAAAACATGGTATGCGATAGAAGAACCTCAAAAACATGTAAATAACTATCTTCTAGGATTCAGATGTGCGGTCTTTCTGTCCTGGGTCAAATCTGAAACAGAGACTAGAACTGAAATTTTGAAAAGTTTCTATGAAAAAGGAAGCTGCATTTTTAGGAATTTTCCCCTCCTTCCAGTTCTAGTTATCCTAGAAACTGGCATATTCATCAAACATCATTTAGTTTCCAGAATTTAAAGCAAAACATGATGCATCCTAGGGTTATAGTACAAGAAGTATGGTGCTTTGCTATTTACTTTGAGATGCTTCATTGAACACTGGCTCTTTTCACATTTTTTTTCACCTCCACCTGCATTTTTTTAGGGTGGCACTCACTCCATCTTGCTAGATAGCTGCCGTTTCAGGATAGCATACTGAACTCATGAAAATATTGTAAGAGTTGGCAGCTTTGTTAATGTGTGTGGGATGTACGAGATAAGATGGGAAAGAGCACCATAGTGAAGCCTATGAATAAAGTAAATGTTATCTCTGTAATTTAATATGCTATAGAAATAACACAGGATGTCAAAATATAGGGGGAATAGTAAAATAAAGTCCTGGGATATGTGATTTTGTTACATTTAATTATGCAGTTTAATTAGATTTAATTAAACATAAATTGATTAAACAGACTTGTGGAGGAAGATACACAGGGTAACAGAAAAAAATATTCTTTGGACCATTTTATGGTCTTGTGTAAATGTGGGTTCATACTGTGTTCCTGCAGAAGGTGATAAATGGCCCACCCCAGAGACAAAATAGAATGGGTACAGTACTGGGAAGAGCATAAAAGCATGAAATTTAAATAGGGAAGCTATATTAAAAGGGTCATTTTCTAGGTCCAATCAATCCCAGACCTTCCTTTAAAAGCTACCTAAAATTCTGCTGTTTGTACAACATAAGTCAGAAGCTGTTCAGTTGTAACTGGTATAGGCCATGAACTCATTTTGCATATCACAAGTATTGTATATTTTCCCCTAGTCAGCATGGGGAAAAGGCCCTCATTATAGATTTGAGTATAAGCAGGGAGGGGGTAGCAGATGCAACCCACCCCTCACCAACTGTCCCCTGCAGCCTCTGGTTTCCTCCACACCTCCCCCAACCCCCAGCACACAGGAGCAGTGGTAGCTCTGGCCCTAGTTCCAGGTCTGGGGCTGCCAGTAACACCACTGTAACAACTGCTGTGTGGTTGGGCTGGCGCTAAAGGCAGCACATGCTCCATGCTTCCTGCCCCAAGCCAGAGCAGTATCCGAGCCACAGCCAAAATTGTGAGTTGAGGTGAATGGCAGCAGCAGGAAGGGAGGTGGCACAGCGAGCAGGCAACAATGGAGGGGGAAAGGCAGGACAGGAAGGAGGGGGACAAGTAGTATGGGAAACTACTTGTATTCTTTTGTATCTTACCCCACTGCAGTGGGGAGGATGGGGGAAGAATTTAAGACATACCTCCTAAAATTGTATTCTAGACATGGAAAATTGTACCAAATTTATAATTTTCCATATTTATACTCTAATTGTTGAGGGATCCTCTTAATTAATCCTCTTAATTAATTAATTAATCCTCTTAATGTCTAAATTCAGTTATATAGGTATTGTTTTATTGATGCAGCTGATTATTAAAAACTGTGGCCAGATTTTTATACCTGAGTACCTACTTTCAGGTCTTTAGCAAGTAGCCTGAGAGTCAGAATTCCTGACTTTGAAAATAGCTTTAATGGAAATTCTGTGTGGTCAAGAATCAAAGTAGCAACAGAGGTATTTAAATATCAAATTAGTCAAACATCTTTTGGATTCTCAATTTGAAGAAGTTGGGGCTTGGATTGGAAAAAAGGGCCTAGTTAAACTTTCAGTATACACAGCTCCTTCCGCTAGGAATTGAAACTCCTGCTCTGATTATATTCTAGAGAGCCCTCTAACCTGCAGCAAAATAGTCCTCTATGGCCATGTCTACATGTGCTTTTACATGCACCTAAACATAATGTGCATTTGCCTAATGAGGGTGTGTGGACTGACTTGGGACTAAAGTTAGTCCCAAGGCAATGGACACATACTGTGTTAATGCGCATTAGTGCATCTACATGTTCATTAATGCAGTTTAGCTGTTTGTGCTAAATTTGATATCTGCATATGCAGGTATCACATTTAGGTACCAACAGCCTAAAATCACCATTTTTAAGGCACATTAAGGGTGCTCATATGTAGACACATGCCCTTAATGTGCCTTAAATCGGGCTAAAGTGTCTTAAATTCGCATGTAGATGTGCACAAAGAGGTGTTAAAGAAACTGACTTACATACAACTTTCAGCCATTTTTATACAAAATTGTAAAGATGCAAAAAGCCACATGCCTAATTTTCTCTTTTTTGAGTCCTCTTTAAAAGTAGGAGGATTGTTTTTGCATGTTATCTAGCCCACTCTTCCTCCCCCCCGCCCAAAAAAAAAACCAAAACAAAAAATGGCTCCTACAGGATTCTGCCTAACAGGAGTGGCAAAATATCACACCACAAACACTTTTAAGGTGTCAGACAGCAGAGTATTTGGTCAGACCAAATTGTGACCTGTTAAAGTGGTCATTTTTCCATAGAGCTTAGGCCAGGCAGGACTAACGTGATCGTGTAGTATAAACTCCTGAATAGTACAGGTAATAGGATATCAGAGGAACAATACAAATGCCTAGGTTTTTAAGGCATATTACCTTTATTTTAATCTGATATTCATATAACAAAATGTCTGTGTTTAAACATCTTTGTGTGACCCATCTTTGCTTCAGTTTGAAAACCACAGTTGAATGTAGGTGCTTGAAAAATCCTGAGAACATCCTTTCCACATGGCATTCCTTGGGGAGCTATTACATTGTTGAATTATTTTTTCTCAATATATAATCATTGTTATGGCTTCTGTGCATTTTGATGATGCTGTGAACAGTGTCTCTCATACGTCTGGATGTCAGCATGCATGTGATCTTTAAGTGTCCGGTTTTCTTTGATAGTCTTTCAAGATCTTACCCAGCATAAATCATGGTACTGTATCTTGTATCATGTAATGTGGCTGGTATTTTATTCTAATACTTTGGTATGTTAAAGGACTTTACAGATTATCCCCTTTTCTGCCCTTATTTGAATGTGAAGATGGAATCATATTAAAATCTGCATGCTTACACAATTATATCTAAAAACACATTTTTAAAAATGATCTTACTTCATCATTTGGACTGTCTTCAGTGGCACATGTAGGTGGTATGATTCTTTACATTCACGTTCTTTAACTAGGCTCTCCTTGCTTTAAAAAACATTTGGAGGGTAGAGTGTCCTCACATTTGTTCATCTAACCTATGTTTGTACAAAGCATCTGAAGCTTTTCAGAGGCTTCTTGCCCAACTAGTAGATCTAACATTTCAGGTTTGTTGCTGTTTATAACTGGAAGAAAAAGTAAATAAATGTTTCTGATTTCTGTAAGTTTTATTTTCCTTCTGTCTCCTCTGTGTAACGTGCACACATTTAGAAGTAAATGTCAGCGGCATTGATTTTTCTCTGTGGGAGAACATCACTATCTTTTTAATGATTGGCTGCCTGGCAGCTGATGAGAGTACTTTCCTTCCTCACAAACAGTCTGATCTAAAACCCACTGAAACCAATGGGAGTCTTTCAAAGCCCTGTATCTTTGGCTCCAACCCAAAAATATTGTGCTTTGTCTTGGAGCGTTCATTGTCAGCAGAATGCCTTGCTTGGGATCTTGAGCCACCTAGAGGATAGTGCAGAGAGCTTCTGTAGATTACACTGGAATACGTTTCTTTTTTGCAGTGAATAATACTTTTTTTCCCTGCCTCTAATCACTTAAGTAGATTTTGGTTTTCCTGCATTTAACAGCATGCAGTGTTGTATGGAAATATTTCTACATCATATACTTCCTGAGAGAGTTTAAGTTTTATTATAATACGAAATAACTTGTGTGTCCTTTTCTGATTTTAAAATGTACAAATACAACTTCCAGGGCTTTTATATGTGAGGTACTTGGCAATAAATTAATGTTGTATTCAGAAAATAAGGGAATAAAGCAATGATGTCCAAATTCTCTTGAAAATCTTACATTTTTGTTGTTTCTTCCAAGGTACCATTTCTGTGAATACTCTGCGTACACCTTACAATGCACCTGGAGAAAGTGAAATCCTAGACCTAGATGATGACTTGTATCTTGGGGGCTTACCAGAAAATAAAGCTGGCCTGGTCTTTCCAACAGAGGTGTGGACAGCACTCCTCAATTATGGATACGTTGGCTGCATTAGGGATTTGTTTATTGATGGTCAAAGCAAAGATATTCGACAAATGGCTGAAATTCAGAGCACTGCTGGAGTGAAGCCTTCATGTTCAAGAGAAACTGCCAAACCATGCCTTAGCAACCCGTGCAAAAACAATGGCGTATGCAGGGATGGGTGGAACAGATATGTCTGTGATTGTTCTGGTACAGGATACCTTGGCAGATCATGTGAGAGAGGTAGGTTTCAAGAGACTGCTCATTTGTACCTTGTAGAAACATGCATGGTGATTAAACACTACAAGTCCTACATCAAATGTTGTACTACAAACAAACAAACAAAAAACCTTTTTGGTCTGATTCTCACCCTACATCCACTGATTTTAGATTGGCACAAAACTAAATTGGAATGACCTTTAAAAGGTGCAATTGTCCTTTTATTCGCTATGGATATGAGTTAAGAGCCTACCTGCCCTTTTCCTTTTCTTTTTTGGCATTTGGAAATCTCTGATTTATTTTTTTTACACTACTGAGCTGTGAAGAGCTGTGTGATAATATCACAAATTCCTTTTGTCATTAATTTACCAAAATGTGCATCTGTGAAATCTGAATTCACCACTGAGTGGGCATGTCTATACAAGATGCTATATTGCCATAGCAACAAGCTACATTGCCATAGCTCATCGCTATGGCAAAGTAGCAACTAAAAATAACTGCGCTGCTGGGACTGCACAGTACCAAGTCCACAGTCTGGGTCATGTGTAGATGCAGCCTTTGATTTTAAACTAAGGCCTGATCTTCCACCAGTATAATCGCTGTAATTACAAAAAACTTGCTCTTGCCAGGACTTCAGTCATGGAACTCAGCAGTGAAATCTTAGCAGTCATGACAGGATTTTTCCTCATAACCAAAAGTCTTAGGAACTCAGGCCCCAGGAATTTAAACTCAATCTTTAACAGGTCAGCAAATACAGTTAGAGATCATGTTAAGTAGTAAAATAATTTATGCCCTAGGTTAATGAATATCCCCCCTGTCTGTGGAGACGTGTCAAATCACATAATAACTAACCTATTTAATTGAAAAAATTAAGCAGGGAAATATTTGAGTGGGAAAGTACATTTGTAATTTAACAAAAAAAATTAAAACTAAAAATAAATTATATAATGAACAACTGGTTTCATTGACACTTTAGGAACCTGTATAGATGGTAACATCTCAGTGATAAGAGTCTCACATTTCAGTTCTGGCATTGATATGAATTTGGCACTTTTCTGAGTTCCATATATGATCTCCTCTTATACTAATACATATTTTTTCTTCCTCTAATATGCTTTAAAGTAAAATAAAATTGAATATTTAATAGTCCATTTTACTATTGCTTATAAAAAGTTACAGTACTGTTATATTTAAATCAACATGAAACAGGATCATTAAAGATGTTTCTACTTCTCTGCGTTTAAGACTTAGCTACCAAAAATTTACAATGATTTATTAAAGTTGCCAATGGTCAGTTCCTTTATTTTAGTCATTTAAATTTAAACCAACTTCTCTGTTTTCTTTTTTTTGTTAGGAACCTTTATTTGTATATTATAATATTATCCCTACTGTAATTTTTGTTAAAGTAGTAAAAAAGATCCAGCCCATTTGTTATTATGTCTCAGGAACTAGCTATACCATATTTGTTACACTAGGACTTAAAAACCAGGACATCAGTTTATTAGAAGATCAAAATGTTATCTTCATCCTGTTTGGACAGGAAATGTTCAAATGTCAGAAGTCTTATTTGTAAAATCTTATATTGCAATTGACATACAGTATATTTGGCTTCTAGCCAGAACTTAATCTTCAAGTTTATTGGCTGGCAGCTAAAGTTATTTCTGTCTAGTTCAATTCATTTTACTAGGCAAAACCTAGAGATTTTATACTTTAAAAAGAAAACTGATGAAAGGGTCAAATTTATAGAGATAAATGGAACCCTGAGGAACTTCCATTGCTTGTACTAAATGTAAATAATTAGCATATACATGAAGACCTGAGATAGACAGATATCCATATATAGATATATATCGATATCCATCTATCTGTCTATCTATCTATCTATCTCAGGTCTTCATGTATATGCTAATTATTTACATTTAGTACAAGCAATGGAAGTTCCTCAGGGTTCCATTTATCTCTATAAATTTGACCCTTTCATCAGTATATTAAAGATTTCATATATATATATTAAAGATTTTAAGCCCTTTGGGTGGAGGCTAGTTATTCTGATGTCTTCTGATTATTCTGTTGCTGGTGGAGTGAAGCTGGCAGAGGGCATAATCAAACTGTCTGAAGAATTACAAAAACCTTCAGTTAAATATGCATGGTGTACCACCCTGTGGCAAAATTCCGCTATTACATATGGCAGAAATAAAATAGGACTTCTCTTTCCAAGTCAGAAAGTGCTAAGAAATCTTTTCATACAATCATTAGAGGCAAATAAAAAAAAAGTCAGCAAATATGAAAAGGAGAATTTAAAAGCAAACTTTGTTGTAACAATTAATCATAAACCTATTTGACAGGTCACAATATTTTGTACAGACTCCTTTAAGTCTCCCATTATTCTTTGCCGCTGTATATTTTCTAACTACTTTCCAATTTAGGACATAATTTCCTAGCACGTATAATGTCTCCTACTGGGAGTGATGGTATTATGGTATTGTTACAAGCTTCTTCACAATAGTATTTGGCTCTTGTCCAGGAGAGATTTCTGTGCTCATTCAGTCAGTGCAGGATCATTTCCTACCCTCGGGTTTCCCTATCCAGAGAAAACTGCACTGAAAGCAGTTCTCCTTCCAGTAATATTCCAAGTGGTCATGCATTAATATGATTATAGCTTTTGGGATGCTTAAAGCAAGAGTGTTGGCATCTCACTACACAAAGTTATTATAACTACTGCCCATGTGCACTAACTGATAAACTATTGTATTAAGTGATATGAACAACACAATTATAATTGTTGTAAGTAATTAAAGTAAAATAGGAGCTTGTTCACTTCAGTGAATAATTCAGATTTACAAACAGGGAAATCATGTTAGAATAAAATATTTGAGATTAAACAACTGGGATCTGTAATTGTATGTTAAGTGATTAGGATATCTGCTATAAACAATGGCTTGTCATTCCCCTTAATGATGCTAATATTTGTTTGCTGTGAAGAGTTCTTTACCTGACAATTCTATTGCTCATAAAGAAATAATCTATTCCTATACATCACATTTTATAATACAATACCCAGACCTGGTCAGTTAAGGCACTAAAAAAAATTATAGGGCCCAATTGCCAACTTATCTTATTCTAGCCTATTTAAAGTTGATATTGTTCTGTGTATGTGCAGAAATTGGGCTTGCTGTGCTTATTCTACTGCTGCAAGCCATTCTTGATTTATATGTAAAGAAAATATTGGTATATTTTGTGGACTGGCTTAAGTTGTTTATGGAAATAATAGCAGATGGAGGGACAGATGTCACAGCAACCTAATTTGGCTTCATCTCCAGTTTTCACTGTGGATCACAATATGTGACTTCTCAGCAAAGCCTTTCACAGGTATATACTTTTGACTGGACAATAAGAAACTATGCCCAAGAACAACTTTATTGAATATAATGATGAGGGAAAAACAGCAAGCAGCTGAATCAATTGCCATTTTGGGGTGGGGGGGATAGAGATGAATATTTTTCTGTATGAACTATCTCTGGACATAAAAAATAAAAATTTCCAACTGAACAGTTATGAACTATATGGAAAGCCACATTTCCTTTTAAATAGTGTTATCTCTGATCCATTCAAAAATGATCAGATTTATCCTTCCCGACCTCTTCATACCTTACTTCTCAAAGCAGTCCCACTGAAGTAAAGTGAAGAAAGGTGTCAGAATGTTGTCCCTATTCATTAAATATTTACCCTAATGTTGATTAATCATTTCAGCTTTCACTCATATTTCATTGAATAACTACTTACAGGTCAAGCATTGTTTGAGACTATGAACAGAGGTCCCTTCATTCTAGGGTTTTGCATTTTTCCTTTGCAACTTACTTTCTAAAGAAAAGAACATTAATATTCAGCATAACCAATCTTTCCATCATGTTTAAACCTATTAGACCATGTCATTGCAAGTCTCTTTTTTATCAGAAGAAGCCCCTTAAATGGCAGAACATGAAGCTATTGTATTCAGTTATGTAGATTATGGTAAAAAATATTTAAAAAGGAGAAAAGTACTAAAAATACACCCACAGATACTTATATGCACATCATGGAGGTGACACACTGAAGCCACTGGGACTACTCTTGACAGTTAAGTCATTCAAGTGTTTCAGTGATCAGAATCTCTAGTAGTTAGAGGTCTGGAAATAAGAAATACTGGAGACAAATTTTGTTCTTTTGCACACATGTACAGGAATCTTGGAGTTCAATGTGTAATTGCTGGGTAGGAGATATGTGCACATTTTTCATTATTTTTCTATGGTAAGATTAACAAAGATTACTCCTTGTTATTTGTTTTATTACAGTAGTGCCTAGAGATCCAAAACAAGTTCAGGACCCTACTGTCCTAAGTATTGCACAAACACACAGGGCCTTTCTATGTTGCCTCCATCATGAGCCTAGGAATACTGCTGAAAAGTGCATCGCTCCCATACACTCTGGTCTGCTATGCACCAGATCCCAGAAGTATGGCGATGTAACTACCACAAAGTCTGCCCAAGGAGAGACCATGAAAACAGAAGCATATACACAGGGACTCTCTAAACTGGCTGTTTACCCTCATTTTCAGGACATGGCACACAGGAGCAGGGGCTGTCATGGGAGGCAATGTCAGACTCCATGAGGAAGAGGTGCTGAGTATGTGGGGGCCTGGTCCCCCTTGGGAAGAGGGTTGTCACCTAAAATGCATACAACTTTCCACATGTCACCATCTTAGGCCACCCTCCCCCCCTCAAATAATGGCCTATGCCATTGGATGTGGTCACAGACAAAGCAGCACCAGTTACATTAGGCTTTCTTAGTTTGTATGGTTAGTGAGCATTTTTTAGAATGCCACAGGTGATATTATAGTACAGCTGCTTCTAGTGACATAGTTAGTTGTAACAAAGAGATCACAGGCTTCATTTCTTAACGACAAGGAATTGGGGGGAGTTGGTTATTGTTCACAGACAATTCTAGACACTAACATCACGGCCCATTTAGGCATGGTGCTATCCAGGTTTATTTGTTGAATAGGGCACCAGCAGAAAGCATGGCTCGTAGATCAGTGCAACGTATTCAGAGTTTCCGGCGCCCCTTTTATACAATGATCAAAACAACTTATGTTATCAGTATCCACATTCTAGTTTTTACCAAATACTCAAACATCTTTAGGTAACATCATTTACATCCTATTGCATCAGACACTGCAACCTTCTTACTCAGTGGAGGGACTTGTTTATGAGATCTCTTTCATCTTTGTTTTGGTGATTTGTAACCATCGTATCCATTGTTTTCTATCCACTGGCCTTCTGAAGCCGATACTCCTAACTTCTTCTGTGCTTTGCTTACAGCCTGCTTACAGTCTGCAGTAAATTTGAGTGTACATCATATCTCCCATGAGCTCCCTCTTGCTGAGCCATAAAATCATGCCAACATATAGCATGCTTACTTTCTTAAAGAAGTGCCATCTCTTTGAGGATGTACATAGCATATTCTTCTCTCCAGTTCTGCTGAGTTTGTGAGCTGTGGACACAGAGACTGCAGACAGACATTCAAAAAGCATGAGTCTGAATTGATTCAATCTTTGCAGGTTAGTCTAATCTGGCGTTAGTTTAATCTGAAGTGGTTTGTAACCACACAGACATACCCTCCGGACTGAAAAAATGCAGGCACATCCTTGCAGTGACTCAGGCTAGAAGCTGGAGGGTACTACAGCAACCTTCCCCTCCGCAGTGCTGAGCTGAGAGGAAGCATGGCCAGGCCCCAGCAGGACATTCTGATTAGAGAGGGGTTTCCCCCTCTTACTGCTCCTGACCAGTAAGGGAGACAGCAGGGACTTGATAACAGAGCATTTAGCACCCCATCAAGAAAGCAAAAGCCTCTCTCATTAGTTCAATTTCTTCTTAAACAACTTTTTCTAAGGAAGGAATGGAGGAACATTACCAGCTAACCTGTTGATTAGCTCCAAAAATCCTTGAGTAGGCACTGTGCTGTCTGCCTTACACAGACACCTCTGAGCATTAGCTAGCATACCACATGCTGGCTATGGTCTGTGCTGTAGGAGAGGGGAGGGAGGAATCCCTGCTGCTGTTCCTGCTGTGTCTGCCAGACCTCCAGCTAGGGAGCAGAGGGGCTGGGCCAGCCTAGCTCTCTGGAGCAAGGATTCAGGGGGGCTCTGGCTTAAGTTAAACCAGGATGGGGTCTGGGACAGACATTGCATAAACCAGTTTGACCCAAATCAGTTAAGTCTGATACTACATTCAACCAGGTTGATTTCAAACTGGTTTCAGCCATTTTCAAACTGGTTTATGTGCACTGAATGTCTGTTCTGTTACAGGTTTAAACCAATTTCTGATCACTTAAACCAGTTTATGTCTGCCCCTAGCCAGAGAGTTGACATGCTCTTTTTCCCCCAAACATGCAATGAAATAGTGAAAAAGATAGTGGAGGGGGGTGGTGGATTTAGAGAAAAGTTTCACTGTCTACCCCTCTAAATAAAATAATAGTACAAGAGAGCACTTCTGCCATTTATGCACAGTTAACCCCAGCTGAGACAGGTACACAGACCATAACAAAATGGCACCTGAGAGAACCCACTATCATTCTTTCCCCTGTAAGTAATGCAGCAAAACTCAAAATAATTTCATACGCTATTTGGAAAAAAAGAGAAGCTTGATTGAACAGACTTTCCTTATGAGACTCCTGAACACTTCATTCATTTTGAAGTTTTTAAAACTGTGACTATATTCTTTTTAAAAAATATTCAAAACAGCTTGAAATCTTTTTATTTATGCTATGGCTGTCTTTGTTTATGCTGATCCAGAGATACCTATAATTGACTCTCAGTGCCATATCAGTGACTTGCCATTTGTATTCTGATAACATGCTGCAGACATCTAAAGTGGTCAAGATGTAATTACAGACAAAAACAAAAACAACA
>NW_017729022.1:146103885-146107185 GCF_001723915.1 Gavialis gangeticus
GGAAATCTAAGGGCCGGAGGGTTGTTAGACCTCCTAAGACAGCCAGGGCCTCTCATGTATTGTCTCTGTTAGAGGTGGATTTGGGGGTCAGATATATATATAGAGCTACAGCCCACCCTCACATACCCTATAAATATACAGAGGCCCCAATAAAGTTCAAAAATATATTATACATTTGTGCTCACAACAAAAACAACAAACCCCATGAGTTTTTATAACACTTTAAAGCAGGAGGTAGCCGGGGCAATATCACAGCCAGTCAGTCACTAGTGCACAAGGACTGGTCACTTATTTCTAAGGTATACAACAATCCAAGTCCAATATCTTTATCTATCAATGCACTCAAACCTTTCTTAGATTCTTGCTAGATTTCTACAGCCTTCCATGCCCTTTCTCTTTTCTCCATAGAAGCCACTTTATTGCTCCCAAGGCCAATCTACTCCATCCCAAATGAAGAAATCTTTTTCTGTTTCTGGCAATACTTATTTTTAAAATTCTTGCTGCCTCCCTTCTTTCACTGCACCCATCAGTCTTACTTCTTTCTCCTGCCATCTGCTTTTTGCCATTTGACCCACCTTTTTTGATTTCTTCTTTTTTTTTTACCCCAGGGTACTTCCTGTTAATTTATTAATAACAGTGTCATAGGATAATATAAAAAAAAGTTTGATGAAACTAGCAATAATGATGTTTAGTATAACTGCATACCTGGTACATAGTTTACTTATAGATAACTGCTCTATTCATACAAACTACCGGGTATGGACTTTTTATTTCAAGAACAGCAAAGAAAAAATATTTGTACATCAGAATTAATATTCGTTAAGACATCAATGACTAAAAAAATCCATATTTTAAACCCAACTGTGAGCCATGGGAAGTTACGTGAAGACATGGCATTTCAATGATTGCCTAGCACCCTTAAAGTCAATGTAAAGTTGGCATCTGACTTAATGGGAATGGGCATGGAACTGGGTCTATAATAAGCATGAACTCAGAGGAAACCATATGCTGCAGACAACATATACAACTGATTGAATTTCACAGCATTAACCAAACAGAATAAAACCAGCAAATTGTGTATTGTAAGTTTGAGCCCATAAGCCCTAAAGCACTTGATTACTTGAGGAATTGCACTAAACTTTGTGGAATTAGACTCTGGAGAAAATTATCCATCTGGGTAAATGTTTTCAGAGCTGGTCTCTGAGAGAGTAAAAAAAAATAGGAGCAGTGGGCATTTTCCAACCACCATCAGTTTACATATTTGGTTCTCAAAGGAAAACCACCGTAGTTTAGTCCATAAATTCTGCTCTTTTCTTCATGTTACTACAGGTGTATGCTGTAACCCTCTAAGTGAATCTCCTATATATTTGTCCCATTTTTGATGGGCAGAAGAGACAAAAAAAGGCATTGTGAATAGATTTTCTAGGGTTTGGGAGGGTCTTTGAAGAAATCACTGAGTACCTAACTTCCTTTAAAAATTTAGGCAATACCAGTCTATTCTGATACTGAGATCTTGTCTCCTCAACTCCATTGACCTCAGTAGAGTTTATGTCAATTTACACCAGTATAACAAAATCTGGCCCTTATAAATTTTACTAGATACATTTACAATGCCTAAAGAAACATTCTGGGAGAGAACAGTCTTACCATTAAAGCTGGCTGAAATGCCTGTTCAACTTCATTGGTACGGTAAATGTATCATCTTTGGTAATGATATCTTCAAGCACATGTGCAACTTCTGTGTCTGCATACTAAATCTGCATTGATGTAACCAATGTAGCAGTTTTAACAGACTAATTAGCATGGCTGAATAACTTTGCCAGGTAGTTGGCTCTTTAATTAATCCACTGGCACAGATGTGGCTACACAGCTTCTGGTTTTAGGAGGTGTCAAACCCAGACTAGCACACTATGCTTAAAGGACTTGCTATCAGGAGACAATAAGTTATGCCTATGTGAAAAAAATGTAATAGGAAGTGGTGAGGCATTTTGAATCCCATAGATTCAAAGTGGGGTGGCATAGAACTGGGCCCATTGAAATCATTTTATGGTCTTGATACCACTGGATTTGATCTTATCACATTCCTTGTTTTTTTAATTATATCGATATGGCTAATGAGAGAAAAATTATCATGACCCTTCTGATAGTTCCCACGGTATATTCAATGAAGTCTTTTCTCATCTGTTAGAGCCAACAATCTATTTTCCTGCCATTTGGCACATAACTGGCATCTTTGTGACAGTGTGAGGTTCTCTAGCCTAGCATTTTCTTTTTTTGATTTCTAATGAACCTGTGTACTTACCGGAGGGCCAATGTTGTCAGCCACTTCCTATTCATTCATCAACATCCAACACTTTCCATAACTCTCAGTTTCCAAATGTGTTAATCTTCTTTGTTCAAATGATTTTAGATGCAGAATAATTTAAAGTCCTTCTCTAACGTCAGTATTAAAAATCAATATCCTGTTCAGACAATGTGGCACTTTAAAAGGGGTTACATCATAACGTCCTTGATGTATTCACCTCTCTCTTTGTACTGACTCCACCAAAGTTTGGTTCAGAGTCAGGAGTTTTCCATCATTATTTTCACCATTTCCTATAGTCCTACTAGCCCAGTTCATGGACTGTGTGGACTATTTGGCTGCATCATAACTCAGACCAATTTACTGCCCATTTCCCAGCCACACTGACTCCATGAAGATTCTCAGAAACACAACGAGTACTCACTCTCTGTAAATAATTGTGCCATCCCACATACAAAAAATTCTTCATTTTAGAAGAATTTGATAAGTTTCCCACATGCCAGGAGAAGAAAGCTGTGACTGATTGCTCAGTGTTCAGCCCTTTTTTCCCTTTAATTAGTTTTAAATGGACTCCTTTGTAACATTGGGAACTGACAGTTATTTGCTTACCTCAGATTTTTTTTTATGTTACCCTCAGTATGCCAGCTCCAATTTTGATCCTCTTGTTGAAGCTGTCTTAATGTTCATAAACATTGCTTGATCACGTCATAGAAGATCATTACTGTTTCAACACAGACAAGAGCAAGGTGATGCACCTGGGGAGGAACAACCGGCACCATACCTACAGGTTGGGGAACTCCCCCCTTGTCAGCACGGAGGTGGAAAAGGATCTTGGAGTCATCATTGACTCCAAGATGAACATGGGCCAGCAGTGTGGGGAGGCAGTTAGGAAGGCCAACCGCACCTTGTCATGCATCCACAGATGCATTTCAAGCAGGTCAAAAGAGGTGATCCTCCCCCTCTATGTGGCACTGGTCAGGACGCAGTTGGAGTACTGC
>NW_017729022.1:146107197-146117676 GCF_001723915.1 Gavialis gangeticus
AGTCAGGGGGGATCAGCAGGCATTGAGGGAGTCACTGTTCCCCCGAGCACCGCCAGGAGTGACCAGGAATAACGGTCACAAGCTGGCAGAGGGTAGGTTTAGGTTAGACATCAGGAGGCGCTATTTCACGGTCAGGGCGGCTAGGGTCTGGAACCAACTTCCAAGGGAGGTGGTGCAGGCTCCTACCCTGGGGGTCTTTAAGAGGAGGTTAGATGAACACCTTGCTGGGGTCGTTTGACCCCAGTACTCTTTCCTGCCATGGCAGGGGGTGGGACTAGATGATCTGCTAAGGTCCCTTCCAACCCTAGAAACTATGAAACTATGAAGAGTCACTGTGAATGTGCAGCACTTTGTGCCCCAACCAAACCACAGAAGCAACCATTATGTATTTGTCTATTATACTTTGAGGGTTATTTTTATCTTGGTAATAACCATATCCTTGATATAATAAGAACCTTGATAGGTTCTTATTAAGGTTTAAAAATATTTTCAAGTAATTATAAAAGTGGCCAACTGTCTGAAATGAGCTTCCAAGACAGGAATATACTACAATAATTACTGCATAGCTTTTACTCACTTGGACACAAACTAGTTTGGAAATTTTGCAAAGACTCACTTGACTTTACACATGTGCATAAAGTCATCTCCACGCACATTTTTTTTTTGCAAAATAGGGAACTTAACAGGGTCAAATTGAGTTAATTAAAACAAGTGTAAAATTTCCTGTACCCTCTCTTCCCCCAAAGCTGTATGATTTTAAATCAATGTTGATTATATATTCTAGTAACAACTGTAATGCACCATTTTTCAATTTTGTAATGTTGGATTGTTTGGATATATGGCTATTGGGACCAGTTTCAGTACATACAGTTTCATTATTTATTTATTCTTGATTTGCTTCTTGTACATTTTCAGAGGCCACCATTTTAAGCTACGATGGAAGTATGTTTATGAAAATACAGCTCCCTGTTGTGATGCACACAGAGGCTGAAGATGTGTCGTTGCGATTCAGGTCCCAACGAGCTTACGGCATTTTAATGGCAACCACTTCTAGGGAATCTGCAGACACGCTCCGGTTAGAGCTGGATGCAGGACGAGTAAAACTAACGGTCAACCTAGGTAACAACCCTCACCTCTCCAAGAAATTAACATCTTCAACTATGCTTTCCTTTTCCTTTTCTTTCCTTTTCTTTCCCTTTTCTTTAGTTTTGCTTGCAAACATTTATTAGACAGCCTGTTTGACATTCAAAATAAAATGAAATGATATATATATGTACGTTCAACAGGTACATATATAAATACATGCGCACACAAGCATACACATGCATTATTTTAAGTAACTTATTTTGTCCTTTTTATTCTTTTTTTGTATTTTATATTATTTACACAGTCTAACATCACCCATCATAATATATTTTGTAGTATTGTGTGTTCTGAAAAGAGAAGATCAGTTTGTCAGCATCGTTATTAGACACAAAATAAAAAAAGTTTAATTGGCAAATTGGTCACTACTTACCAGATTCTCCATATTAGCAGCTCTAGAAGTCAGATAACATACAATTCTATGAGTTAAGTAAACAAATACAAACTGTTTATATATAGGTCAGTTTAACTTTAGTTCCACCAAATAATTTTCTAGGTCCACATATAGTCAAAGATGTTCTAATTTTCACATGTACAGACAGTATTGTATATTATGTCAACTCATGGGTGTGCTTGGTCTTCTCTTTTTAGCAGTCAAGTCCATGGTAAAATCCATCTTCTGTTTCTAAACAACTCTGTAGTGATATTTTTGTGTCAAAAAATAACACAACCCTTCAATGCCCAAAGACTGCGGCCCTCAGCAAACAGCCAAGCAAACACATAAAATACAGGCCCTTCTACAGAAAAAGAAAATGCTTTCCTGATTTGGAATTTCATTAACAAAATGTTACGTTATCATTTGCTCTTATAAATACAAAACTTACACGTACTTTCATTTTGCTGATAATAAACAATCAGAATTTGGAAAACAGTAAAAACACACCAAATAAAAATTAATATGAATTCAACCAAGCAATTAATTACCCATGGTTATTAGGTTTGTATATAGTGTTTTCATAGTTGTATCATTAAGGTGTTGCAGGTGATCTTGTGAATTTACACCCAAAGCCCGATATGTACAAATGTAGGTTACTGAATTGCTGTCCTTATGTGTAGATTTCAAAAGGGAACAGATTAAAAGAGAACCCAGGGATTTTCTGTTTTGACTGTTCTCTTATATTTCCCTCTAGTGACAGCATAGGTTTACTGCAAGCTGAAAAAATGGTTTGAATCACAAAATGGCAATGTGGAGCCTTTTTCAGGAAAGCTTTCTGTAGAAAGAGATGTGTAGATGCTGGTCCTTGGCTGTTTGCAGCCACTTTTCTGATGCGGTTGACGACACATGACAAACTCAGCTATATGGAAACAAAATCTAGGTTTTATATTATGCTCCTCAAAGGCACCGACCAAAAATTACCATACAGACAAAACAGTGGTGCATATATCTTTTTTAAAAAGTAATGGCTACAAATCTAAAAGAAAAAAGCAATAATGCCCCAGAACAAACCAATATATTTTCAGACACATTAGCATGCTTGCTCTTGAGTATGCTCTCTCTCCCTCAGGAAAGTAAGTAAAAAAAAAATAAGTATCTGTGTTAGCTGCAATATTTATTGCACAAATAACAATAATTAATTCTTAGGAAAGGAATTAGCTGAAGAGAGTAGGTATTTCTTAACTGTTGGGGTTCCTAAATGAAATATTCTTTTCTAGGTATCATTATAAAACACATAAATACAGGCATTGCTCTCCTATGAGTTGGGTGTGTACATTTAACTGTGAAAAGTGCACAAGAATATAAATGGCAATATTTAGAGACAAAGAACATACTCTGTATTTTCCTGTTTGGTTGGGGAAAAAATAAAGGAAAAGAATATCAGCCTTTGAGGTATAGTATATAACAGTGGTCCAAGATGTACGATTGTAGCTTGGCCTGCTCTGTGCCCCATTGTGACGGAGCACTTTTTAATTGCACTGAGAAAATTCACATGTTCTTTCACAGATGGGGAGAAAGGTGCAGCCTACTTCAGTTATGCATCTTGGACAGTTAACCATGGTTTTTCACTTAGATTTGTCACCATGTAGCTTTGTTTGAAATTGGCCATTTTTTTCTTATTGTTTTTTCTACTTATAAAGTTTGATCAGTTTATCTGGGTTACAGCATTATGTAAAGATCAATGATCTGGAGTGGCCATTTTTGCATGTGTCTGTCCCCGGAAGGGTGGACTGTGATTTTATTGGATGTCTGCAGCTATTACCTTGAAGGATAAATTTTCATTTTTCATCTATTCTTCCCCATCTAGACTGTATCAGGATTAACTGTAATTCCAGTAAGTGCCTATTCAAAATTTTTAAAATGTTATTCCTCCAGTTTAAGATTATGCAAAGTAGATGAAAAAACTTGTTTATAGTTTACAAGCACTTGATAACTCAGTATTGTTTCACTATAGTTAATTAAATTTGCGTGTAAACTATCATCATACTTCCCCTACTTCAAAAAGAACATTTTCCTTTCACTGCTGTGCGTAGCACTTTTAGCCACAGTAACATATTAAAGATTCCTAAGATTTTAAATATACATAGAAGGAAGAGTGAGAACACAATGCATAACTATCATGCCAAATTATTCTAGCTGTGTTACTTTTTAGATGGCAGCAAATGAAGTAGTAAAATAGTATTTCTGATACTCTGCTGTATCTTTTACTCCCTGTTTTCTTTACTGTTCACCTGTAATCTATGGTGACACTTTATTAACATAATTGTCCTGACTAGAGCTCACTTTCTATAACTCTACCAAGAAATAAACTCTATTTACTGGCTGATTAAAATGCAATTAGTTTTCCTAAACCCATGTTTTATGGAAATGTAACATATGGGTAGTATCACAGTAAGGACATTATGATATCTGGAAACAAACTATATTTGTATGATGATTTTTTACACTCTAATCATATAAGAACTCTTGAATTGCATATTTTTCTCTGTGATATGCATGTTTATGGAGCAGAGGGAAACATTTGCCAGATGAATTTACTAAATTTTAACCTTTCTGATATTATTTGATTAAGAGACTATATTCTGAAAGGAGATAAAGGACTGTGATTTTATTTTGAGTCTGTGGAGCTCCTGAATGGTGTCAACAAAATTATCAATAGTAAGTACAGTAGTTTTTAGTTGTTGCTTTTTTATTATTTCTCTCTCAGTTTTTGCTAGCCAGATAATTGGCACTATAATACTATTTAAAAGCAAAATAAATTACTTAAACATGTTAAATGGCACTAATAACCACCCAAAATTTATTTGCAGTAATTACACTTAACATTTTACTGTGAAACTGCACTTTGTCCTATATAATATATAATAACATGCAATGCAGATAGCTCCTTGAGATAAACAAACTTAATGAGTAGAAAAGTAATACTTAATTTGTACAGAAGATAATTAGAAATCAAAAAGCAAATAGCTTTTAGGTGAGTATTACATTTAAAAATGTATTCATGCTTAAATCTTCACCTTTCTTAAAATAATGTAAAATGAATCTCTGCTTACTTAAATGGACAAAGGTGGCTTCTTCATAAAAACAGAGTTCTGTAAGGGTTTAATTCTAGGTGAAAGCATGTCCACATCCTTGCCACCAAAAGTACACAAGGTCATGGAAGTTCCCAACGCTTAATTTTTTACATATATTCAAGAGAGGACATGTATTTTTCTTGTCTGGGTCTGTATGATGAAAATATTTTTTGAATATAAGACAAGTGGTTTTTTGGCATAAATGTAATGCAGACAACAATAGATATTAATAGAGATGTTCTTAGTATGCTACAGAATTTGATAAAATAGCTCATTGAAGGGAATTACTAACTTGGGAACAACATAATAAATCTATAACATATATACTTTGTTTTTCATTGACATTGGGAAAGATTAATTGTCATTAAAATAAACTAAAATGAAGCATTCTTGTTAGTATTATCTTAGTGTTGGACCAAGAGAGAATATACAAAGCAGAGCAGATAACGTTTACCACAATTAGAGTATATACAGATTTGAAACCAGCAGAGCTGGTTTTACTGAATTTCACTGTACTGGCAGTTTTACCATCATTAACCCTTCTTGTTCCTCAAACAGTGCTGGTATGATTTCCTTGGTATCAGCCACTCATGACAATCATTTTCCTTTGCAGTTTGTTTATGGCATTTTGCTATCCTTATAAAAAATGAATTTTCACAACTTGTTCTAACTTCCATTTCTTAAAAGAGATTTTTTTATGTTTTTAGCAGATTTGTTGAGCTTTCATTATGTGTCAGGGTAAGTAGTATATAGTTAGTTACTTACAGTCACTGTGATTGTTTAATGCAGTAACACTCCCTGGCCAGGTACAGACATTACACTTTCACCAGTATAGGTGATTGGAAATCAGTCCATACCCATAACAGAAAAGAAGTTTAGCACACAAACTGGCCTATACCCATAACAGAGAAGAAGTTGGGCATGCATAGACTGGTTTAAAAATGGTGGAGCCCAGTCTAAGATTGGGTTGTGAATGTGTGTTCTGTCTGATACAGTTTAAACTATGCAGCTTATAGAAAATAACATAACTTAGATTGGGTGCATCTACATGTGCATTTTAATGTCAGTAGCCTATTTTAATGTGTATTAAAGTGTCACTAAAAAAACTGTGCTATTTAGTTAATATGCATTAAAATATGCAAATGTGCATTAAGTGTCACTTAAAAACCAGACTCTTTAGTTAATGTGCATTAAGACAGGTAAATGTACATTTTCCTAGTACCTCAGAATAGATTTAATGTGCACTAACTAAAGTGCATTTGTGCACATGTAGACACATCCATTGATTCCACCCCACGCTTTTTGAATGTCTGTACCTAGCTCCTGTTCAGTTCCTGTATTTCAAACTTAAGAACATTTTCTTGAGGTTGGTAGCCCCTGCTTACTAAAAACAAGATGTATAGCTTAGAAGATTTTTAATGGGAACTCACTAGTAATCCAAACAAAGTAAATTGAAATAAAACAACCTACTTCGACTTAATTTATAGTATATTTCTTTAGTGGGGCTTTGATTTTCTTGAAAGCCCAATATATCTTCCCTATTATAGGTCCATAAACTTAAATTTATTTTCCATTTAAAGGAAATGATTTCACAGATTTGAAAAAAACTTCCATTGCCCAGAAGAAAAATGTTTTCTTTACTGAACTCACCACTGTAATTCTGCTCTCCAGACTTTGACAAGACTAGCAATAGGCTTAAGGGCAAGCAGAAAAAGTTAATCTTCCATGAGTTTGGAGATGTAGCTCTTGACACCCACCCCATCCAAACAAACAAACAAATTATTCCTTTGAACGAGAAAAGGAAAATATACATTTAAGTACTTTGTTTCCTGCTATGGCTAGGAATCAAAGGGAATAAAATATCACCTTACTCACACAGTTTGAAACCTATCTTTTGCTCCCTGCAGTTCTAGTGATCATTTCTCAATGGGCTAGTCAAAACTGGGATTTCTTGGGCAATATATTTTTATTTCCCTTTTGCCTTGATTTGACTTTATGCACAGGTCTTCTCTCAGATGTTGATTATTTATATTTCAGTATTATTTGCCAGGTGTCAAGTTGCCACTGAGCTGTGGCCAGTCAAGAATATGATGGCAATTGCTTATTACTGTGGTATAGTTGTGAAACTGAAGGCCAAGTGACTGTTTTGAGAAATGGCTTTTCAGCACAAATGGTCTATAATTGATAAATGGATGACAAACAAATGTCACACCAGATTCTTTGTTTTATATGAGACTAGAAAAATTATTATCTTTCCACATAAACATAGGCAAGTGTAAATAGTCTTATGCTGACCAGTAAAGACAATTGCTAAAATGTTGTCATACATCATCTTAAATCAGTCTGGAGTCTGCTTTCAGACTTGTATATTTACTAAAACACATTGTCTACTGTGAGAGTGAATTATATGATCTTTTCAAACTATGGGCACTTTCAGGTCAAGGCTGAGATGAGCACCAGGTCAATGAGAAACCTTGTATTACAACTGGTGTGCCACTTTGCTTTTAGGTATTCATAAACACAGGGATTCTCTCAAAAACAAACAGAAGGACAAGTGCCAGCAGACAGCTCAGACAGCAGCATGGGGGTGATTTTTTACATTAGCCACATGGTAAAAAGAACTTAGACTGGGTATTAATGGAGCTCATTCTTAAAAGCTGGAATCTGGGGTTACTTTTGAAAAACATGGAACTCTGATGGAATTGAAATGTTTGACTACTTGAATGAAGTAATTCATTGCCATGGTAGAGACAGAGGTTTTAACTGCAGCTGGCTACATTTTTAAACAAATAAATTTTCAAATCAAAGTGCAAGGTAATACATCTGGTACCTGGTACAATGCTCACCTGTTTTGTAAAAAAATGCCCTAATATGCCATAATAACATTATCTTGCCTCCTTAATACAGTTAAGCAATGAGTACACCAACTACTACAATCCTTGTTTAGACAAAATTTAAATCCATTTAAGTCATTAGGTTTTTTCCTTGGAGATAGACTGCAGGTCTTGGCCCAACCTAAAAGCATCTTGTTTTTCATGTGGGTCTTAGTCTAATGGTGACACTATTATAGGTTTATAAATCTATTGCAAACTCATGGCAATGTAACCTACTGTTACAACTGATACTACAATTTTAAAACAAAACAAAACAAAAGTGGTCCTGTTGAAATGAATGAGAGCTTTGCAATTGAGATTTGTTGAGCCAGGATTTTACCCTATTTTATTTAAATACCAGATGCACCCTATGTGTTTTGATGGACTATAAGATGAATTTGGATTTGTTATGTCACTTCATATTTTTTCTGCTATCGGTGTTCTTTCACCTTTGCCTTGTTTAAAATCTTCATTAACACTTGTGTCTTTTTTATGATGCTTACAAAGCACTATCAGCTGTTAATGACTAAGCAGATGACAAGCTGGGACTGATGAAAATCCTTGTTATTTTATGCACAAAAACAGCTTAATTTACTGCCTTCTTTCCCTTTGCCCTATCCTTTTATCTGTTATTTCTTGTCATCTTGTCATGATCCTACAAAATGAGCTCCCTACCCTGGGTGAGGCATCTAAGTTTTCTGGTCAGTCTTCAGCACACTAGGGCCCAGTCCTGACAGAAGTCTCTAAGAGTTATTGTAATAAACATTATAAATAATGATGAAAATGCAATAAGCTAGACAACAGCAAGTATCTTAGTTCTTTGATTCCAGGAGATTCTGACTCCTTTGCTTAGTGAATCAAAGAGAATTCTTTTTACCTGGAATAATAAAAATGATATTTTCCTGTTAAATATTGGTAAATGGGGCCAATTCAAAGGCATGGCCCTGTGGAAAGTATCATACATTGCTACAAAAAAAGATTTAGTTTCCACCTGATCACAGTTTTACTGCCTTTGGGACCAATTCATATGAGTAGTCCCAGTGAAACTGACAGCAGCGATCACAGGTATAAGTTTTGCATGGCATGTAGCCAGTCTTGGACAGAGGGGACTGGCAGCACTGTAAAGGCAATGTCTCTGTACACTCTGCCCTCTGGGGAACTGTGCAGCTTGCCTCACTGAACAGTAGCCCATCTGTCCAGTTTAAAAACAGCTTTCATGCGATTTGAAATATTTCTGTTTATTTGCATCTCTCATTTTCTGTGCCTTTCTGCTTCTGTGTCGTTCTAGCTCAGTGTCCTTTCAAGCACCCATTCCTCTTCTCTTCTGCATGTATTTTTCTCTGTTTTTCTCCCTCGGGCCCTTTCCTTGTTTTCTCTCTCCTCTTCCTTTTTTTTCTTAACTTTTATTATCTGTCCTGTATCTCCACTCTTTTCTTTATGTTAATGTTCTGCAGATGTGGAAATTGTATCAGATTAGCAGTGCTGCACTGACACCTGTTCTTGTGGCATTTTTCCTGGCAAAGCAGCCTGCAAATAATCAGCACACCAAAGAGCCATATCAGGTTTTCAATAAACAGCAGGGGAGTTAAATGGCTGAAAGATCAAACAATGATATATTCGAATACAATCCATTTTCATCTTGCATTACAGGCTTTAAGCAGTAGAGAAATTTAAATGAAGACCATATATCCGCTTGAAACGTACTGCTCATTATAATACATTTGGCTGCAGTGTTAAGAGCTTCCATCTTTGCCCTTGTGGATATTGCAAAATCTACTTTAATGATCAAAACACTAATAAATATCCATGTATTATCCTGTTAGTTGCTGAAAAGAATGACTTGAGTATATGGCATTTGTTTCTCTTCTTCTATCTCAGACAGTAGAAAAGCAATAAAATGACATAACAGACCACATCATCTGTGAGTATAACTTGGTGTGTTTGGTCCAGTATCTCATTTAGTGGCATCTACTTATCAGACATTTTTTTCTTTGTTATTCATGCCTTTTGGTTGACAGCCTGCTAAAAATGTCTGGAGGAAAGTACTATAGTACATCCACTCAGCATGGATGTAAAAAGTAACATGTAAAGAGTTTCTGACCTCAGTTTGTGTCTGAAGAACAGAAGATTTTTTTTTTAAAGAAAAGCATTGTTAGCTATGTTTGGAAGATTCTGATCAGAAGTACAATTGATTCCTCCTTTCCAGCAATCTTATCTTTAAATGTCACTTTCTACCCATGCAGCCTCATAAAATCAGCTTCCACTATAATGCAAGAGAAGAGAAAGTGAGGTTTGGATTTACAATGTATACCACCTCCTTCACCAGCCATTGAAAGAAAACATGATGGGAAGGTAGACAGAGGAATAGATTAATTTACAAAAAGTGAAACAAAATGAGAGCTGTTTGAATTACTGCAGTGCCCCAGGAGCCATTTCAGAAATGTGCAATCTCACCCTCATTCTAAATAGCAACAGAGGATTGAAAGTAGTGATCCATACCTCTGCTATAGCCTGCTCATTACATGCTCCACCATGCCTACTCAGCAGCCCTGCCCGGCAGCTCTGCATCATCACTGGAAGCCTGTGTTCCTGCCTACTCTCTGCTGAGGTGTGCAAGAGGGGAAGCAATGGTTTTTCCAGGGCCTGCTAACTTGTACAGTCCTCCCCTCAATACAACCTGCTGCTACCTGGGATGTGGATAGTGAGTGCAGAAGAGTAAGGGAGCACCTCGTGTAGAATAAAGCACACAATCTGTGTGTGATGAATTGAAGGAAGGAGATGTATGGATACTTTTTTCTATTGCCCTAGAAACAGAGAATATTTTCAGTAAAGAAAATAAATGATCATCCTAGTAAATTATTTTTCCCTATTATCTGGGTCCTAAATTTTGAGAGGTAGAGAAGAGAATTAGTAACCATGAAAAATATATATATGCCATTTCAGAATTCTCTGC